>NW_005841946.1:2317166-2334207 GCF_000455745.1 Alligator sinensis
AGGAATGCATATCAGGAGGGAAAAAAATTGCAAGAAGAAAACGTAGAGCCCACGCACAATGAACTAAAAAATGAAGCTCCAAAAATGATCTGTTTTGGCAACACGGCTGAATGCAAACAGAGGCAGAAGAAAATGCAGCCAGCTTCTCTTTTGTCCTCGAGCACAATAGGCATGTCATTTTGGTAGCCTTCAGAAACCATACCCCGCCATCTGGCTCTGGGCTGGACAGCCAATGCGAGGCCCCAGCCATCCAGCTGACGAAGAGAACCACTGGGGAAATCAAGCTAAGACGAGCTGTCCACATTAAGCTGCATAAATTAATGCATATGTGTAGCTGCTTGGGAGGACTTTTGGTGGTGAACTGCTTGACCGGTGGGGCTGACCCAGAGGCAGGCAGAGGGAGAGGACAGCGATATTTGCAGCATGCTGTTAACTGCATTTCAGGCCAGAGTTGTAGGCAGGCAATCCATTAGAGCGGGGAAGAAAAGGCAGCCTCCTCCGCTCATTTGCATGACGTATGGTACACCAGGGGATCTGGACAACCAGCCCTTTTCAACAAGATAGCCAAATGCTCCATGTTACGCTGAAAGATGTACAATGCTGTCCGCTGCGAGATGGCCAGATGCAAATTCTGCAGCAGCAGGAACAGCCCAGATTAATACTGCTCTGCTGATGCCTTGGCCTTAAAAACTGGACTTATTAACTAATGCCTCTTAAGCACTGAAGTAGAACAAGGCCTACCAATGGGGGCAGATGTGGGAGGCAATAAAGATCGCCACGTTCTCATTGTAAGGCCAGATCCTGCAGCCCGTAGGACGCTGCACAGTACTTTCCCTGCAAACAGCCTGCTGAATCCAGGGAGCCAGGCTGCAGAAGCAAGAGGAGGAGGGCTTACCCACGGGATTGCTCTGAATGGGCTCCTGGTGCGGTAGGCACTGCTCAACACAAGCAGGGGAGACAGGAGCAGGCCCTCAGCTCACAAGGAAGTGCAAATAATAGGCGTAATTCAATGCAGCTCTGGTGTTAAAGGGTTTGATCCTGCTTGCTGCCAGCACCTCCTCCTAGACCTAGAAGATACTGAGCAACATCAGCTCCCATGGAAAACAATGGGTCTGATTCTGACCCTCCTCTTTCCCCCTCCCCTCCCACTATTGAAGCCTAGGGCATTCAACTGGTGCAAGGTACATAAAAAAAGATGGGTATGAGGGTGCCCCGTTCCAGGCAGGAAGGCACCAGCCCACAGACTTGGAACTGAACATGAATGGCTCAGCTTGTCCCTGGCTGGGGACCGAGAGAAGAGGCCAAGGGGACAGGTGAAGGCTGGTGCCACAGAGAAGCCGCTGCCAGGGAGACAGTGATCTCAGACCCTGCAGCCATCAGTACCTCCCTGGTGCAACAGGAGAGGACACAGCTGTGCCAGCTTTTCTTCCAGCCTGCTACGTTAACTGCTGAAGCCACCTGCTCCACACAGGGGAGCCTGCCACCTGGAAGACACCATCCCCGAGCCACGCAGCCAGGGGACTCAGCAGGGCAGTCCAGAGCCAGGGCAGGAGGCTTTGGGCCTCGCTGGAGATCCCCAGAGACCCAGGCAGGTCCTTGTTTCACCCCAACCAGCTTCAAATCACTGCAGGGCTCTCCTTCTTCCCCCAGCCATGAGAGCGCAAGCCAGTGGGGCTAGCTCAGAAAGGAAATGGGACTGAAGGATCTTTGCAACCACCCTGCCTGGGAGCGCAGCTGCCCCGATGGCTCTTGCTCACTGTCCCCTCATTAGAGCCTGTGCAATGCAAAGGGACAAGGCAGCCCAGCATCACCAAACCTCAGCTCCTCCCTCTCCAGCAGCTCCTCTGCAGAGACTGGATGCCTTTTCCTCCTGCCCCATGCCCCCAACAGGAGGGGCACACTTGCCCTGGCTTTTCCTGCCACAGTTCACCTTTCTGCCCAGGTGAAAGCAACCAGCAGGATCATCTCATCCAAGACCCTTAGGGAGCCATTGCCAAGGGCTGGGGCACACCTGCATGCCAGAACACCTCTTGCAAACCAGACTCCGTTGTGGGGACCTCTCCTTCTCCCTGCGTCCATCTGTCTGTGCAGCACAGCAGTCGGACAGGCATGGCAGGCTCTTGGGTCCACCAGCTCTGGGTTCGTGAAACCAGGGACAACATCCTAGCTCCAGTAGCGCAGGGTAAACCCATCGGTGAAGTTACTCTCGATTCATGCATTTGCTCTCACAGAGCTCCATCCAGATGCTTCACAAGGGGTGGGCTTTGTTTCAGGTCCTCTGGGACAGGTCCTTAACCCAGAGGATCCTCAAGGTCCATGAGAAGCAGTCACATGCAGAGGCCTCCACACAGGCTGGGGTCTAGCAATGCCAAATCTCCAGATGGGAGACTGCACAGAGGAGATAACACTGCCCCAAAATGTGCTGTTATTTCTGATAGAGGCCACCCCCCTCCCACCCCAGCCAGCTGGCAGCCTGACTCTCCCCCAACTTTCATTTCTCATCTTCTTCCCCCAGAGCCACTGACAGACCTTCACAAGGGGACTGAAGGGACCCTCAGGGTTTTGGGGAGGAAAGGACGCCAGTCTGGGCTTCAGTGTAATCCAGTCTGTCCCCAGGCTAACTGAGAAAGACCCTGGCCCTGGCATTAAAGTTCGAGCTCCCCTATCCCATACTGCCTTCCTGGGAAGGGTCCTGTCCAGCACCTCTTCCTGGAGTAGGAGAGTCCAACACAAATACCATGAACCAGTATTGGGGTAGATGAACACAACCCTCCCCCCCGCTTAATGCAGCAACAAAGACAGGGGTTTCCTCCGTCACCCATCAAAGATCTGTTGTGGGAGAGGGAAATACCCCACATTACACACCACTGGCAGCATAGAGTCATATGGGAACGACACACAGTCCTAGGGGGAGCACATCAGTCCCCCTCCCCAGCTCTGAATTAGGAAGGCAACATGCTAACAGCGCTGAGCAGAGCCTTCGCAAGGACAGCCACTGACATTAAAAAATGACCCTGGGGGGTGGAAATGTTGCTCCTAAAGGATTAGTTCAGCTACAGATTCCAGCTAGTTGAAATAATCTGTTGATAACTTGTAAACCACTGTAGGGACAGAGGCTCAGCAGAAGTTTATATTAAGCAAGCATCTTCAGATGAAAATATCACTCATCTAAAAGGCATCGCCATTCATTCACGCTCAATAAAACCTGAGATGGTTACAGATAGGGCTGACAGAAAACATAAAAAAGAAATGAAATCAAATGCAAAACTGCCAGGCAGGAAGCAGCATGGGGGGGCAGTGAAAAAATGGTGGCAAACAGGTTGATTTAACATTTGAGCTCAGGAGAGAATTTGAAATCAGCCTTTAATATCTGATAAAACTTCCCTGCTGCCTGTAGCTGCCTCTGGACTAACAGCACGGGTACGCAACGCGATAACCCACTTTAAATGCAATAGCTTCCCCGGGTGTTTTTAAAGGGAGCATTATGAGCATTTACATTCATTGGTTTCTCCCTGATACATCCATGGGCAAAGGAGGTCACCTAGTGCAGCAAACACCCACTCAAATGGCAAGGTTTAAATAGTGGAAAATTAGCAAGCAGATGCTCCAGACAAGCTGGCCCTGGATACAAAGAGCTGCAGGGGCAGAGGGGAAGAAGTAGCTATTTGGGCAGGAAATGGGGGACAGGGGAGAGAGACCCTGATGCCCTCCATCCCATTTGGAGTTGTTCTGATGAAACAAGGAACTGGTCCAATTTCCTCCCCTACACATGCCCCAGCAGGTAAATGTGGAGCCAGCTCCTTGGCCACTTCTGCAGCAGCCCCTGGGGTTATCAGGCATGGCCAAAGGGCTCTGTGTGCCAGCAGTGCCGGGGTGCACGTGGCATCTTGTGGGCCATAGCCAGCCAGAGGTGCTTGGAATAACTTTAGCCCTGGGGCCAATGAGGAACAGCTTTGCTGTCTCTGCCACACTCAGACAAGGTCCATTCAGCAGCTTCCTTTTATCCGTATATGAGGGAGGCCCAGCAGCCCCATCCAAGCGGCTGGATGCTGGGTGTGAGAGGCAGATCGTCTCCATTTCAAATGCACTGATGATTTCCTGGTCCAATAAAGAGGCATAATATTATCTGCCTTTTCAGGTTTTATTTCCCAAGGAACAATGTAGCTAGAAACATTTCTCTGTTCCAACTAATAAAACTTTTATAGCCTCCTTCCCTTGAGGAGCCCTGCATAGCAGCACTTCTCCTGACAAGAATCTGGGACTAACAGGAGAAAACTGACTGGTGAATATTCACGGGTCAGAGAAACCAGGTACCATTATCCTGCAAAATTCCAGCCACGCTCAGATGTAGGTTTGAAAAAGCTTGTTGCAGTGCAAGCAATCAGATGCATGCAGTGAAAGAGCCCAGTGCGAGCAATTAGATGCATGCAAAAGGTTTTACTGAATGACAGGGCAGCAAGAGTATCACTGCCAGGATCCACCGTTTATCTAGTCCTTTTTTTTAGAAGTTTCTTTTTTCACTTTCCTTTGAAATGGCTTGTAATCCCTGGCAGCAAGGGGCCCCATGTTCCAGTGTCTAATGGTTAATCTCATGAGAGGCAGTGTTGCTTGCCTAAGAATTAGACTCTTAGTGAGACAACCCTGCACTCCCAGGCTTTCTGCAGACAGCGAAGCCAGGTCTACACCGAACAGGTCTGCCAGCATCAGTTTGGGGAGTGGTGTGGGTTTTTTTACCTAGTGGGTAAAATCTATGGGTAAAATCCGTGGACTCAGTTACTCTGACATAACACTGTTTTTCCTGGTATAGCCTGTTCCTTGCTACCCCAGCAAAAGTATGTTTTTGTCAGCAGGGCTGCACCTCCAGGAGGGCCGTTGCCAGGTCAGAGACGCCGGGATTGCAGTACAAGCAAAGCCGTTTCCAGTATGGGCTCTGTCTGGGACATGGGCACTTGGACAGCAAGGTAGCAGCTGCCAGTTTGCTACCTCAAAGGTCACAAGGCCCAAATAATGGTTAATGGACCCACCAGATATGCTAGACAGACAACAGTAAGGAAAAAAAATGGATTTCTAGGAATGAGGAGGATGAAGAAGAGCAAATTTTCATCTTTTGTGAAACACAGCACTAGGCTGCTCTGTTGCCTAACACACTGCAGGCCTGACTCCCCTTCACATGCGCCAGGGCGAATCGGGGATACCTCCACCGAAATCAAGGAAGCAACACTACCGTACCAGAAAGGAGAAGAGAAGCACCACCTGTAGCTGCTAGTGGCATCACAACCACTGCAGGACCATTACACAGTGGTTAGTTCTTTAGGGTTAGTAATGAAGAAAGAAGTGGAATCAGGAACAGAGTCTGAGACAATTTGCTGTTAGCTTCGCCGAAAGGGAACGCCAAGAAATCTCGTCAGGGCACACCGCCTTTTCACACTCCTCTCCTCGCAGGCGCCCAGTAAAACCCTTTCAGGAGTTTTTCTAAAGGCAGGAAAATTCCCTCATTGCAGCCAACAAGCGCAGAGCAGGTAAAAAAAAAACTCCTAACAAACGAGAAGGAAGAAAGCTAGCAGCAAGGAGGGCAGGAAATGATTGCCACTCCGGTCGCTCAGAAAAAAAAAAGTTCACATAAATCAACCCAGGGGAAAAAGAGTTTCACGCCGCAGAAAACCAAGGCCGAGTTAAACCTACATTCAATCATAAATTCCAGGAAGGAGAGGTCTTTCCTTTCTTTCTGCAGGATGCTTTTTATGTCAGGGATGGTTTTAATTAGCACGGCTGAAGTTTGTAAGCAGGGCTGCGGAGATGAGAAAGCTGGCCCTTTTATGGCCACAAAGAAAACCCACTGCAGCAGCGGGCTCGGCAGCCACCCCAAAGCACCCCGCCAGGAGATCGGGGGCAAAGCATCATGGCTGGGCCCGTTTCCCAGCACAGGGGGAGCTCGTTGCTCTCCCCAGAGCACTGTCAGCCCTGAAGCTCTGGACAGGACACCTCCGACACGAGGCTGGAGCAAGGTGCACAGACAGGCAATGGAGGGTGGATAGGGTGCGGACATGCAAAAGAGATCCCCAGGTACATCAGAGGCCACTTTGGGACTTCAGCAGTCAGCCCCAATTAGGATGGCCTCCAGCTGTGGCCCTGTAGCTATACCAGCCAGGTCCCTTCCACCACCTGCCTTGCCCGGTGTTATACAGTCACTGGTGTTACACATTCAGCTCTTCTCATCAGGAGCAGCCCAATAGCTCCAGCCTGAACGCTGCTATGATCCATGTACACGAACGTCTACTAACCTACATGCACTCAGTTCATCGACATATCTCAGACCCAAGTTGCACGCCTCGCTGCTCTCAATGCCTGGGCAAAGTAATGTGAGAAACTACTTTTCACTTGGCCTTGACCACCCGTTGCTCAGATCTCAGTCTGACACCCAGCTCTCACTGTAGGGTGGGAAAGTTTCTTCTGGAGACACCATGGTGCTTCCTGGGGTCACCGCCTTGTCCTAGCTCAAGGAAGATCAGCCCTGTCGTAGTCTCATTAAAATGCAGTATCATTGAGAAGCACGCGCGCACGCTCCTTTGGAAATGAAAAAATAAACTCTGACCTCAATAAAATCTAAAACAATTAACTTGCTAATTAGCCAACAAATAACTGTTTCTCCCAAGTAGATATTAAGTTGTTAGGAAATCTATTAGCGTTTCCACTGTAATTTCATGCTTTGCTGATGATGAATAAAATACAGCTGAATAGGGCCCATTCACTTCCAGAGCACAGAGCCCATTACCTTTATCCAAAGAGCCAAATCCTGAGATCCTAACCATTAACTGCACCTTCTGTGCCATGGAAGGACAGAGGCAAAACAGAGACCAATGTCTACTGTCGAGAGGAGGAGCAGGGAGTGGAAAAGGAATTATTGGATCCGCTCAATAAGCCAAGTTCTCCCCCAACCCAATCAAACCTGTAGGCCAAATTCAGCCCTGGTGTAACAAGGTGCAACTGCAGAGACTTCAAGGGAGCAGAAAATGCTGGCACAGGGTTAGATTGGTCTCTGTTTACAATGAAGGCGTCAAATGCATCTCCATCACACTACACACGTGCGCAACCCAAAACAGTTGCAAATCTGACACAAGGAAGCCCATTCAAATGCTTCCGTTCCTAGTTAACCTATTGGTTCAGATGACAAGCCAGCTATGGGGCCTGACTAAGAGTCCAGAGGTGTATGTCCGAGACTCACTTAGGACTCAAGCTGGCAGCCATCCCGCAGGCAACCCTGCTGTCAGTTGGTGGTCAGTCATTCAGGCTGGGGAGTCACAGGGGGCTGGGCAGGACGTGTGCCCCATCACTCACTTGTGGGCTGCTGGCTAGAGGTGTTTCCATGCCTTAACCAGGACAGCTGGTGGCCTTTGGCTGTCTATAAATGGTGCTATCAGACAAACAAGCATCTAAAGGGAAACAGAGTCCTTAGGGCATGTCCTGAAGATCAGCGGGTTTTAGTTCTCAGACCAAGGAGAGACAAGCTCCAGCGCAAAGACCCCTCCCAGGCAAGTCCTGTCCCCAGCCCTTCCTGCCTCACTGAGGGCCTCGATGGATCACACTAAACGCGTGAAGGTCTCACACTGGAGGGGCCTCTCAGAGTCCACAGTGTCCTGGACACTTTCCAGACAGACAAGAAGAGGCAGCCCTGCTCCCCCCACTCCAGGGCTTATAACTTAAGGTCAGAGCTAAAAGGACAGGAGTCTGCCACGTAAGGGTGAAGTTACACATTACGCTTAAACCATACTAACGGCACATGAAAGGGGAGCATCTGCAGGTTAAAGCTTGTTAGCTTACTCTAAGCACCCTTTGATCATCTCAAAGTTATGCCACTTCAGGTGAGGGTTAATTCTGGGCCGTGCTACCCAGCTCATGATAGGGTAACTTCAGTCTGCTCCATGGAGGTAAAACAAGCAATTTACAATCCTCCAGCATCCCAGGATGCTCTACTTCCAGCCCCCACCCCCAGCGCCACTCGGAGGAGGAATGGAGCCCAGGTGTCCTGGCTCCTAGCCACACTCCAGGGGCAAGCCAGAGCTGTGCAGGCAAGAAATGGTATTAACCCTTAACGTGCAACTACTCACAGAACCTTCTAACTATACTGTCGCTTACTATTCCACAGGTTTCGAATGGTGTACATGTAACGTAACTTTACCCTAAGTGGAAGAGTTGAGATGGCAGAAATCGCCAGGGATTTTAGGGTTTGCAATCTGCTGCCTAGATGCAACTGATTAGCAGTAAGAAAGCCAATGTTACACTTGGCTGGAAAGTGATATATAGACTGAGTCGTGAACCTTTTTGTTAGGCACTGGCCCAGCCAATCCCATGGATCCAAGTGGCATGGATAGCCAGGTCCTGACTTTTGGTCCAAACTACTATAGAGACAGGGGTCAACTATATAGTTTGCACTGGTGACCTATTCAATTACTAAACAGGAAAGCTGCACCCATCCAGGGCTGTCCCAACCTCCACTAAGTTCACCCTTTAACTAGTTTTCTCTTTAGTCTCCAGTCACCTTTGCCATATCACTAAAATGAAGGCCAAGGGCCTGCAAAACATGCCCAACCACTTGCTCAGCCCCTGCAGATGGCACTCAACCCCAGCTTCCTTTTATCTTAATATATGCTGGCTTTCAAAAGAATTTGCATGTTAGAACAATTAGACGTGAAACATGACATCCCTTATCTCCATTATATTATATAACTGGATTTGCAGCGCATACAGATAATGAAAGCCAGGGCTTCCAGCAGCCCGAAATATAAATCATGAGCTGCATTTTCGGCATTTAAAGTTCGGACATATTTTTAAGAGGCCCCAGTAAATACGTTGCTCATATTAAGAAATCGAATCATGTTATTAGGGCCTCAATTTATCCAGTAAAATCTTTAAAAAGCTCATAAAGTCATTACTTTATTAGGCCAGACTTATTATATGTATTTGAAGTAACACTCAGAGGTATTGTTAAGCTGCAGCAGGCCAGGACTCCAGGTCTTTATGCCTTTTCCTTTTGGTAGCAGCAGGTCTTGGAAGCTGCAGCTATGCAGGATTGTCCCCTGGAAGCCCTCAGCTTCGAAAGAATCCCAAAGAAAAGGACAGTTTGTTGGTAGGTACATAGGTCTTCAGCATATTGCATACGGACTGCTGGCCATTGCATATTGCATATCTTCTGTTTTCCTAAGGACCATTCACCATCACTCCCTGCCACCTCATTGCTGGAGGGCTCCTGCAATGAAGAGGCCTTGCTGCTATGCGCATAGCACTCTTGGAAGCCAATGGGACAAAACCAAGACATCTGCAAGACGCAGCCCACAGACCTCGCCAAGGAGGCCTGTGCAGGGACTGCAGAGAAGAGGATTCCTTCTCATTCCAGTCACTACCCAAGCCCCTGGCTGGAGCAGCAGCCTGAGCTGATGGGCAGACCTGCCATTAATGCATTCCCTGTGTTCCTGGCCTCTTCCTTCCACACAGATGCAGAGGCAGCACTGCAGAGCACTGCCCTGTAGAAGTGTCCCATAAGTCCTTGTGATGGCACACTTTGCCCCATAAATCCAACCCCCTGTGTTCATGCAATGGAGTCAGTGATGCCTTATTGGGTTTAGGAAGCTCTGTTCTCGGGAGTATGCGGGGAGGATGGGGCAGGAGGCCAGCTTGGGGGAGGCTTCTAAAAGTGAGTAGCTCCAAACTGGGTTGGAAAGGAAGCAGAGCAGAGGATGCTTTGTGCGGGAGCAGGTCTGCACTAACCGTGAGCACAGGCCCCTCCAACCCCACCAAGTCTTGCCTGGCCCTAATCACAGATCCCTGCCTCCTGCACGTACGCTCCTGAACTTTGACCTCACTGGCCTCCTCCCAGGAATGAGGAATGCCAGGCTCGAGACCCCGTGCTCCTCCTGCCCATCAGGAAAGCTGCTGCGTAATGACCACAGCATTTTATTCCACAATTTGTTCCTGCAGCAGAGTCGTTACTTCCTGCTCTTAGCCTGTGGAGCCAGGACAGCGACGGGAGGGCGGCGGGGGTCTAGCCTGACTCGCACCTCGGGGAACAGTTAACTATACTGCCCCACCGCAGAATCCAGTGCCGGTGTGACTGAAAGCTGGACGGTTTATGCAAATGAGCCAAACACTCATTTGCATATATGATGAATATTCATTATCCCATACTCATAAATGATGGCAAACATCCTAATTGCTAGTGCATAAGCTTGACAAAGAATGAGGCACAGAAACAGAGGAATTGCTCTGATCCAGCATTGTCCTTGGGCTGCACCCAGGTGATTCTGGTGAATTCGTGAGGGTCTATCTGGGTTGGTCCTTGACTCAGGCTGCCCTGAGGGCTGAGGCTGGATTGCTCGGGCAGCTGCTTGTGTTGGCAGGGTGATCTTCCTGCCATGCGCTGGGGATGCTCTGGCTGGACTGCTGGCCATAACTGGGTGCCAAGCCCTGGCTGACCCATTCTCTTGTTGCTGGAAGGAAGAGACTGCTGAAGCATCTCACCTTCCATTAACAGATACGCACCTCCAGCGCAGAGGGCTGCAGAGAAACCACGGCCCCAACGCACCAGACAGCCAACAGAGAGATCCCCAAATGCAATCGTTTCCAGCCCTGTCACATGACTTCCGAGGGGTAGGTTGGACTCTGGCTTTCTGACTGCTTGAGGTTGCCCATTTCACAATGCATGAACCCGCGCGCACCGTGCTTGGCTCCCAGGGCTGGCAGCAACAAGGCTGAGTATCACGGCTGCTCAGCTTTGTCCCAGAGCCACAGAGGGGTGCGGAGGAAGCCATTTGGCTCCTCCAGGGGGAATGACCCTTTAAATGGCAGTGCCCAAATCATGGGCAGCGTTCTGCTTTGGGGCACTGAACATTAGCGCCAGAGTCAGTTTTGGATGGTGCACTGCATGTGTCAGGGACAGCTGGACAGGCTCCTGGATGAAATGCGGCAGCCCATATGGTGTGCTGTGTCCTGCTGCCTCCTCTCTCTCCACTTCTTCCCTGCAGAAGCAGCTGTGGACCAGGTGAATACATTCCACGGGGTGCGTGTGCCTGGAGAGGCTGCTCTAATTGGTTCATAGCCTTCAATCAACCCCCATGACTCCCCCCCAGCCCCCCCAGCCTAATGCCTGGATTGCTTTGAAGCCCGGCTAATGGCAAAATGACATCCTGCTCCCTCCTCCCATTCTCTCCCTTTGCCCACTAACAGGGGCCCCTTGGCTTGACCTTAAGGTGTTACCGCTTTGCAAATTCAAAGCAGAAAGAGCACTCAGAATGGAGGAGCTAAAAAAGCTACTGGGATGTTTCTTTATGGAGGAAAATACCGGGTCTTGGAAATGGGATATGACTTGGGCGTCCACCCTAACATGGCAGCACCATGGCCTTCTGAAGAACAGGCTTGTTTGCGCTAGATTGCTTCTAGTGCCCATAACACAGCACTGGGATTCTGGTCTCCCTTTCACCCCCATCTCACTACAGCCCTGCAAGGTCATCTGCCACTTCGTGCTCCTCCGCTGCTGATTCTGACTTTGTGTTGCAAATCAGCACTTTGCTTTTGGGCCCAGGAGACCAAGGAGAGGGATGGATGTTTGTGGGTGATATCTTTCATTGGATGGGGATTGATTTAGACAGACAAGAGCTTGAGTGCAAAGCACTCTTCTTCAGGTCGGTGAAAAAAAGCAGGCACAGCTTGAGTTTAGGATGTTTTTCCTCATCCTTCCTGCCAGATACAACAGTAGCAGATTAAAAGGAAGTGGTAGGAGCTTTTATCCCGTAACCCAGTGCCTTCCAGGTGATCCAATAAGCAGTGGCCACTGGAGCTCTCTGAGCTAATGGGGTCTAAATACTTTATAAGGTCTCATTATGGATTCAGATGGGCAGTGACCTGATCTTTTCTAAGACATGTTCCCAGGAAAGGATCAAATGGTGCCTCATTCTCTATTTGATACATCAAGTCAATTCCTCTGAGCCCATCTCCTGTGCCAGACACCAAAGTCAGTGGTAAAACTGCCCATGCTTACGCTGAGAGCAGATGCTGATTCTTAATGTGTTAAAACGGTGGTGTTTTGTGTTCTCATGGGAGCTGCATTTATTTACATCACTGGATTACGTTTGTGAAGCATTGCCTTTAAATTGCTTTGTGGACTTCCCTGAGCTCCCATTCAAGTCAACGCACTCAGCCCCAGGGCCAGGACAGCATTTAGGTGTCTAACTTCCGCTAGATGCCTAAATAACTTGGAGGATCCAAATCCCAGCCTTACAGAATCAAGCCGTAGCAACTTCCAGCTGTTGAAGGGAGATGTGACTTGTAACGAGTTTTATCCTTCCTCTGTATCCCCTCCTCCCTGAGAATACAACAAAACAGTGAAAGCTCTTTAAAATCCCATCCCAACCCTCCTGTTCACACGACTGCAGAAAGACGATGTTCTTAATCTGTCCCACAGAAGCTTAATATCCGCAATCAGTTACAGGAGGCTCAGATGTATTTAATGGGATGTACAGCATGAACAAGCCACACTGTCCTATTAGGAGCTGTGGATGCAAAACTCCATTGCTGGCTGCCGCAACCATCATAAAAGCCATTAAGGGAGCTACTCGGCCTAAATGCACATAATCGGCAAATTTATGGCCTGTTTCTCCTGTTTAGCGTGGAACATGGCTGAGGCAGGGGAGATGCATGATGTTTAATGCTCACAGGCAGGGTTGGCGTGTGGCTAGGAAACAGTGTCTCCGAAGCCAATGGTAGTTAAAAGTAACAGTTTGGTGTACACGCTGAGATCCGCATGTTACAGCGGGTCCATCACACGCGTACACAAGGCTGCCTGTTTCAGTTTAATTGATTCCCCCAAGGGCTTTGGTATGGGTTTTATAGTGCATAACTAATACTGATAAGCAGGCGTGATAAGGTAGTGTTATTACCCAACTAATGGGTCACTTCATCCACAAATACTTTCTAATTTAATTGAAAACAGGAACATGAGCTACAAGCAGTCAAAACCTTGAGTATCATCGATGCTCGTGTTCCTTGCCCTCTCTCTTCA
Organism: Alligator sinensis; assembly: GCF_000455745.1. Classification (NCBI taxonomy): domain Eukaryota; kingdom Metazoa; phylum Chordata; order Crocodylia; family Alligatoridae; genus Alligator; species Alligator sinensis. The sequence goes on from NW_005841946.1 coordinate 2,330,215, forward strand.
GCAGTTTTCTGTTCTTTTCTTTTGTATTTGTGGTATGATCGTGAGCCACTGCAGATGTCACAAGCCAGGGTTGTGTGTCTGCAAATCAGCACGCTAAAGCCTTCAGATTAAATTCGACCCTGGGGTAAGACAGTGCAGCTCCCCAGGACTTCAATGGAGAATTGCACCCAGCTACAGCAGGGTTGAATTTGCCTTTGCCTTCTACCTATCTCCCTGTGCCCTGTCAAAATAGCCTTAAGGAGAAACTACTGGAATAACTTTCAGGTGTTTAACCCTTTGGGCTCAAATACAGCACCCACTTGTTAAACAGAGATTGCAAGCTATCCAGGTCTCCAAAGTTAAGCTCTTCACTGATCATTTACAAAAGTAAAATTCCAAACTCTGCCATAATCTCATCTACTTAAAAACTGGATAATTCAAGTCTCCCTGCAGAAAATTCATGAGAAAAACTGCAGCTATTAAGCAAACTGCTTTTGTTTGAATTTGGGCTCCTCCAAAGACAACAATGGTGTTTCAGTGGGATCAAAGGCACTTCTTGGAGATTTCAGGTACTGATGAGAAAAGCAATTCCTTCCAATTCACACAGAAAAAAAAAAGTCTGCCCAATGAATAGCTCTTCATTTGTAAGGTATACTACCCACAAACCCTGCCTAATGTCCCTCTGCTCCAGGAACATAGAGAACCCAAATCAACAGAACCTGATGACGAGGTCGTCACAAGCATGCGGTTCCAAGATCCGCTCAGATCAAAGATACATCAGCCCAGTTTCACTCCTCCGTGAGAATGGGACCGGGTCCTCTATTTGATGTCCTTTAGTCCCGTTACACTGCGATGTCACAGACTGGCTGAAGACCGGAGACTGGAGCAAAAATGCTTCGTGCCTCGGTGACTGTGTCACCCTCTAGCGTCTGCAAACCCTGGACGTGTTTATGACCCCTAATTCTACTGGTGTTTAACAATGGAGATTCTTCTCTTACAAAGCAGTGGGAGAGACAGTGCCATCAAGTGGATCTGCCAAGATTTCCACCTCCACTTGCTTTGCACAATAGCAGAAGTTAGTACAGTTTGGAACGGCACAATGCGTTGCTGGTTGTACATGGAAAAGCCTTGAAGTGTATGACTTTGAGCACAAAAGCATCACTGGCTCTGTGTGTGTGTGTGTGTGTGTGTGTGTGTGCGCGTGCACGCGCGCGCGCACATGTGTGCCTCTGTGCGCGCACGTGGGCAAACACATTTGAGAACACACCCTCACTCTGAAATACACTTCCTTCTGCATAGCAGCAAACTCTTAAATGAAAATAAAATGGTTTCAAGCCTGGCCCGCAGTGCCTTTTTCCTTGATTAGCACTAAGAGCAATGATTTAACTAAGGGCAGCTGGGGGATAGCAAGACCAATCCAAACAGTTTTACTTAAATTCAATCTCAGTGAACCTCGTTCCCAGTGCTTTTAGCACTGGCGGGATAATGCATGCCTATTAAAGAGCATGTCAAAGCCCCAGTCACACAGTCTGGGCATTCAGTTAAAAAGAAGGTCACGGATCTATGCCCCAGGGCCATGAGAGAAAAGCACAGAGGAAGGGGCGTGCCCATCTACTCTACTACTTATTCAGAGGTCACTGCTTTCTGTCACACACCCCAGTGGCCTTTGACTTCTAGGACTCAAAGAAGGAGGGGAAAAAAAGATAGGCATGATGAAAGTGGGGCCCTGATGTGGTGAGACAACTCACGAAAGGAGCTCTAAGTAAAAACAGCCCCGTGCCCTGCACGGTTAAAGGAGCACGATCACTCATTTTCAGAGCTCTCTCTAAAATGGCTGTTTAAGGAAGATCACATTTTACACACACACACACACACACACACACACACACACACACACACACAATGAAAACCTGAGCATGGAAAAAATAAATCAATTCTTACAGGAATGGAAGGCATAACCCATCAACACTACAACCGCTCAAACAGGGTAGGAACCATCTCTTGGAAATAAGTAGTTGGTAACTGAGATACTCAGTGGGAAGCCCAATAAATGATGGAGGGAATATAAATATACATCCAAAAATCATTATATTATATATATATATATATATATATATATGTTGTTGGCACGGACAGCAAGCAGGAAAATGAGAGGGAAAGAGAAGTACAGCATATTTTAAAAGCCTATTAAGTGTCTGGCGATTGCAAATACTTGAAACTAGGATTGATTCTACTCATACGTGGTGCATTTGTATCCTGCTCTGTAATGGGGGGGAGGGTTGAGGAGAATCCGCTAATTGTTCTGTTCACGCTGCAATTTGTGAATAGCATCGTTTAGCATTGTTGGCATCTAAGAGAGAAAATAAACTGGGGAGTTGTAAAAAGAAAGGCTGGTTTCATATTCTTAGTAAAAGATAAATGGCTCTTGACTTCAGTGACACTCCCAAAGCGGCTTGCTGGTTAAGACTGGATTCCCAGTTGCTGGCGCTCTTATATTTGAGCAATGTACATTTGGCATTAGAAGCTAAAAAGCATGTTAGTGAAGCTACCTTTTGTTTTTATAGTAAACAGATCTGTTGTTCATTAATTAAACGGTTCTTCCAATAGCACATAGAATTTCCCATTAAAAGAAATCTCCTCTAGAAATTGTTCCCTGCATGTCTGAAAAAAGAAACAGACTTTTATCTGCTTCATGTTAATCTCTGATTTCTCCAAGGTCCCGGTGTTGTTGCCTGAAGGGTGCTGTTGAAGTAGCGATGCACATGTTCCCACATCAAATGTTAAGGGAAGGTGGCATGGCTCTAAGGCAGGGGTGGGCAATTATTTCTGACGGAGGGACGCTTACTGAGTTACGGCAAGCCATCAAGGGCCGCATGACAGGCAGCCAGGGCAGATAAATATTAATTTTCTACATTTTTTAGGGGCCCCGCGGGCTGGGTAGAATGGCCTGGCAGGCCGCATTTGGCCCATGGGCCGCATTTTGCCCACCCCTGCTCTAAGGTGTGCGTGGTCTCAGAGAAGATAATGCCACTGAGAAAGAAAAACCAGTAACTGCTGAAAACCTACAGGCCACCCTGCAAAGTCTAAGCAAGCCCTTCTGGGAGAAATATTGGAGTGATGAGCACAAGTTTGGGTTCAAGTTCAGCCCTGCAGCCCGTCTGGATCTGCTGCAGTTTGGAGCTTACTCTAGATCAGGGGTGTCCAACCTTTTTGAATGTGGGGCCAGATCACGAACTTTTTATCACCCAGTGGGCCGGCGAGCCATATTCAAAGACATCACAGGAAGTGGTATCATATCAGGAAGTGATGTCATGTGACCGTTGACACCAATGTTGTTTCAGGGGTGGACATGGTGCTGGTTGACATGGCATGCATGCCCGGGTTGACATGGTAATGCAGGAGCCGCTTGGCTACAACCGGGTTGACCTGGTGCTGGAGAAGCCGCGGGGCCGAGCCGGGGTTAACCTGGGGCCCACACAGCCTGCTGGTGCCATGCCTGGGTTGACATGGTGCTGCAGGACCCGCCTGGGCAGAACCGGGTCGGCACCGGCCAGGAAAAGCGGCATGCAGCTGAAGCCGGCTTCCCATGTGCTGCTGGGGACAGGAGGAGGCCGGCCAGGTCTGCACCAGCCAGCAGAAGCCGCGGCAAAGCCATGTGCTGCTCGAGACTGACCGGTGCAGGCTCGTCCCGTCCCGAGCGGCACATGGCTCTGCCGCCACTTCTGCTGGCCGGTGCAGGCCTGGCTGGCCTCCTCCCATCCCCAGCAGCACATGAGAAGCGGCCCCCTCCGGGCCTCAAGACCGGACCCGGAGAGCCGCAGTGCCCGGGGGGAGACTGGCCGGGGGAGCAGGCGCCACCTTGCTGTGGGGCAGGGCAGGGCAGGGCAGCGGGGCTGGCTTGAAGCGGGGGGGGTGAGGAGGCAGGCACAGGCTGGCACTTCCAGTGGATGCTGCTTGGCCTCCCACGCGGGACCACTCCCCTGGGCCCCGCGGCGGTAAGCAGCTCCCCTCCCC
>NW_005841946.1:2334217-2368244 GCF_000455745.1 Alligator sinensis
TCCTCACCGCGCTCCCTCCGCGCTGTCTGCCCACCTCGCCGCATTCCCTCAGTGCTCTCTGCCCCCCTCGCCGCCGTGGCTCCACGCTCTGCAACGCTCCCTGCCCGCCTCGCTGAGCTCTCTCTGCGCTCTCTGCCCGCCTCACTGCTGCGGCTCCGCGCCACTGCCGCCACCGCTCTGCAGCACTCCCTGCCCACCTTGCCACGCTCCCTCTGCACTCCCTGCCCGCCTCACCGCCGCCGGCTCCGCATTCTGCATCACGGTGGCAGTGCTGCCACCGCCGCAAGCCAGATAAAATGGCTTGGTGGGCCGCATGGCGGCTATGTTGGACAAGCCTGCTCTAGATCCTTCTTTTCCAGTGGATGAAACATGAGCTCTACAAAAGTCAAGGGCAAAACTTCCTTTGAATTTCAAGGGAGCCAAGATTTAAACCAAAGTTACTATTATCACTTCATCAGCTCCTGAGCTGCCATCAGTCACTGCAGCCCTATCAAATGGAAAAATACCAAACTGCAGCAGCTGATGATCTGGCCCACCACTTGCACTGTGACACTTTTAAAACTACATGGGAAAGCAGGTCTTATACGCATGGATCAGTCTCAGAAAATACTGCAGGATCATCACAATGAAGTTGCTGATTCATCCCATATTCCTCATGAATGAAATACTCCTGACAAACAAAAGGCACTAGGGATGTGGACAGATAAAGCAATTATACCAAATGAAGGTAGAAAAGGGACTTACCAGGGTTCACTTCAGCCTGCAGTCATGGTTTTGTCTGTCCACTCTACCTTGGGGTAGTAATAGTAGGAAACCGCTGATTCTTCAGGATCATAGGGGGGAGGGGGTGTAAGAGGTCACTGGGACCTTCATGTGTACATCTATGCAGGAGTATGGAGGAGCGGAGGCTGCCCAGATCATCCATCCCCGCTTTAGGCCATTGAGACAGAATCCAAAGGCCAGTCTTGAGTCCAAACATTCGGTGCTTTGATGGCTGTAGTTATATGAGTATCAAGAAATCAAATCTGGGGCCCCGGCCTGAGTCAGATCTGGCCCTGAGGGCCATGTCATCTGGCCCATAGGGCTTCCCATAGATCCATGGTGAGCCCCATGGACCACAGCCCTGCACACTAAATTGGGCATGCAGGATGGCAAAGGCTCTGCTCCTGGTGCACAAGGCCAATCAGGGGCAGTGTGGGGCTGCAGGGCCCGATTCTGGCACTCAGGCCAGGGCAGGGGTAGCATGGAGCCAAGCGGGCCCAGCACAAGGCTCTAGGGCCTGATCCCAGCAGACAGAGGTAGCATAGGGCTCCAGGGAGCAGTTCCAGCAGGTGAAGGTGGCACGGGACCCTGGGACCCGAACCTACCAGATGGAGACAGAATGGGGCCCCAGGCCCGACTCCAGTGGCTGGGGGGGGTGCAAGGCCATAGCGCCCAATCCTGGCACACAGAGTCCAAGCTGGGTGGTGCAAGGCCATTGGGCCCAATCCTGGCACACAGAGTCCAAGCTGGTCCAGATGAGTGGCCCCATGCCACTCATCTGGCCCATGGGGCCAAAAGTTTGAGCACTAACTAGTCTACCTCACCCAGGCATTGGTCCATCAAAAAAGATCACCCACAAGGATTCTTGCCTCTGGCATATTTCCTTCACCATGATGGCAACAATGTCACCTCGCTACTACCATAATTTCTCACCTACTTCATTCAAAAGCAAGTTGCCATTGTTCAGTTTCACTTACCATGGGACAGGAGCACACAGATGAAACGGTTATAACAGAGCACTGGACACAGGCTGGAAAGCACTAGACTTCTTCCCCACTTTAAGGCAGCATTGTGCCTCATCTGTCCATGCATTGAAATGGACTTAGAAGCTACTTGTAAATGAATGGAAGAGTGGGGCGTATTGAGAGCAGCTAATCACTGTGTGTCAGCACCCAAGGAGAGCAAATCACTAATTATTTGTAATGAAAATAAGCAGCAGGAAGAGCTTATGAAGTAGGAAATCAGCCCCTGGACAGACAGGTATCCTTCCTCTATGTCATCAGAAGATGTCCATGCACGCTATTAACACATGGGATGCGCTGGCAGGTTTCCAAAGATGTAGTTTAGAAAGGCTCCAACCCAGCAAAACAGGGAAACCCTTGTGTAACGGGCAACATGTGAGAGCAATGCTGATTGCTCTCTTCACTGGGACCGTCCACATGCCTAGGCTGTGTGCGTGCTTTAGGGTTTCACTGTACCGGGACCTTCCTCTGGTCATTTTCCCGTGTAGAACATATCTAATCAACCCACTATAAAATCATCAGTTCTCCAAAATTCCTTCATTTTCTCCAGATGCATCAAACTAAGTTGCTCCCCTATGTCCTGGGCAATCTGGATGCAATATGTGTCAGCAGTGCAGCAGGTCCCCAGCTGATAGGCCCTGCTCTCCCCTGAGGAGGAAAGGGAAAGCCTGCCCCATCTCATCTGCTCTTGCATGGCAACAAATCAGGATTCGCACTTAGCACTGAGGAGAGGACGGGCCCGCCAGGGGAACGTGCTGTTAGAGGAAGAGATCTCGTCACCTCCTGGAGGGTCCTGGCTTGCTCTGCTGCAAGCGTCCCTGCTGCCCTGAGACAAAGCTGAAGCAAAATACCTCCTCCATTAACACACCTGCTCTCGCCTTCCCACTTAGCAGCCCAGGGTTGGCCACCAGCAGAACCTGGCACCATGCCGAGCAGTGGGGATGGGACCCTGGGAAGCCCTCGAGGTATGTAGGACCCAAGTTTGCTCCCGGCAATGCCCGCAACCAAGCTCCGACAGATCCCCACTTCTATGCCCCTGCACAGGACTGGCCTTGGCAACAAAGTCGCTGCTCCCAAATATCAGAAAAGCCCCTTGCTGCACAGAGCACGCAGCCCCTCCTCTCCTGGGCAGCAAGGCTACTGCTGCAGCCCACCGCCCTCAAAAAGCCCAGGAGGAACCTGGGTGGGGGCAGCAGCCCCAACTGGACCCCTGCACACCTCAAGGGACTCCAGGTATAATCTCACTGCAGTTTTCCGACAGCCCGCCTCAAAGTCTAATCCCGTGGGCTCCCAGCAGGTACCCACTTGCTTTCTGGGCTAGTAACAGGCATCTTTTACTGGACAGCTTTGCAGGACTCTGAATCACAGTCCTGGTCCCTTTCCCACCAGGCTCTCCCGCCCCTTACTTCTCCACGTGACCGTGAGAGACAAAGCCATCATTGTGAGTCTTTTCAGTGCCTCGCTAGAAGCAGCAGCTTTAAAGGTGCTATTTCCTTATGGGGGAAGAAAGCAATGCAGACTAGCGGGAAGATGGGCCAGTGCTTCACAGTATCAGCCTAGGCTTGGCAGAGCACCACCCATTTACAGCGAACGCTGCTGCTGCTGCTGTTGTGACAGGTGCTAACAGTTCACTGCATTTCATCAGGCACCAAAGCACATTTAACTTCACAAAGCACAGGCTCAGAGTGGCTCCAAGAACTCAGCTTCCCGGCGTGTTAAGATGTTACAGCTTCCAGAAAGAAAGACCCGACCCCGAGGGAACTAACCCAGCAACATGAGGTGGGGGTACTTCCTGGCCACAGTGCTGGGGCACTGCATCGCTATGGGCTCGGGCTCTCCTTCAGAAATCATTTCAACATTCAGTGAACTCTGTTCCTCCTCAGACTGGCTCTTAGGAACAGCCTCGCATGCCTCTGAAAGCATGTCGACTGCTCTCTGAACGCATGCCTCAATGCTGTCCTGGTGGAGACTGCTTTCCAGAATCGGGGTGTCAAAACTGCCGCTAACACTATCCCCAGAGCCGCTCCAAATATCAACCTGTACGTCACTTTTGGTACAACTACTGACCTGACCTGACTTGCTGGCAGAGCCAGTGGGAACAGTACAGCTAAGCCATCTTCCCCCAGAGCCTCAACTCTGGGACTTCGTTTGGGAGTCAGGTCAAAGGCTGCCCCCAGAAAGCTTGTAGGCTGAATTATTCCTGAGCCCCCTTCTTCATGTCTCTCAGGCTACTTCTCTGGACCAGCCACCTCTTATGTCCCATCATAAACATAGGCTGCCGTTGGCATCATGCCGCTGGCTTGTGGGAGCCTGCACGTGCTCCGTCAGCTCCAGGGGCAGGGGCTGGTATTAGATACTGGCCCAGACAGCACTGTGCAACATGAGGCATCCCACGGTGACATCATGGTGACAATCAAGCAATGACATCAAGTAGCAGAATCATAGAAAACGAGGGCCGGGAGGGCCCTCAGGAGGCCACATCTAATCCAGGCCATGTTTATCCCTGCCTTAGCCATCCCAGCCAAGTGTCTGCCTCGCCTGTTCTTGAAAACTTCCAAGGGCAGAGACTCCACAAGCTCTCTGGGTAGCCTGCTCCAACGCTCAACCCTCTGCAGAGGGAGAAAGTTCTTCTTCCTAATCTCCATCCTAAATTTCCCTCGTTGCAAATCATCGCTAATAATCTTCAGAGTAATAATTACAAACATTATCATCCTAATAATGCGCGTGGGTAGTAACCATTGTGAATCATGTGGCCAGAGGGGAGAGCCTATGAAGTCCCAATCTTAGACGACAACCAGGAAACGTTAAATTGGAATTAGGAAAAACTTGCTCACGGGGAGAGTTGTTATGCGTTGGGACATATTGCTTAGAGAGGCTGCAGAATCTAAGTTTTTAAGAGCAGGTTAGACAAGCACTTGGATGAGACCGTTTAGACAGGGGGTTAGACTAGATGACCTGAGGGCCCTTCCAGCCCTATGCTTCTATGATTCTACATTGCATGTATCATGGGTCAGCGTCATGGACTCCGGCAGAGGCCAAAGTGAACCAAAAATATAAGGAACCTCCCAAAGAGACCAGTATAATCTACTTCTGGGTAAGAAAATAGGCTTTCACTCTATTTCACAGTAAGGAAGGGCTGCCTAATTGATCTGCAAAAATAATTAAACGATGTGCTGCTAAGACTTCCTTGTTAATTTACTTACATGTCCATGTCATCCACACAGCAAATCACAGGCAGGTCTGTTCATTTACAACTTTATGTATAACGTATTCAGCAAATGGCATAAATTGGCAGGAATACAGGCGATTCCATCTAAAACCCTGCAGTTGGTAAATTAAATCTATTTGCAGCAAAGTAAATTGAAATACGCATTGGACTTATTACAGTGTCTACTTTAATATCCACACACGGGCTTGATTTCTTCAGGTGAATATTATCTGCATGCAGTGAAAGGGATTCGACTGGTTTGAAGTCTTTGTCTGACAATACTGCAGTGATTCCACGGCGAGTTCTTAGTCCTGCTTTGCAGAGTTTGGGTAGGGGGACGTTATGCCAGTAATCAATATTATTCTGCTTCGTCACCAAATTTCAATGCATGCCCTGCAAAGAACAATTCTTCTAGTAGCAGAAGGAAGATGCGCAAGTGTTTGAATCATATTACTTTTAAAGCAGTGTCTGAACTTAGCGTGCGTGAAGGTTGCCAGATGGACTGTCCTGGAAAACACAGTTCTCTGTTTGCTGGCAACAGAGCCAGCAACACTTAGCTCTCTCAACCTCCAAGCTCCCTCCCACAGCATGCAGGCATGCCGGTGAGCTAGTTCACCAGCCCAGGAAGATTGATGACACCCTAGCATCTGGTGCGGGCCCCTTCCCCAGAGCACAATTTATTGGCTGAACAGAAACTTAGGCAAAACATCAGCATAAAGCAGTTCCTCTGTCCGACAGGTCAATGGGGATTCTCCCTCCCTGCTCTCAGCCAGCACCTTACCCTGCAGAAGGACTCACACAAGGCTCTTCTACATGCCCAGGCCACCCACCTTGGAGTTAACCAATAACTGGGCTCTTTCCCAGCAAGGGCACTACTTCCTCTCCAGCGCTGCTGATGTCTTGCTAGCACTCATAAGAACCAGAAGCTCTTCAAGCTATCACCAGACCCACCCCCCCCCAGCTCCATCAGCACCACTGGCAGGCAAATTATTAGTCAGGGGTAAGCCAGGACTGCTGATGGTTAAAAGATCACCCTGTTGCAACCCATTTCACAGACGGAGTTCGGGAGAGCTTGCAGCTCCCCCGACTCCCACACTCATGCTTTCCCCACTGGACCACTCCAGTAGCAGCAGTGCACGTGTCCTCAGATCACGCAGGCCTGGAGGCACCACTTGGGAGGAGAAGAGAGACCGTCGAGTCTATCCAAGGCCATAGCCTATCAACTTGCCCTTGGGACACATGGAGTTGGATTCTCATTTTCACTGCACTTGGCTGATGCGTGTCCCACCTTTCCTGAAACATCACAGAGCCTGACTTTAAACTCCCCAAGCAGGCAAAATCCCCAACCATTTCCATGGGTTTCTGGCTCAGTTTTCTCCAGGCAAAAGCTGCCAAGAAAGTCTGTGGGTACGCAGCCTAACGAAAACCCAGCCAGGACGACAGGCCCAGCAATCCTGGCGAAGGGCGTGCATGGGACCTATTTCATTTTCAGAGAAGTGCCGCCCTTCTTTCATTCCCCAAGAGGCCACTCTGAGTCTCTCTGGCTTTTTTTTTCCAGCTGGAATCGTTATGGTGGCCACTTTTTGAAATACTTTCTACCCACAATGCCTGAAAGCCTCCGTCCCCCAGCCCTTCAGAAGAGCCTACAGTTTACGAGGTTAATTGAATGCACATTGATTCTACTAAGTGTCCACAAGAAGAAGCGCCATTCTTTAAGATGTCATTTCTTTCCCTCTCCCCCCACCCTCCCTCCCAGATACTGCTGGGGCTCAGCACCAAGCCAGCCTGTCCCTTAGCATGGCAGCCCCTCCAGCCTCCACCAAGATACTGTTCCCAGGCTGGGGGGAGGCTCAAAAAAAAAATCTCTCACATGTCTAAAAAAGAAGACGTAGTACCAGAGCTAACCTTTGAGGATTGCTTCCCCCCTGCCCCCGTGACCTCGCCCAACCTCCATTACTTAGGAATTCCCCAGACAAGCCCTGAAAGGCAGGGATGGAATTTCGGACCCTCGCGCTCAGTTGTTTGTGCAGGGCAGGGTGGTCTGCAAGCATCCGGACTGAAACGGAATTCATTTGCTAGGAGAGGGGGATTTTTTTTTTTGTTATTAGTATTATTATTATTCCCTTTCCCCTCTCTGCTTAAAATTGCAAATCCCCGGCTGGTACAATGAGATGGGATTGTAATACGCTTTGTGCAGTCGCTTCGCTCCAGCCTTAGAATTCACAGCCTGGTTTTAGGGCTGCAGACTGAAAAAAGGCTCATCTACATTATAAAACTGAAGCATGTTCCTCTTGAGAATGTCTCTAGTGGGGTGAGAACTTGGGAAATGCTCATTTCGGACATCTGCTTCCCAACACGCCTGCAGCCAAGCTGAGCAGTGAAAGGGTATTAACAATGGCTCTAGGGGCTGCAGATCTTTAATCCTAGGAGCACACAAAATGGGGTGGATAGACAGATAGATAGATAGATAGATAGATTTGATCCATCGATGTGCTCATGTTAGAAAAAAGCCACAAAGGTTATAAAGGAGGTCTGCAAGCACTTGTAAAGAGTCAGACCGAACTAGAGCCCTGGTAACATTATTCCTCCAATCTCTCCTGCCAGTTGTGTGCTGCTAATTATGTTGGTGGTTTTCCAAATGATTGCCAAGGGATCCAACATATCACTATACTGGGGGGGAGGGGGGGACACACAAGAAGAGATAGTAGCTTGAGACACCCCATCTACCTAGCGCAGCAGATTGAGGTGTCGTTTCCACCAAGCCCTGCTGAGTATAAAACAATAAGGAGCAAATATCCCCATTCCTCACAGATCCTCGCATTGCACTGACATCCCTGATGCTGCTGGCTACAGCTTCTGCCTTCAGTGCTGAATGACCACCATGGAGGTGGCAAAACCCACCATACCTGACGTACCCAGGACACAGGAAAACATGCCTGGGGGGTCTTCCCTTGTAAGCTCTAGGAAAGGTGGCCTGTGTCCCCTACCTCACAGGATGCTCACCTGGCAGTGGCAGGTTGGATATTGGGGGCAGAGACTTGGGAGGCAGTCCCGGGTCACGCACTTCCGCAGAATCATCTGCAGCAGGACAAGGCCCCTTCCTGCAGATGTTCTTTGCTCCCCAGATGCTCTCAGTGAAGCACAAAGAGCTGGGAAGGTGCTAGCCTGTAGTGCCCACACAGGACCTGGGTCTGAAGCCTGAGTGTGCTTGTGCCCCTCCACACCCTGGCAGCCAGCCCTGGCTCAGGTGCTGCTGTGGAGCTCTCCATGACCGCTGCCTCTTAGGCGGGGGAAAGGCGGGGGCGATCATCCTGGACCTACAATGATCCACTGGGCTGTTTCTAGTGAGAGTCAGGCTATGGGCCAGGCCATTGCCCCCACGGCCGCTCCACCCCTCCCACTGCGTGACTTTGCCCCAGACGTGCTCTGTTCTCCTACAACTGCAAGGCCACAGAGCTTACTGGCAACACAGGTGCTCAAAGCCCCCAGGTACGTGCCACATAATCTAGGCCCCCTAGCTATGCACCGATGGCAGAAGGGAGCATGGGAGCCCTGGAAGAGGAAAGTTTCTCCCCCCTGCCCCATCCATCAAGAGAGCTTGGCGCCCATTCTTTTGCTAATCAGCCCCACTTACAGCTGCACCTTTTCATCCTGAAGGGCCGAGGGGATTTTGCACGCGTCGGGTGGTGGGAACAATGCCGCCTCCGGCTTTGTAGTTAGGGGAGTAGCGGAGGGAAGAAAATTCACTCCACATGTGCGCTGGCAGGTGACAAAGCCTGGCTGGGGAGGGGGGGAGAGTAACAGCCTGGCACTTTGCTGTCCCATGAGCTATTTCCTGAAAGAAGTGTGAAGCAAGGAGTGGCTCCCAGAGCCCCCTGCCACCTTCCTCAAAGGGCTCATTTTTCCTGATAAGCCGGAAGAGTTCGAAGCTGAGAGACCTTTGATTGAGTCGAGCCAGCATCCAGAATCGGTGTCGAGCCCAGGTGGCAGCAGGCCCCTGCAGAAAGTCCTAGCTGAAGAGCTGTATTGTGGCTCAGCCAGATTTTGTAAATTTGGGGAACAAGGGAAGTCAGGCACCTCCTGGGCCAGGAAAAAGAGAAGCTTCTTCAGAGGCACTCAACCACGCGGACCCAAGGAAGCGCAGCGTGAGGAAGAGCGAGGAATGACCTGGAGGTTTATTTACAGTCGACCTCCTGGGCTCCTCATCTTTCTAAGACTAAGCGCTTCAGCCTCCCTCCCACACCTTGAAATATTTACGACCCTGCTTGCCTCTACAGAGGGTTTGATGTGGCCTAGCTGCTCAAGGAGCTAGGGATGCGCAGACAGCCTGTGTCTAGGAAGAGAGATCCCATGTCATGGGGAAGAGAGATCCTGGGCCAAACTCATGCCTGAGCTTTACACCCAGCATGGACGTTCCCTTATAACTGTAAGGCACAGTTCTCAGCTAGTAAGTACCCCTGCTGCTTCAGTGGACTTATTTCTGGTCTGTAGGTACCAGTGGCCTGTTCTTCCTTGTCTTGTGCCTCACAGCATCCCTCCCGCCACAGGGGTAAAATGATACCAAATCAGAACTGGAACATTTGATACTGCTTTGCACTGGCTCGAGGAACTCTGCCAGGCCAGGGCAGTAACTTATTCAACCTGGGGAGAGGACATGAATTCTTATAATGCAGCAAGATCCAGGAACACAGACATGGGCTCCTGGGCTCTAATCTTGCATCTGCCACTGATGGACTGTGTGTGTTGCCTCGGGTGAGTCACTTAAACAGCCTTCCCATCTGCAATACAAGGGTGACAACATTTACTCATCAAGACTTGCTAGCTAGTCTTTGTGAAGCGCTACACGGGCACAAGGCCACGGAGCTGATTTACAGCCATGGAGGATGTGTCCCATTAAGTGCTAAGCATCATTATTCGGTATTTAAGAGAGTGGATTTAGAAACAGGGTTATGCACACACAATGGCCCAGCAGAAGAACTAATGAAGGCAGCTCTTCTTTTGCGTAGTGGCTACAGGGCTGCCTGACTGGTTAATGGCTCAGTCTATATACAGTAAGGCAACACTCTAAATATGTCAGCCTTGTGTCAAACAAACCTCAGAAGCGATAAGTGTGAGCGGAGAGCCTGGAATGTAGCAAGAATCACATTTTGAACAGCGTGCCTGATAAGCACAGGCGCCTACGTGGTTACACGGGAGAGTTTGGAAGTGACCCTCCTTCACCACCATTGCTTGGCTTAAAGCTTTACGTACAACAGAGGTCAAACAGCCACACAAGAGACCCAGCAACTGTCTAATGCCTTTCCTCGCTGCCCAGCAAAAGCTCAGCAATTTGCCTTTGCAAAATGCTATCCAAAATCATTCCCCGGGTGATAAGCCAATACACTTCCTCGTACAATACAGTGTCTTGGGTTTTGTCTAAACCTTGTATGCATTGATTAGGACTGTAAAAACCTATAGCTACATCCCAAGTAGCCAAATCTCATGTCCCCTGACGTGTATCAGACATTTTGAAAAATCCCACGCTGCTGTGAAAACCTGTCGATCCTCATTATGTTCCTGTTCCCTCTCACTCATATAAATGAGGTTTGATTTCTATTGTGCCTCTCTCTTTCCTTGTGTAAGAATAAAGAGGCAAATAAATGCTTAATTGATGCCTTCCTAGACGGTACTCAAATGGAGTTCATGGACCTCCAATAGAACAAAGAAGCAATAGGGGATCCATCAATAGAAATCATAGGATTGATTATCCATCCACTTATATCAATGCAAGTCACTCGACTGATGCCACTGGAGTGACTCCAGATTAAGAGCAATGTGAATGAAAGCAGAATCAGTACCTCTGATTTCTGGATTCCACCAGATGAGGTCCTTTAAGATTCACCAATAAATACACAGTGAACAGTCACCTTTCAGCTCCAGTCCTGAACTGGGCCCCCAGCAATGGGACACTGCCCGCTCAAGCTAGAATTCCATACTCTATTAAACATGCATAAGCTTCTGTGGGCTGGAAGGTAAATGATAGCTGGTTTATTTGAACAGAGCACTGTGTTTGTTATTGCCAGGGATTTTCCTGACATGCATTGCATACCATCCTAATCAAGGAGCAGAGAAAGGTTTTAGGAGACTTATATGAAAGCACAGAACACACAGCAAACTCAGGGGGAAAAAAGGTTTTTCCAGACCTACTTAAAACTTTTTTAAAAAATAATCAGAGCTTTATATGATTATCAGGACACAACAACCACAGGGCAAGTCTGATACAGCCATCATGCTCACCTGAGAAGAGATTACCAGTAATTCACAGTGAGAGAAGCATTTTGGTTACTGTCTGGCATCACTGCAGCAGGCTGGATTTGAATGAACTGTCCCATTCTTCTGAGCTACATAGATTCATAGACATTAGGGTTGGAAGGGACCACAGTAGGTCATTGAGTCCAACCCCCTGCACTGGGCAGGAAAGAGCGCAGCGGTCAGAGGACCCCAGCTAAATGATTGTCCAGTCTCCTCTTGAAGGCCCAAAAGCAGCAGTCGCCTGAACAGGGACTTGAACCCTGGACCCTCAGATTAAAAGTCTGATGCTCTTCCAACTGAGCTACCCAGGCTCAATACACAGTAACCCAGACCTCCCTCTTTCCTCTGATATTATCAGAGGGGAACAGCTCAGTGGCATGGGGTCAAATAGCTTTTTCCTGGATTTCTACACACTGAGAGCAAGTGGCATCTAACTTGACCTGGGAAGGAGACAGCAGAGAAAATCAGTTCCACCTAAACTCAGTTTAGGTTCTTCCTGACATGCCCTGCCCTAGCCGGTGACCTGACAATGGAGAAGTATTTTGGAGCACCCACTAGCACGCTTACATGCTTCACACAAAACAGGTTAGGGGCAGTGCTAGGAACCTACATGTGCCGTGGGCAGAGGTCCAAGCCAAACTCCCACTACACTGCAGGAGTCAGAGGCCAAGGTCGAGGGGGCAGGAACCATCTTAGATTTTTCATAGATTTCATAGACGTCAGGGCTGGAAGGGACCTCGGAAGATCATCGAGTCCAGCCCCCTGCCCAAAGGGCAGGAAGTCAGCTGGGGTCATAGGATCCCAGCAAGATAAGCATCCAGTTTGCTCTTGAAGGTGTTCAATGTAGGCATATGATATGCACATTATTGATAAGGACATTAGAAGACACTATACTTCATCAAAGAATCTATGTTAATGAGAGTAATAATCATCATCCCTTGCATAATTCTTTTTCTAAGTCGACTCCAAGTTCATCAGTCATGTCCATTCAGTTGTGCTCCTGGAGGGGGCTGTGAAGTATTTAAAGCCTTTAATGATACCCAGGGAAATTAATTATATGCATCCTTCCCCATTCCCCTTCAATAGGTGCTGAATCAAGCCCTTAAAATAAATAAGAAACATTTCTAACCTATCCTGGCCACTTGGGCTGAAATATGGTTAGGTGACTGACTGTATGACTATCACCAGGAGCCTACAGATTGCAGGGGGAAAGGATTACCTATCTAGAGGCAGGTAATCCTAGCCGCATTTTTGGCTGAGTTGCCCTCAATTTACTGCTCCTGACACAACTCAGCAGGTGGGTCTATCAACCTCCTACTCAGATAGAGACAAAAGCAACTCTTTGGCTAGGGACAGAAGTAACATATAAACCAGTTTAGGTGATAAGAAACTGATTTAAACCTTTAACAGAAAAGAAGTTCAGTGCACATAAACCACTATCAAAATAGCTGAAAGTGGTTTAAAATAAATCTGGTTGAATGTAGTATCAGATGTAACTAATTTGGGTCAAACCAGTTAATGAAACTTCTGTCCCAGACCCCTTCCTGGTTCAAGTTAAATCACAGCCCCCCAGCATGCTTTCCAGCCGTGAGCTGGGCTATCTCCTCCAGCAGAAAAGCAGTGGGAGGAGGCAGGACTGCCCCCACCAGGCAGGGAGGTTAAACTTCCCTTCCCCTGAGTACAGAGCTCCCTGCCCTGCTAAAAACTTACTGCTGGCTGTCACTGTGGACTACAAATCCCAGAGGCACCTGGAAGCACTAAGAGGAAGTGATGAACAACCCTGCAGAGTCCTGCTGCTGTGATTGTGTACAACAAATCCCAGAGACCTCAGGGGCAGCAGGAAGAGGAAGCAAACACACAGCCGATGCTGGTTATGTGCCAGAGAGCTGTGCTCTAGTGCTCCCCAGCTTCTCGCCTGAGCCATTGCAAGAATGTGATTGCATTTCCTCAATCAATAGTGAATGCCTGTCCAGCTGTTTCTCGGTTTAATCTCTGCAGTTTAAACTAACCTGCAAAGACTGAACTGATTCAACCTCAGGATTTTTGACTGTCTGTACTTAGCCTCTGAGCTAAAGAGAAGGACAGAGGCAGACTCAGGAAGAAATCCTAGGAACAGCTAATTCTCAGTGGAGGCAACTGCTGTTTGAGTTACCTCTACAGTCAAAGCCCAGTAGGGCATGCACCTAGACCCGTGATTTTCAACCACCTCAGAAAGGAATAATGACCAGAACCGGCCTCTACTGAAATGGGTAAGATAATGAGTCAGCCTCTTGGACAATGGTAGCAATGGGATTGTAGCCCCTTTTTATCAGCTGCCCAATAGGTACATTTAATATACTACAATGCTGGTTTGTTCCTCCATTCAGAGGAGGATTAGCATGAGAACCAGAGTGAAGAGGAAACCATTGGATGGAAAAATACCTGCTTCAAGCAGATGAGGACTGGGAAACACTTCACCATCCACAATACCCCAGGAGTTCCGGGCAAAATCCATAAAAAAGGGCCCCCAAAAATGTCACCATTAAGCTGTCTTCCATTTATTCTCTATTAAAAGGCCCAGTTTTGTCTAAATTGGATTCAAATGAATGTATTTACATTTGCAGTAAGTACCTGAAGTCAAGCTGTCAAAATGTCACTCCGTCACTCATGTTTTCACAGCACCCCGTCACAACAATTAGACGTTTCCCCCCTTGACAGCTTCTTTGGACACAAGAGAATGAGTGACAGAAAGGAGTGCAGCTCCGAGAGTGTCTCATAATTACGCTGTAGTGGAAAAGTGTTATTTGTCTGTTAATTCTGGCACGCCAGGCCATTATTGTCATTGGCTGTCAGCCAAGCTTTCCCAGTACACAAAAAGTCAATTTATGTCAGGATTTTCATTGACTCACTAGCCCTTGTTCCTCAGTTTTGGGGGGCAATTTATTATGAAAGCCAGCGCCGGCCATATGTGGAGTTTTCATATAACTATTCATCCTAATTAACAGTAAGCCAGGATAGAAGAAGAAATTACAATGGGCTGAGACTACATTCACTTGTGAAAAATAACACATTATTAGTCAGGACAATATGTTGTTTGTCAGAGCCCACGTGATGACTTTTGCTTTCTTTAGGGGGGAAAAAGGAGAGAAAGGAACTAAAACCGTCTTGGACCACAAAAACAAGCTCTAACAAGCAAAACTTCTTGCAGACAGTGAAATCTAGTTAGTGAAAATACATTCCAAAATAAAACCAAGATTTGCATTGACCCGATGGTGTAAGATGAAGCAGCAGCAAGAACTCACAGAGTTCACCAAATTATAATAATTTGGCCCTGTTTGCACCAGCTGTTATACAGATGCATTGTAGAGAGAGCCCATGCCCTACAGATTTGTAATCTGAACAGACAAGGAAAGGCTGGGACAAAAGACAGGGTATCCCATGTATGGATGGGCTGCAAGTGCTCTGGCTTTTCCACCTGAAAACAGAGAGGGACCTCCCCGGCAGAGAGGGGTGATGTGTAGTCTGATACTATCTTGTCCATTATAAACCCCTCCTGGTATGACCTCTTTATAGCACTACATCAAGGACAGCAGCTGGTTCTACAGGACAATAAATTAGAGATGGCAAAGCACTGTCACTTCAAAATATCCACACTGCAGAAATGCCAGCAAACATCCTTGTGATGCCAGGATACTGCTGGCCTCCATAGGAAGTGATGGGAGCTAAGCTTTAAGGGGTGCATCAGAAATGGAGATGGCCAGAGATGGACACACTCAGGAAGGATTTGCTCTGAAAGCAGCTAATGGAGAAGCAGGTGTCATCTGGTGTTTTATCAGCATGAGAAGGCAGCGCTGTGTACTCTAAGACCAGACCTAATGCTAAAGTCAAGATAGGGAAAAAAGAACAAGAGAGTAACAATAAGAAAAGAGGGATGGTCTCCTGAGAAGACCAGACTGATGCTGCACCAGCAGTGAAGACACAGGAGTGCCAAGGTTGGGGAAGGAGAGAAGCACATCCTGCTCAGCACATGAGCCCGGATGCATCAAGCCAGGCCCAACTCCAAGGCACCCACTGCACCAGTCAGATGCTGGGTGTGACTGGGACCAGTGGAATGGAAGGAGGAGAAAAGGACTCAGCTCTTGGTCCCGACTGAGATTCACCCAATGTAAAAGGGGAGGAGGGAGCCTAATCAACTTCATACTCACCTGTGACCTGCAAGGGCCTGTGGCCCTCCGAGAACAGTCAGATGCATTCCTAGGCCCACCCAACCCCTTCCTCAACACACCTCCTTTGCCAGCCAGTGACCAGCAGCAGTTCCACACTGGTATTCCTTTCTGAACCATCTAGGAAGCTTTTTCCCAGAAGGATCTTCTGCAGGGGAAAGTCTGCTGCCTTTATTTTACTGGAGTAGTGTGCAGGGACAAAGGGGTTCTGGTCCAGCACAGAACAACGGTGCACCTCGTGGAGAAATCTGCGGTGAGTTCAGTGGACGGCAAAGGGGTCACGGGCTTCTCTGTTCCTTGTGTATATTCCCTCCATCTTCGGACATGAAGGATGGCTAATTAACTTAAAGGACGGGGGGAGGGAAGTGGTAGGAAGGAGTTATGAAGCAAGTGCTAACCCACTGCTGCGCCAGCCTGGACATATTCTGGGATTTTGCCTCATTTGGAATTCAGGCTGCTCCTCTCCCCAATTCCTCAACCCAATCAATGAACATTAATCCAGTTTATGGTTCTATTTTTAGGAGCCTGTGTGATATTTCTGCAATTAGCTTGCAAATGTGATGCAGCATCGAGCTACAAAATCTTCCATAAACCACAAGAGGGTAAACTGACAGCGCCACAGAACAAAAGTTGGCGTCAGCAAGGCTCCTAAATAGAGACCCGCTGCTCGTACACTGGTAACTTCGTGCATTGTGAGTCGTTAATGAAAGGCAGAGTTTTTAGAGCAGCAAGAGGATGCATACAGCTAGTGCTAGAACAAAATGAATTATGGCAGACGGGAGCAGCAACACCTCCCATAGGTAATGGTTAAGAGAATGTGATTGCTTAGGCTGCAGTTAGAAACATTCAGAGTCAAATCTTCACCTGGTGTCAATCAGGCCAACTGAGGGTTTTGTCCATGGGTACCACTAAGAAATCAGCCTGGACCCGGTCTACCTCTGGCACCATTCCACTGAAGTCAATGGACTTGGCCCCTGAATGCACTCTCAGCTGAGTCTCTACCACAATCACACATTGGAACTGCAAGAGAGTCTCTTGCAAGTGGAGAGATCTGCAGTACATCTCGCTGAGTCCTGGGGATGTTGTCTCTGGGAGGTGGGCACCGCACAGGTAATGATAATGCATATTAATAGGAGAGCAAAGCACATGATGGGAGACCTTACGAATAACGCCACGTTAGATAAACCATGGAAGACAAGCCCATCCCCAGTGACCATAAAGCCAAGCTGTGGAGGAAGACTGCTGGCCCCTATTTTTGGCTTCTATGTTATAAATGAGTAACCTTCCTTACTTCTTTCTCCTGCAGCATATGGTTCTGATGCCTGTCCTAACTCTCTTAAACTAACATGAAAGATCTCTCTCCTTCTCTCTCTTTCCAGCAATGCAACTACCTCTGGGGTGGAACATAACAGCCACTCAGCATTGCTCAGAAACACTGCCAAACAGTTGGAGTCAGAAGATGAGGAAGAAGACTGTGTCCAGCAGCAAGCAGGAGGTTGGCTGAATTACCGACAGTGCAATTTGGTCAGGAGAGCTGAATTTACAACTCTATCTTTGTAGCACACTCCATGGAGTTATGAATGATGAAAGGTTCAGGAATTATTCAAACAACAGCACCCCACTACTCCATGTACACCATGCTGGAGCAGCTAGTGTACCCTTAGTTGCATGTTTTTTGACTGACCAACACAGAAAGACTGGGGGATAAGTGCAGAAGCACTAGTACCAGAGTTACCAAGGGCTCCCATCCAGCCATCAGGCAACTTGTGAATGCTCACCAGTGATCTGCACTGGCTTCATGCTGGTTTCTAAGTCGGTAAGTTGTGGTATTTGGGATGTCTGGAGCTCATTAGCACAAAATATCACTAGGGGGAAAAACTTAAGAGGGTTGTGAAAATGACTGGAGCCTTCTGTGGATACTGCAGCCCTAACCGATCCCATGGCTAGATTACGAGTCAAAAGCCCCAAACCTGGAATCATGCAATACATCAGAATTCCAGCTTTTGTTAAAGAAAAAGTAAAGTTCCCCATCCTCCGGGCCTTGGAAATAAATCCTGCAAACGCAAAACAAATGCTCAAAACCCAAAAGACCATTTAAAGATCCCCACGTTTGTTATTTTTAAATGTCTGCTGACTTTGTTTATAACTGCTGAGATTCCCCATCCCAAGTGCCAGGAATATCCAGCGCTCTAAGCATAGGCATAACTGGAGTAGAGTCTGGGAAGGGACAGGAACCCCCTGGCTTCAGGGCCTGAGCCCACCTCTAACCATTAGACATCAGGAGGAAACAATCCCCACAGGCCCTTTCTCTGAAGCAACTGGCCATGGTCAGAAACATGACGTGGGGCAAGAGGGACCATTGTTCTGATCTGGTCGGGCAATTTCTCCGTTCCTGTGGGATGCTGCTTGTTAGCTCCTCTAACCAAAGGATAATTTTACAGAGAATTTGATACCTGCATTCTGCACATCAGCGGGGGAAAAAGAAAAAAACAAAAACACACAAACCAGAGACCTAATTAGCAAGGAAACTTCCAGGCCTGGAGTGCTGCGCTAGTGTTTCATCCTGCAAGTTACACAATAATATTAGCTCTCCTGAATCTTGAGTGGGGACTTCCATTATGTTTCTTCCATAACATGCCATAAGTGATTAGCATTATTTCCCTCCTTGGCGTCTTGGAAACAATAGCAATTACAAAGTCATCCATTCATATCTAAGGCCTCCTTCCCAGACTACAACTTCCCTCAGGAGGGGAAAAGCATTTCATTGAAGCAATTATATTTATGGGGCATTAAACTATTTTTTTAGAAGACGCTGCAGTTTCCCTTTTTGCATGCATAATGCAAAGATCAATGGGACAGCGCGTCACCTGAGGGTCACACACACGGGCAGTTTTTTGCCTACTTAAAAGGCTGCTGCGCACCAGTTTACCCACCAGCTCTTGCCACGTTGCGCTGATTTACCCAAGGGATTCCACATGCAATCCAGCATCCAGTTACGAGAAGATCCCCTTATTCGTTTTTTTAAATCTCCCCATGTCATTAAGAGGGTCTTGTGATACTCAGTGGTTTGGTGAAAGCCCTCAGATCGGGGAATCTTTTGATGATGAAAACAAACCAAGATTCACTTTCCTTATTCTAAAGTTATGAAGTTTATAGCCCTCAGGACCCTAGGCCTGAACACGTGATATAAGTGTGTCCTACCAGCTCAGAGACCCACAGGTAAATGAAGGCAATCCATCACTTTTTAATTTTTAGCCTTGTGACTGTCAAAGCCAATGTCACAATTGTTTTTTTGGGAGGGCAGGGGTTTGAAGGAAAGGTCAGGCTCATAATTTCTGAAAACAATTGAATTCTTCTTGCTGTTCTTCTTATCCCCCAGGGAAGGGGAAGTGTGCATCTTGCAACAGAAATCAGAGATCTTGGCACGAAGGGAAATATGCTCCTTCTTTCTGTGTTCTGAGGACTAATAATAGTTTCAACTTGTTCGGCATCAACTTCTTCCGACTGGCACAGGGCTTGTCGTGCTGTTGTCAGACACTGGCACATACTAGTGAGTCCAACATGCAGACTATAAGAGACTCGTCTTTTGAAGCAGGTGCTGCATCTGATTGCTACGCCTGGTGTTTCACTGGGATTAAGTGACAAAAAGAATGGCAGTAAAAATTGCTGCTATTAGTACCTTGCATTTCAGCAGCACCTGGCCTACAAGGACCGACTCTCACTCTTACAGCTTGTTTAAGGTCAGATAAACTAAGACAAAGGATGTTAAGCAACATAACCAAAAGGCTGGAGGGGATGGGGCTCAAAACAGGAGTCCTGGCTCCTAGTTCCCTGGTCTAGTCACCATCCCTACACAGTAGATGCTGTTCATACTCCCCACTCCAGTGGCACTCAGCTCAGTGCAATGAAACAGCAACACCAAGTAGCCAGCAAATGCCTTCCTGGTTCCCAGGCGTGTGCATGCATGGGAAATCAGAGGTCCTGGTATTCTGCAGGCTGTGGTGCATTCCTGGGGGTGTGACAATTCAGCACCAGCCTGGCTCCCTGACAGGGTGCTACTCTGCACAGCCCTCCTCTACTGGGGAAGGAGTCCAGGTCAGCAGGACCCTGGAAATCCAGGGGTCTGCCACCTTTCTGCCATGCACCCCAGAGCCTGGCCCTTTCTCTAGAGCCCCATGCTCATTCTTCCACATCTCCTTTTGTCGTTCACAACCCCTCCTTCGCGCCTCTGGAGACAACTGACCTTTCTTCCCTGGGAAGTCCTGGTCTGGACCGTCTCCTGGTTACATTGTTATGCTTAAACCCCATGTTGCAGTCAACCATTATACTGGCCGGAGGATGAACTTGTTGCTAAGGCAGGAGCTCAAATATGCACCATCCGGCTCCGTCGGTGCGAGTGGCAGCCCAGGGCTTGCTCTGCTCCATCACAGCCACTTTTCAGACCGTTCTTTTCTCACCAAAATGAGGTTGCAACAATGGGTCCGGCATCTGGGTACCTTGTGCAGAAACACTTGCTTTGCACGTCGAGGAAGGGTCTGGGTGCAGACCCCCGCACGCTGGCTTGCGAGCCTGGGTGTAACATTTATCTTCTGCAATAAAAACTAGTGACTCATTAGCCAGGACGTACTGAATTAGACCATTTGGCTTCTTACATGCACCCCTCATCCTACTTGGCCATTGCATAAGCTGCTATAACACTGCCAGTCACTTGCTGCTGCAAAAAAAGAGGCGTCTGGCAAAGGCCGGTTCCAGCTGACTACAAGCCAAAGCGCCAGCTTAACTGGGCACACAACTCCTCCACTAGTTCCACAACTAAATCCAGGTCTCAGTCAAATAGTTCTGGCCAAAAACCAGCCTCACTCCAAAGACAAAAGACCTCGTGCTGGCTTAGCCTTTACTGAGGGCACAGGGATAGGGTACAGCTCTGCCACGTGAGAGACATTCAAACGCAGTGGGAAGTGAGGGGTATGGCATTAGCAGTGGCCAATGCCTGGATCCTCAGAGGAAGGCACAAAAAATGCAAACCAGGAGCTTTCATGAAGGGCAGAAAATTCCTTTCTGATCACTACAGGTAACCAGCAAAACCCCTGGAGCATGGGACAGCCAGACACCTGCCACCATGGCAGGGAGTCACCTCTGTACCCAGCACAGGGGCTTGCAAATGTTTGATTCTGCACATACTCTGATACGGAGGGGCCACTTTTCACAGCATCGCCAGTGGACTCTGGGCGAGGGATCCTCCAGGCACAAAAAGCCAATGCCATGGCCCTGATACTGGACCCTCCATCTGCTTGTTGCTGGGCTGAAGGAAAAGGGACAGGGCAAGGACCTGAGTGCCCCAGGTAGCAGCAGCCAGCCTATGCAGGGGTTTGACAGGTGCTGCGTATCCAGCCCTGGAACCTGGGCAGTGGCGAGGTGAGCTTTATGCTCATCTCCCAGGCTCTCCACTTTGGCCAGCACACTGCGGCTGGGGAGGAGGGGCTGGCCCACAGACCCCAATTATTGCGCATACGCTGATGGCCTGCAAAGAGTTTGTGCCCAGCCCTCCTTTACTTACACAAAGGGACCAGGCGGGCAGTGGAGATTACATCCTGAACTTTCAGTTTCCCTCTCTTCATTTTAACTCACTTTTAGGCCAAGCAAAAACCAATGACATTTCACCCCTCACTTCCCTCCCAGTCTCATGCCAAGTGAACCACCCCGCCCTCCGCCACCACCACCAACACCACCACAAGGGACCAGGATGGGCAATAAGCAATCCTTTGCTCCAGCAAGATAAGCAGCCTAGATCCGCAGCCGCAAGGTAGAAGCAGCACTGGTGTCTGCAGGGGGCCACAGGAGGAGAATGTGCTTTCTCCTGGGCACAGAGCTTCTTTTCACTGGATTCCTTCTGAATGTTCAAACAATGGCTAATTAATCACAACAGAGCCAGGGCGATCAGAAAACTCGGACCCAGCACCCAACAGCTGCTTTTCCGTAGAAAGACTCTATGCCTTGTTCCATCTGTGGCACACCGAACTATGCCCTCTCTGCCCAGCCTCTCCCAAATTCAGGAACATCCCTAACTGACCCGAGATTGCACCATGCTGCACCACGAATGAATCCATCAGGATTGCAAATGCTTTGAGGCAAGAGTGCCACAAATTCCAGGCTAGAGTATTTTAAATCGAAGGTTGGGGGGGGAGGGCAGCGGGGAGGAAATAAACCATTGCAAAGAAGTGGACTTTCTGCAAGATTATTCACAGCAGGAGACTTAGGGGTTTTTTTTAGTGCTACAATGCAAATCCTACGACATTCTCCGCTCAGCTCTGGTTTAATAGCTGCTGGTACTCCCCCATCCTTCTTTGATTACTACAGCTGAAGCCAGAGTGTTCTTGCTCCAATTAATCCCTTCTCCCCATGAAAGGTTTAGAAGATGTCTATATTCTGGACCACTGCAGATTTTAACAGGATGAAATCCAGAGGTGAATTAAAAAACAGAAAAACCCTCTGCTCCCTCCTCCTAGGATAGATGGATGTTAGTGGCTTCATGTGAGGCTCCAAACCAGCATTTGAGAGTGCGTCAGCAAGAAATTCCAGTGTAACGAACCTGCCCCCATCCCAAATGACTCCCGCTGAAATGGAGAAATGAGCAGAGAGGTATTATGATCCTTCACACACCAGATGGATGCTCTGCTTTGTTCTCCACTTACATACAGTTTGGATTATCTTCATTGTAATTCTAATCACTGCCCTTCTGTAAGCGAAGGGGCTATCCATGCTTTGGTCAGGAGAGCTAATTAAAACTTGTGAGTCATCCAAATGTCTTCACACATTGGAAATGCTCTTTGGAAGAACAGGTACCCTCATTCTTTGGGGAACCTCGTTAATCAATGAGAAATTAATGCAGGCTTCTCCGGGGCTGGAAGCCAGGCAATAATAGCAAGATGCCAACTTCCCCTGGCAGTACACAGCAGCCTGGACCATGGAGGTGCTGCACACACCCACCAGCCAGGCAGTTCTCGAAAAAAGGAGTGCCCTGCACATTCTCCATTGATGGCAGTCAAAGTGCGCACGCACACACACGCACACACACACACACACTTCTATTCATGTTTTGTTTTATATTTGTACCACACGACAACCTACAGGCTTCACCCAAGGGCTCCGCTGTGCACAGTGCTGTACAGACACGATGGGAGACAGCTTGTCCTGAAAAGCTTGGATTCCAAGAGCCAGGGTGGAGGCTGGCCAGAAGGGAGTGCCATTAACTCCATTTCACAACTAGGCAATGGAGGCGCAGAGAAGGCAAATGAGTCTCTCAGGGCCACACAAACAGCCTGTGGCAGAGCCAGGGACAGGTTGGAGCTTTCCCAAGTCCTGAAGCCTTCACTGTGAGTCTTCCCTTTATCCAGAGCCTTAAAATTAGGCTTCAATATCCATATTTTGGACCTAAAATAAAGAGCCTTATTTAAGCAGGGCTTGAATGCCCATCAATTCTACTCCCTGGGCAATTCTGGCAGTGCCTCTTCCATCTCCAGGATCAAAAAGGCCCTGACCTTGGGAGCCAAACTCTGGTGGTCCTGTTGCCCACTTTACACCTGCTTTAATCCCACAGCACCAAGTGGGAGGACAGTGAGCTGTCATTTCCTCAAGACAAATCCCAGCTGCCCACAGATTCCATCTTTCAAGCTTTTTATCCCTTGTAGTCACTGGCCCTGATCCTGCAGCGAACTTCCTGGCATCCCCTGGAGCTGGCTCACACAACCAGGGCCAGCACCTTACCTAGACTCCTGGAGGCCCTGGACAAATGTTTAGTATTAGGCCCATTCTTCGCCAGAGATCATGATAATAATAATTTTAAAATTAACACTGTTGGGCCCCCTTTCTGTCCAGGCTGCCCATGCCTGTGTCCTGCCCAGGGCTGTGCCCCCAAAGAGTACGTCAAGCCCTGTGAGCAACAGGTGCCATGGACTGTTAGCTCAGCAAACGCACTGGACTGTCAGCGTGAAGGGAAGTGGGCTGCAGGGGCACGGAAGGAAGGAGGAGGGCACCGAATGGCTGTGGCAGCAACACTTTGTTACCCAGCACCAGCCCGAGGCCCTCCCAGCCCAGCTCCCCCGCACCAGGTTGTGCTTCTCTGGCAAGCAGTCCCGTGACAAGAGGCAGCATCTTCACTGGCTTCTCCCTTCCCAGGAGAGAATGCAGCCCCAGGAGGAATTTACAACACGAGAAAGGAAACAAAACTGCCCCCCAAAGCCCCCCTCACCCTCCCCAATATGAACTCTCCGAAGCCCGCGAGGGTCCGTCTAACCCCACAGAAGAAGTTACAGGATATTCTTCCCACTACTCATTAAACTTCTCCAACTCTCATTAGCTTCGAGCCAGGCTTACTTAAAAGAAATTCTTTTTATCAAGATTTTTCTTCTTTTTTTTTTTCTTGAGAGAGAGAGAGAGAGTGAGAAAGAGAGCCCAATTTGACCCCCTTGGGGCCCTCCCTCTCCCCTGGCCCCCTCCTCTCTCTGTGCATTAGGATCGCAAATGAAAGACACAATCGAGACTTTCCCTCCCACCCCTTTTATACATTTCCATGGGAAACCACGGAGAGTTGGATGGACTCCGCCGCTCTGACCAAACAAAATGCCTCAGCAAGCATTCGCTGCTAGGAAGGAACCGCCAAACTGGAGGGAACAAAGGGGCCGGACTTTTCTGCATAGCCCAGGATCACGGGACAATGAAACTGGGGAGAGATCAAGACCGGAGCGACCGCATTGATGGACGAGAACTGCCTCGCTGTACCCTGGGAAAGGAAAGGCCGTGGAGAAAACAAACAGATGGGGGGATCCTAAAGCTGATCTTTGAGAACTGTTTTCAGGGAGGAGCAGAAATTGCAAATGGGAGATTTAGGCTGGATACTTGGAAGCACCTTCTGACTCTGCGAGGGGCTCCGCAGTGGGAAAGTTTGCCTAGAGGGGCTGTGGGATCTCTACTGGTGGAAGCTTTTATGTGCAGGTTAGACACACACACGTGGCTGAGAAGGTTGAGACGAGAACAGTTGTGCCTTGAGCAGGGGGGTTGAGCAAGATGTGGCCCTCCAAGGTTTCCTCTGGCCTGCTTCTTCTCTGAAAACAGTGATCCTGAGCTCAAGCTTCTACTGGTAGAGATCCCACAGCCTCTCTGGGCAAACGTTTCCATTGCTGAGCCCTGCTCAGAGTTACACGGTGCTTCCGAGCATCCAACCTAAATTGCCAGGTATGAAAAGAGAATCTGTCATCACCACGAAGGAGCAGAGCAAGCAAACTAGGAACCATACAACACAAGGCTCCTTCGCCTTCAGCGGGGTGTGGCTTTTGTAGTGAGAGAAGCTATAATTTAGAGACGCTTCCTAACAGGAGGAGTGGGGAAATGGGAGCTGGCCCCTCAGTTAGGAAGCAGCTAGCCGGTCTGCTAAGTGAAAGGCAGACAAAGGGTCTGTAGAGGTTGCCTACTGCTCTTCAATTCAAGTTTATTGTTGGGTCTTCTTATCCATTCAAGTTTATTGTTAGTTCTTCTTATTCATGTTTACCTGTATTTATTGAATAGTATGATCACTACAACTTTGAGCCAAAGGCTTCCAAAGGGACAATCTGTTGCTGTAAGCCCAGGTTAAAAATGTCTCATGACCTCTTTTCAGGAGCACTGAGCCCCCCCACCTACTGCCAGAGCTGGTGGGGGCTCAGCCTCCTGGACAAATCAATCATAAGAGGTTGCCACTTGGTCATCAAGAAACCAGATACCCCAAACATGGGCCTCAGGTGGTTCTCGGATTCTGGCCCAGTCTGTTTTGTTGGGATGATATTTTTCTCTATCCCTGTTACTGCTACTGCAGAGGCCAATGTCTGAAGGAAACGTCCATCTTCACCTTCTACTGTGTCACCATTATTGATCAACTTTATGACAGTGCTGGCCAAAGACCCCAGCCGAGATTGAGATCCCAAGATGCCAGCTGCTGTTTAAACACAAAGCAGTCCCCACCCTAAGGGTTTCCACTCTAAATGAACAACAGAAACTAAGGATGGGAGTGGGGGAGAGAGAGGAAGCAGAAGATGAAATGACTTGCCCCAGGTTCATACAGAAGTTCAATGACAAGGACAGAAGCCAAATTTTCTGATTCTGAATTCAGGGCCTCTTTGATCCTATAGCAGTCTTAAAGGTTGGCTTAAGTTTGTGGGTCTCAACCTTTTCTAGACTCAAGGCACTCCTTGACTTGACAAATTCAAGGCATTCCCTGACAGACTCACAGTCACCCTTGGTAGACTCAGGGTGCCTTTTGGAAAATGCCAGCTCTTAATTTGCACTCACTTTGTGACCACCAAAAAAATACTAGAGCAATTCTTCTGTTGCAAAGTACTCAGAAAGATACAACAGGTCAGAATGTTTTTAACACTATGGATTCCTATTTGAAATCTCTGGCTTTATCTTATGAATTGTGTTTGCACATCCATCAGTGCTAACACTGCATGGCACCCTATGACACCCTTGAAAGGATCTCAAGGCACCCCCTAGTGTCACAGCACCCTGGTTGAGAATCACTGGCCATCAGAGCCTTCTGCTGTCTGGAAACAACACTGATGTTGCATGTTCACCAACAAGACACCATTGTAGGAGCAATGATAGTTAT
The DNA here is from genome assembly GCF_000455745.1 of Alligator sinensis. Lineage (NCBI taxonomy): Eukaryota > Metazoa > Chordata > Crocodylia > Alligatoridae > Alligator > Alligator sinensis. Next base: position 2,360,342 of record NW_005841946.1, read on the forward strand.
GAAGATGGAAAAATGGAACCTTGATACAGGCAGTTCTTGGACTTACAACACGATTGGTTCCTGAAAACTGCGTTTTAAATCAAAACGTCATAACTCAGGACCAATTTTCCCATAGGAACAATGTTATAAATGGGGGATTGGTCCCTGAACCAAGGCCCGATACTGTATTTTCACCAAAAATAACCCAGAATTTTGTGCTCAATCAATTATAGAGGAGTAATATAACTATATTAATGTATTTATATTGTAAATAGCAATCATATTGATTTGGAAGGTCTTCTTTGAGGTAACTTTGCTGGACTTTTTGAAGGGTTCTTGGCTGGAGTCTTCTCAGGAGTTTTGGCTGCAAGTTTTTCTGAAGTCTTGTCTGTTTTCTTAAAGAAAGTGTCCAAGGAAGTTTAGAGAGATGTTCTCCAGGGAGATGGGTGACACAGCGAACTTGTTCGCTGGTGTGGCGTGGTGTCAGATCAAGTGTCATAAAGTCGAAACTGATGTCAGAAAGTCGAAACAGGGTGTCAATGTATAACGTTGTAATGCCATTCATTGCAACTCAAAACATCTTAAGTCAAGGACTACCTGTATTTTGAGTTCTGGAATGGGCCAAGTGTAACAAGGAAACAAACAAGACGTGAGCAGCAGGTGGATTACTGTTTAATGCACATCCAAGGGGAGGTGTCCCCTGTTTCAGCCCAAGGCCTGGAAACCTAGACAAACATGGCACTCCCACCAACTCTCAAAGGAAATATATCCTCAGACGGGGTACATGGGGCTGGCCTCTCAACCCTAAAACTTTGGACTTTGGATGTACAGCAGTACTTTGCTTAATTTTCCTAATTTGCCTGGTGTCTTAACTGCCTCAAGCCTTTTCATTCAACTTTTGTATAGATAAGGTAACAGGTGAACACTGTAACCATGATGGAAGTCTGTGCTTGGTAAATAAAAGAAGGATAAAGAAACCATAGCAAAGGAAAGTGAGACCACTACGCTCGCTGGCTTTGAGCAAGTGATGGGCAGCTGTCACCCCAGGGAGAGCAACAGATAATATAAGTCTTCATGAACCTATCTTGAACATACAGCTAGACATACAGCACTCCAACTGATCATGCTTAAGCCAGATTTGGCCTGAAACATCCATTTTTCAAAAACAACTTGACCATTTGGACACTTATAAGACTGAGTCTCCCTGTTTAGCAGACGGGGCCAGTCCCATGGCTGGATCCAGCCCTGCATAAGTTTCTTTACTGGCAGAGAAAATCATATATGAGTACCAATCTTCTTTCCTCTAAACCACTGCATTCTCACCTTCTTGCCGTCTCCCCCCAGATACCCACAACATCTCTCCTGGCAACATCACTGTCTCTTCCCAACCCATCCATGCACTCCACTTTCTTCCTCCCCCTCACTCATTCCAGCTCATGGCATCTTCCCAAGACAGTTAGGGTCTTCTCTTTGTGCCAGAGTCTACTATCCTTACCTCGGGGATCATTCTGTTTTGCAGATCACCTCATTGAGATCACGGACAGAGCAGCAGACTCTGGCTTCTTGCTGTAAGCACTTTGGGGCAGGGACCATATCTCCCTCTGGGTTTGCACAGCACCACAGGGGGTTTATGGTGCCACATTAAAGTTTTTAAATGAAAAATAAGTAAATGGTAGTGTGAAATACAAGTCTCATGACTCAAGACATTTAAAACATCTTATGGAGATCTGTGCTGCACACACGTGGGAATGGACTTGATCTCGGGGGCCTTTTCTCAGGATTCTGCACCTGACCTTCCTGGACATATTAGGTTGGAAAATGTTTTGTTCTTCTGAGATGAATATGCACAGAAGCATGGGAGATGATCAAATGCAGCTGAGGGGAATGCTGTGGTTGAAGTTCATACACACACACACACACACACACACACACAGTCTTTCTTCTTCTTGCAAGCCCTACCACTCATTTACACACCAGCAGCCCTAAAACTCTCTCTTTTGTACGCCCAAATTGATCCTTGCTCTTAATTAGTGCTCTCAGTTGCAGCAAAATTTCATTTGTTTCTTCCAAATGTAGCCTGATCCATTGTCCCTTTCCCGTGACCTGTGAAAATGAGTCATTGAGCTCAGTGACAGTGGTAAGTGCAAAATGCGGCATCAAAGCGACATAATGGAGGCCTCTTAGGACTGACAAAGAAACACCATTAATCAAGGAATGCTCGAGAGGTGCCAGCTTATTCAGGCATGTGAGTCACTGCTGTTCCTTGGGGGAGAGATGGGGGGCAGAGGGGGAAGGCAGTGGGCCCTCCAGGAGAAGGGCAGCCTGCAAAGGGGAGCTGGCCAGTCCCAGGAAAGGAGCTCCCCAGCTCCCCAACGACTGCCAGCGCCTGGCTGGCTGGATACATACAGGTCCTGGAGCAGAGAACAGCAGCTATCAGTGTTCCTGGGACTGGGCTCCCAGGGGGTACCTTTCCCCTCAGCATCTCTACATGCTTCACCAGTAATGTTATTTCCCCCCCCATGCATCTTGCTTCATACATGGGGAAACTGAGGCACGGAGCAGTCTCCGGACTGCTCAACCCAAACTCTCACCCGCCCCACTGTAACCAGGAGGCCTCCTCCCCTGCAACACCTGCGTCCTCACTCCGGAGCGTCTGCCTGACATGACAGGGCAGCTGCTACGCCGGCCTGCCAGGTGGGTTTCACATCTGGGGCTCTGGGGAAGAAAGTCCACCTGGGGACAGCAGCGTCAGAGGAGTTTCAGGTCAGGTCTCCCCGATCTCACTAGTGCATTGCAATCTAGGCAAAAATCCCGCTTCGTCCTTCCATGGCCCCTTCTACTATGTGCTATAAAGGGGCCAAGAGACCGCTACCTCGTGGGTCATGGTGGGGTCATAGGGGCTGGATAAGCCTTCCTGGTTCAACACATAAGGAGCCAGGAGTAGCCATGTCCAGGCAGAATTGAGGTATACAAAGCCAGGGCTGCCCTGCCCCACTGTGGGCAGGGTGTTCCCCAGGCATCCCGCTTGATGGGGCTGGGGGTACATTGCCAGCTGCTTTTGGCTCAGAAAGAGAGGACAGTTTTATCCTGGGAAAAGTGGGTGCAGGTGGAGAGTGAGAAGATTTCTGGACCTCTGTAATGATGGAAAGTCACAGGGAGGCAGCTCGGCGCCCTCGCCTGAGAATCTGCGTCATTAAACCAAACCGTTTAGCCACAGCTAAATCAAGCTGGCTCCCCCTCTCAGCGCCCGGCATTCAGAGCCGCACAATAGAAAACAATGCAGGAGAGAAAAGGCCGTGGATCTTGAAACTGCTTTCAGGAGGCCATCTGGTCCAGCAGTCACCGCCAAGGCTGGGAACGGGGAGAGTCCTGGGTTCAGATTTAATCGGAGCCACTTACGGGTTGACCTCAGGTGAAGCATTTGACCTCCTTTTGCCTCTGCCAACCGAGCTGTGAAATCAGGTTTAGAGCAGAAACCCTCTCTGGAAACCATATGCTGTGTCCGGGGGGAATGCAAGCGCACTCCACATGTGGGGCTGGGGCTGGGCTGGGACCCATGCTACAAAATGGAGCGCAGGATATTCAGGTGACAGCCCCTTGCCCCCGGGTCTGCTCACAGCACACATCACTGTCCCGACAGCACGTGTTGCTAATGAAACTCAGCGAGGCAAGGGGGGAGCTCACTGCCTGCTCTCATTATGCACTCCAATACCCTCCTGGGGGGGCATGGGTGAAGACACTCCAAGTCCTGGCCCCAGCTCTACCACTGACCCCAGGAAAGGCACCTGGAGCTCACCTGTGATAGGAGGACTGTAAGAATGGCCTCTCCCCCATGGACCCTGTGAAGGCTCATTAAGGACTTTAGAACCACAGGACCTTTATACAACTCCTGCCACGGTCAATGCAGACACCTTCGCATTTTGCTGGAGGCTGAAAAGTGCCTTCAGTACCAAGCACTACAATTAGGGGCCCCGTTTTGCAAAAGCACAAAAGTAACTCAATAGGTAAAGTCTCAGGGGTGCCTACAACACTTTTAGGGGGGAAAAACAGGATTTAAGACCCTTTGATTTCTTCCTTACTGCTTAACAAAAATGGTTTGGAACTAAACCTATGAGCTGTCAGTCCCCAGGTGCAGCAATACACGCCCTTCTACATTTCTAAGCAAAAGCCGTTTCCGGCACCTTTTATTTTATTTCCCTCTTTTTAGCAATTTTCAGTAACCGTGGGTCAAACCCATGATTAGAGTAGTCCCAAACATCAAGACAAGTGCAGCCATCCTTTTAAGTTACAAAGAACCACTAGTTCCCCATCAGATCAACATTATTGATTTCCTTGGCCAGATGGCTTCAGAAAGTCAATTCCTACTCACAGACTTTCCAATAAACACTTGCAGAAAAACAGAAGCATCTCTCTCACCTGGTCATCAGAGCAGCCTTTCTTCCTTGACTTTGGGGGCTCCTGGCCTGTTGATTGGCTTGCAAGACAGCAAAATCTAAGATTAAGTGGGCTCTCCACCCTCTGTGGCCAAAGTGAATTCCCCATAGACAGCATTAAACAAGTCTCTGCTCTGCTGCAGCACCTTCTCTCCCAGGATCTCATTGTCCTCCATAGGCTTCAAGGAATTAAGCCTCACGTCCGCACCTCCCACATTGTGGCAGGGAAGCATTAACCTCTTTTTACAGATGGGGCAACTGAAACACAGGCCAGTAAGGCACTTCAAAGTCACCTGGAAGTCACTGGTACAGCAAACAGAGCCCAGGACTCAGAAGGGTTGCAGCATCAGTGCCCTGGTTCAAAGGTCACTAATACCAACCATTAGATCTAGCCTATACATAAAGTAGTTGAATAATAATAATGACTATCTCATGGGTATGTGAGAAATCAACACATGTAGGGAGCACATGCTGTCTAGAAGCCAACAGCACAGAGGTTCTGGGGTCTAGCATCCAGCCTAAGGAGGGGCATGGGGTCAAGGATAATGCCTGCATTATGGAGGTCCTAGGTATGGAGCTGCCCACGCATCCCCAACGTCCTGGGGTGAGCTGATGGTATGTTTCCCAAAATGGTTGTACAAAAACCAGCCGGCACATCTTCAGTCCCATAAGTGCAGCTTTCCCTGGCACACATCATACAACATTTTTTTTCCACCCACCCTTGCTTATTTGAAGCATATGCCAGCTTCCTAGACTGTGTTGATGGAGACAAATGACATATCTTCCCCCTGCCTCTCTACTCATACTTGCCATAGTCTCATCACCAGACTGCAGCAGCTACAGTGTGTGCACAACAGCATGCTGAATCCATCCAGAACTCAGCACAGGGCCAAAATCAGGATTGGATTCAGAGACCTCCTCTTCTTTTTGGCCCAAAACAATTTAAACCTATGGCTATGTCTCATTGATACTTCCCCTCTGCAGCATTGGTCAGACCACCGTTGGAGGACTGCATCCAGTTTTGGGTGCCGCACTTCAAGAAGGATGTTGATAGACTTGAGAGGGTCCAGAGGAGGCCACTCATGTGGTTAGTGGCTTACAGACCAAGCCCTATGAGGAGAGACTGAGGGACCTGGACCTCTTCAGCATCCACAAAAGCAGGATGAGAGGTGATCTTGTGGCCACCTACAAATTCATTAGGGGAACGCAGCCAGGGATCGGAGATGCTCTGTTCACCAGGGCACCTCTTGGGGTAACAAGGAACAATGGTCACAAACTGACAGAGAGCAGATTTAGGCTAGATATCAGGAAAAACTTCTTCACGGTAAGGGTGGCCAATATGTGGATGCCTAGGCAGGGGGTCAGACTTGATGATCTGTTGAGGTCCCTTGCGACCCTGGCATCTGTGAATCTGTGGCTCCTAAGGTTCATCCGTAAATCTCCACATGTGTCTAAGTACTTTGTTGTACCTATCTGGTGGGAAGGTTTGCCAGCTGGGAACATTTCTGGCAATAAACTTAAATTTCAAGCTCTTTGGATAAAAACTCTCCATGAATTATTTGTATTCCTGGACTCTGTGGCAATTACATGCATTCCCTCAGTTTACCTGACATGAAGCAACCTGCATTTGCTGTGTTTCCTGACACTTCAGCAGTAAAGGTTTCAAGCTGCCAAAATAAGATGTGACAAATGTCTGTAAACTGGGTTGTTAATCCACAGTCTGGTGATGTCTCCTGAAACTCTGGGCGCTGGGACGATGGAGTCCTCCCCACAATGGCCATCGCGCACTTCTGCCATAGTCAGTCTGTGTGGAGGTCCAGCCTTCTTCTTCCAGCTGGAGTCAGCTGCAATGAGACTTACTGCTTCTCTCCTTGTTGGACTTGCACCACAGCTGAGCAGTATAGACACTCCCAAGACAAAAGCTCAAGCCAGACAGTCTCCAATTCAAAGCAAATGCAGCTCCAGGCCACTGTGGATGGAGAGGCCAGAAACGGATCCAAACTCCCCTACAATTGTAAGTATATTTCTGTTTTCTGCCAATCTCTGACTATTAACAGATGTATCAAAAGGCCATGTTCTAACAGGTAAGAGTTTCTCGGCATATACAAGCCAAGGTTTTCACTGGCTGCACAGGATGGCATTTTTGCACTATAAAGAAACACTGGTGGCCTGCTCTACCAAGCAGATGCTGAACAGTCACTATCTCGGCTGACGCACCAGAGACCAAACCCAGAGCCTCCTAACCGAAAACCACAAGCTTCTACAAGTTGAACTAGACAGCACAGCTCTTTTCAGGAGGAGGGACTGTCGCAGATTGTGGACCAAGCTCCTGCTGACCAGCGGGTTTCCTGTGCCTTGGGAGAGCATCACCCTACCAGAGAAGACCTTCAGACCTACCCAGCACAAAGGCCATCCAGAAGCGTGTTGTCCAGTGCGTGTACAGAAGTGTGCTGTACTTGTCCAGACACAGCTGAGCACGGTCTGAGCAATGCATTAAAGGCTCAATCCTGTCAGCTGTGGTAAAGCTGAATAGCACCTTATTTCTAGCAGGACCCTTGACTGAATTGTCAATACGGAGAGCAGATGAGAAGGTCATCAGAGAGTACTGCACAGACAGAACAGAGATTGTAAAGCAGAAGCAAACAAAACCGAAATGCCAGGAGCTCGATTCTCATCAGCTGTTAGTCAGCATTGCCCGCTGGCTTTTCTGGGGCTGCACGAGTTTGCCTCGGCTGAGGCTTTAGTCCTGCCACAAAAGCACCTCAGACTCTGCCTGGTTGTGTCTGAGACTCTGCTGTTTAGATCCTGCTGACCTTAGAGATGTCAAGAGCTTCCTCAGCTGAGCTACAAGAGTTAATTGAGACAAATAACTCAACAGTGCTACCATTAATGAAATTCTTCTGATATATTTCCCTGGAGCCTTCTATAAATGACTAAGTGACATTACTGCCTGCAGTACAAACTCTTCTGTAAGAGAGAGGAACAGTGCTGGGACTACGGCTTGGCTTAGCTACAAGATAAACGTTACAGAGAAGAGCGAGGTTGCATGAAAAGAGTCATCACGCTGCTACAAAACCAGGGTCCTCTAAAAGAAAGATGACCTAAACTCCAAAGTTCACATTCTCAAAGGTGCCTAAGAAACTCAGGGGTACAGGTTGTAGCCGTGTTGTTCTAAGGACATAGGCAGACAAGGTTCTTTGGGTAAATCCGATATATTTTATTAGACCAACTCAAATATTTGGAAAAATTCTTCTTTGCAAGCTTTCGGGTACAAACACCCTTCATCAGGCTGAAGAAGCAGCTGCAGTGGAGTTTCTATCCAGAAAGAGCACAAACCAACTGCAGCTGCTTTGTCAGCCTGATGAAGGGTGTTTGTACCCGACAGCTTGCAAAGAAGAATTTTTCCAACTATTTGAGTCAGTCTATTAAAAGATATCAGCAAGATATTCTTATGGTAATAGCTTTAAAAAAACTCAAGCATGCTGCAAAAG
>NW_005841946.1:2368263-2390556 GCF_000455745.1 Alligator sinensis
GGGGGGAATGAGTGCCTGTCTCTTCTGGTCCCCAAATCAACTAAAATCCCCAGCCATATGTCCAATTTTTCTTGTACAGTCTGAAGTTTGGAAGGGTTCTCCTACGGTTTTCTTTTGTCACAAGAGATTTCCAGGACACCCAAAACTTTCTGCTTTTTTTTTTTTTTTTAACTCCAGTCAGAACATCTGTTTTCTTTAAAGACATGGAGCTGCAGCCGGTACAGTCTGTTCTACATTTACCAAGACCACAAAGAAGGACAGTTTGCTGTGATAAACAGCGCTCAGAGCTACGAGATTTGTCAAAGGAGCATAGAGAGCATCCCAGCAGTTCTTCTGCTCAGGGTGTGTTAAAGATGCTTGTATTTCAGGGCAAAGCTGACTAAGCAGCAAATGATTTGCAGCACAACATTTTGTTTGAGGGTGCGAGGAAAATTTACCACGCAAAAGCACAACAAATGCCAACTGTATGCAAGCCATCTGTTCCCAGGAAAAGCCCTGCACTGCAAGCATGCGTCCAGCTCAGCCTCAAGCCTGAAAGTGGCTGGAGTAATGTCAGACATGCTCCCCCTTTTATTTTTAAAGAAAAAAAAATGCACTTTTGCCCCATGCAAACATTGCAGCACACCAAAAAGTATCACTACAAAAGGGACCCAACTTTCATTTTGCAAAATATGTCAACTTTGTAGTGACCGAAGTTATAATTAGAGATGCTCCCTAACAGGAGACCGAGGGAGTTGGGAATTATGAGATGGGCCCTCAGAGAACAGCTAGGACAGTGGTTCTCAACTGTTTTGGACCCAAGGTATCTTCCACAGTGTTTGTGAATTGAGTGGCACCCAATTCCAAAAATGAATTGATAGATCACAGCGCTTACTTCCTTGCAGAGGGGCCCAGCAGTGAGGATGGGAGATCAGCCAGGCAGGGAGAAACCTGAGCCCACACTTATATGCTTAGTTTAGCTGCTTATCTACTAACACCCCACTCACACCTCCCGGGACCCTTCAAGGGATCTGATGGCACCCTGGTTGAGAATCGCTGAGCTAGGAGTTCGAGAGAGCCACGCAAAGGGTCCGCAGAGGCTTGCTTACTGCTCCACAACTAAAATGTGTTGTTTAGTTCAGTTCATTCACGTCTCCCTGTGTTTACTGAACCTAGTGATCACCACACACTGGACCTCAAATTTGCCACTAACCAGAGCCCCTACCGTAGTACCTCCAGCCTGCGTCTCACACACAAGGAAAACCAGGCGGACTGTGCACGTGGTGACTGCAAAATCTGCAGAAGCGTTTGAAAGTGGCATCCCCATGCTGGCATCGCCCAGGAAATACCTTGTGGACAATGTTGGCGCCACCTTATTTAAACCTTCATTTCAAACGCTAACTTCATAATAAGTGGAACAAAACTGTGTAAAAACATTTCCCACTCTAATCCCAGGCTGATCCCTCCGGCACGGCCTTCTTTTGTAATTACATCCCTTTGTGATCTCATTCTCATGCCTTGTATTGTGACCCATACAATAATCAGCTCCCTTTGTCTCTCCTTAATCCTTTTAAACTTCCTTCTTGTCTCTGCACTCCCATAAATGCTCCCATTATCTGGGTTCAGCGGCTCTTCTACCACCCCACAACTCCAAGGGAGTTTTGCAGGTTAACGGCACTGAATGCAGGCGAGGCAGGGAGGCCGCCAGCATAAGAACGTGGCTGCTTTAAATAAAAAAACCCTCCCCAAGTCCTTCTGCAGCCACGTGTAGCTTAGCGGGCAGAACAACTCGCAGGCATGTGTGAACACCAGGCCTTTTTTTGCAAATGACCTTGAGCCCCTTGCCCTGGAGGTCAAAGAGACTGGCACTTTTGAGCGGGAGCCTCAGGGCCTGGGGAGAGAAGCTGCTGCTGTTGTCTGTAACAGCTCTGAGAAATCAATGCTGAGAACATACGTAACATCTGCCTTGCCCAGGCTATCAATCCTCACCTCCTGCCAGCAGGGTAAGTGCTAAGTACACACAGGCACAGTGGGATGGAAGAAAGGGGCTGGGGGTGGGGAGAACAGAAGGGGGAAACGTCTGCCGAAATAAGGGAGTAACAGGGTATCTGGAGGGCGGCTCAAGCTAGATGGCAACACAGGTCCATCTGCACCGTAGACCATGGGCAACCACATGCCCTGCAAGCCGGGATCTCAGTGCCCAACTCCCCACAACAGCAGAGCCAGCGCTGTCAGGAAACCCACCCAGCATTAAGCCATGCACCGTCCTTTGCACACTCTCCCTCTCTTTTAATACCATCAGCTCACACCATGAAAATTGCTAGCATCAGGCTGGGTACGTGTGGCGCCTGACCCGAGACCCAGTTGGATGGTGGTTTCCAATTAGCAGAAACTGCTTGTTATCGAGTGATATAATCAATGGGTCCTATCGCATGAGCTGGGCTGTGATTTATGATCACACAGGGCACCTCCATTAAATGATGGTGCTGGCAAAAAAAGAAAAAGGCTGGGAATGCTGAGAAACAACATGCTGGCCCACAGGCAAGCCCTTGGCAAACAAAACGGGGCGGAAGCTAGGGCTGCAGCTATGCTATATGTCATAGGGCTATCAGGCTCTTCCGCAGGGCACTGAAAGCAGGAAAGCCCCAGCCAGCACAGCACATGTGTAACAGAGTGGAAATACAACTTGATCCTGTTCCATGCACCACTGTCTGCATCTGGATGGGACAGGGCTGTACGACCAAGGCTACCCAGCAGGGAGGGCTCCACTGTGGCCACCCACCCCTTAGACCCGCTTGGGGTTGCACTGGGTGACCCCTCAAAGTCCAACCTAACTGTCATTCTGTTCTTACCTGCGCGGGCAGGTGGGTAGGAATAGGCCTTGCTCCACTAGCCCACGTATTTGTGTATCCAAGGGAAGCTGCTCTTTCCCTGGAACAAGTGGGAAGTGGGGAGGAATTTGTTGCCTGGGATAGGATTTGCCCCTCAGTTGCTGTATGAGCTCCATCTGGCCTCTCACGTGGCTTTACCAAGCATAAAAGCAGGGACACAACACGCAAAACCATCCCCTGTCATGATCATTAACAATAGTAACTCATGAGTATAAGGAACTGTCCTCCCTAGATCTCTGATCCCAAAGACATTGCAAATGTCCAACCTGTTGCAAAGGAGCTGCCCACTTCTACTGAGCACAGTTAGAGGAACAGGCCCAGAGAGGGGACGTGACTGCTTCAAGGTCACCCCGCGGATCCATTTTGGAGCAAGCCTCCAGCCTCCCAAACCAGGCCCACACACAGAAAGATGCAGCTGTTTTTAAACCCCACATCTGAAGACTTGGAGGAGGAAAGGAGATTTAGCATGAAAGGAACAATAACAGGCAGGATCTAAGCACCTTGAAGCAGCTTTTCCGAGGACAAATTAAAGATCTTTAATGCTGTTCTATGCCAGCATGTCTAAACAAGGATCTCCCTTTCCCCATGCTGGCCATGGATCTATGAAAGCCAGAGAGAGAGATCCACCGAGAAGCATTTAAATATTGTCCATGCTCCATGCCTCTGAAGAAGCATATAACCATGGAATGATTTTTAATTAAGACAACTGGGAGCCATACAAAAATAAATTATAAAACTGTTGTTATAGGGGAAAATATCTGTAATCAATAACCTAATCGGATTGTGAAAGAACATATTGCACACTATGACCTTTCAACGCTGTTGCATGGGTTTGAACAAACACCAAAAAGGCAGCTGAAAAGGTCCCAGATGAAGACACCCCAGGAAATATGTTAGTAGGACAGAAGCATCAAAGGCTTGCATTTAGTTTAATCATACATGTACTTCACGGATGCTTGTACTTATTCAAAACTAGTGTACAGTACAAAAATACTGTACACAGGCATTTTAACTTGTGCTCTGAAAAGCCCTGTGAGAAGAAGAAGCCAGTTTCTGTCCTCTGTGGAGTAACATATAGCCTGGGGTTTTGATGACAATGCATAGCCTCCCTCTTACACTTTTAACTGAGGAAAACCAATCACTCCACCCCCCAGAGGTAGGCAAAAAAGCACTATTCTGCTCCATTTAACAGACAGAGAAACTGAGGTGGAGAGTTGAAATGGCTGGGCCCAGACTGCAGGACTAGTCGATGTGAGCACTGGGGTTAGGATCCCTAGCCAATTCAGGGTTCCTCATTCCCATTTTATGCGAAAGCCCCTTTTCTCAGCATTAAGGCATAGCAGCACATGCAAATTACTGTGTCACCCAGGTCTCTAGACCTTGTCCATCTGCCCAGCAGCCTCCAAATCCAACGTCAAGAACCTCAAAGGAGCTGCTCCCAAGCAGTTGAGCACTGAGGACCCTGTGTTATATATACGTCATCCCTGACCAGGGTATTCTTACAGTCAAATTTTACCCACCACCAGTGCCTGGAAGAAAATTTGAAACATAAAAATATGATATCCGGCAACATTTCCTGAATGCAAACATGTACATTCCACGGAGCTGAGAAGATTATATTCCAAGCAATAATACAAAGCCAGGGTCTGTAATGATGATATGAGACTAACGGCATTCCGTTGAACCCCGTGAAAAGTATAGTAGAGCTCTCTAGGGGCTCCGCTTTGTCAGATTCCTTTTACTTCTCAGCAGTGCGGCCTTGATCAACTTTCATGATTTTTGTTTGTGAAAGGTTTTTATTTCTCTCTCACTTTTTTGTTCACATGTCAGCATCAGAGTGAAGGGCAGATCTGCAGGGGGACTGGGATTTAGCCCCTAAGACATTATTTACTCTATTTCATCAGGGAGGTGGGGAGAGGGGTGGATAAAATACACATTTTCAGCCTTAAAGGAACATGCTGCCTGCTTGCACTCAGGCCGACGGACTCAAAGCTCACAAGATTCAGAGCCCCCACCACCAGGCAGGGAGAAGCCATTTCTGTGCTTGGTGCATGATGTGGGGAAGCTGACTGAAGGCTGATATTACCAACCCCTCTGAGCATGAGCAGGAAGTGTTTTTGCTTCGCGTCTGTACAGCACCAACCACATGACCTTCCCTCTCTGCAATCAGGACCCACGAGCAAAATCATTGCCCAAAAAATGATCCATGAGGCTGCCGCTATGGGAGTCCAGTGGAAAAGATGGCCCAGCAATGTCCAACCTGCTATGAGAAGGGGTCTTGTGGTAGGACTCAGTGTATCAGGGTTCAGATCTCCCACCTTGGGAGAGTCACCTCATCTTTCTGTGCCAGAGCTCATCCAGCTACAAAGCAGGGAAGGGGGTAACAATCCTTTTCACTTGCCCTTGTTTCTGTTTCCTGTGTATAGACAAAGATCTTTGGGGCCCAGCACATATACCGCAGGCCACACCTACTGGCCCCCAGACTCACCTTCAGCCCTCACGCACTACTGCAGCTCAGAGGGTTTGTCCATGTTTCGACCACACCTGGAAAGAAGTTCTCTCCAGTCTGTAACTCACCTTCACCAAGGAGGTGCCAGCATGCCCAAACCGGGGGATTTGGATTCCCCACAGCTCCAAACAAAGTTCCGGTTTTGGTCCACTGGCAAACGTTATCATTGATTATCAAGCTGTCAGATGGTTGGGGTGTTTCCGCTGACCTGGGTTCCAAAAGAACCGAGGCACCGAGCCACAAGGCAATAAATCGCCACCAGGCCCAGGACAGGCCCCTGCACCCACTGATGTCTGCAGGTGCTTCCCAATGTCCTTAATGAGAGAAGAGCCAGAACACACTTGGCCTCCACTAGCAGTCAGAGAGTCTTTCCCCCTTGATCTCTCCAGTGGCAGAACAGGGCTGGGGAGAACAGCTGTCACTGCGGTTTCCAGAGAGGACTGAACCCTGGGCCTCTACAATGAGAGCAGAAAACTTAAGCCCCTTAGCTGGCACCTCTAGACTTTCTCCTCTGTAAATCCAGCTCACCAGGGAACACATCATACACACTGAACAGTAGAGTACAAGAGCCTGTGATTTTTACTGTGCCCATGTTGTCAGCCCTCTGCAGGGCAATCCTGGGCAAATGGTTCCTGTTAAGCGTCAGGAAACTGCTGCGCGAGGCAGGTGGAAGACAGAGTATTCTGCATGTGGCTTTGTGGCATATGGCAAAGAAGCGTGAGAGAGCCGTGCCCAACGCCAGACGACAGCCTGAAGGAGCTTCAAAGCAATTAGTTTCCATTGCGATTTACGTTGAAATATGATTGCAAAAGGAGATGCTACTTGGGGGGACATGGGAACTGAGCAGCACTGTTCAGCAATGATCTGCTATCCCACAGGTGATCCCTCTGGCTCTCACGTCTCCTGTTTGCAGATCCGAGCAATCTGAGGCTCTGCTTGCATGTCAGCCACCTCCCAGCTCATAAATGACAAAACTACTCACCAAAAGTGCTCTAAGGTTTATCACCGGGAGACTTGACGAGTTAAAGATCCAGCTGCTCCTCTGGCATAGGCCCAAACTCTGTGATTCTTGAATAATGGCATTGCTTACGGAAAAGCTGGGTTTTCAGCAGCCATCCCAAGCTTTCAGGGATTGTTATATACAAGCAGGGCAGAGTCCCTTCTCAGGGCTGCCAGCCACCCAATTCCACTGCCCAGAAGGGAGGAAAGGATTTCAACGATCAGTGTTTCAGGGGCAGCAGGGCCAACTGTGGACCTTCTGAGGCATGCTGCCTGGCGCTCTCACCCTGTCCCTTAGTAGATGCCAAAGGTGTTCACAAACACAATGGATGTGGTTTGAAAGAAATCATCATCTCTCCAAAGGGGCTGTGGGTCTCTTTCAATAGCTCTATTTTTTTCCCTACGGGGCCAGCACCTGGCAGTGCCCCCTGCCCACTTCACGTCCTCGTCCCCAGGACTGGGCCAAGCCATGCTGTATATTTCAATGGCACCTAGCTGAACTCCACATGCCCCCCTGGGTGGCATGCAGGCAATCTGCAGCCAAAAAAACATGCCCTCCCCCCATTCTGTGCAAACCACAGATACATACACTGCTCCAGATGTCGTTAGCTGCTACCGGGGCTAGGGCAGACCTCAAAATCACAACCAGACAGACAATTAAAACCACGGCACTCAGGAAAAAACGAGCAACAAGGGCAGCGGTTCTCAACGCCGTGGGATAACCGCGATCTGTTCAGAGCACTGCAACAGGACACAGAATCACTGTCCCAGGGCCTGCTCCATCATTTATTTTCCTCCGTTCTTATTTTTTTTTTTTTGAAATTTCATTCACTCTTTGACATTTCCATTTTTCTCCCGCCAGCTCCCACAACAGACCATCTGTCTTGTGTTGTTAGCTTTGCCCCCAAAGGCAACAATACACTGCAGAGTAAATAAGACTCACGGCCTCCCCATTACCTGCCTTCAATAACCAAATGAAAGACAGAAACTGTGACCTTCACCAGGACTTTGCCGGGGGATGGGGAAGTGCCGCTGCCTGAGCCGTCCCAAGCAGGGTGGAGAGTCAGTGCGGCTTCAGACCATGGCACAGAGGGGCCGGGAATGATGGAATAGCCTCCGTGTGACTTAATGCAACGCACTCCTTCGGGACAGGGGATTTGCTACTGTGAGGTCTCTGTATTTTTCTCCTCCCAAGAAAGGGTCGATTAGCTTCCCTTTCATTTAAGCACCATTCCTCTGAATATTAGATTGCCGCCTCTGCTCCACACTCCTCTCTCTCTCACTCCATCCTCCCTCCCCACCCAGCCAAGTGTCCACACAAGGGCAGCCACCTTGCACGCAAGTCTGCAACTTTCTTCCCACCCCCACAGAGAAGAGCTGTAAGATGAGTCTCCATCTTTAGATGTGGAATCTCCACCTTGGGGGTATTTAAGGCCCAGGTAAGACAAAACCTTGGCTGGGATGATCTAGCTGGGGCTGGTCCTGCTTTGAACAGGGGGCTGAATTAGATGTGATCTCCTGAGGTCCCTCCCAACCCTCATTTTCTATGATTCAATGAGTCACATTGCTGTGCAGGTTCTCAAAAGCAGGGAGGCTGGGCTGGATTCACCCTGGTCACACCTCCCAGCTCCAGCTAAACCCCTCCCAGATTTCACGGGTGGAGAGTAAATTTAAGCTCTAAAAACCCATCAGCTCTTCAGGGACAGAGTTGCAAGGGCAGGCACATGCAAAAATCAACAACCCAGTCCTGATGCACGCTGGCTCTCCAACCTGCCTGAGCCCCAGGTACCTCCCCCTGATTTGTGGCCCTCAGCTCTTGGTAGACCATTGGCTATGCCTCCAGCCAGCTGGCAGAACTCATGCACACACTTGAACACAGCCAGTCAAAGACCCCTCATACTGATCCCCCAGCTCTGCCAGGGCACAGACACCCAGACAGGCCAAGCCCAACACTTACTTGCTGCCTGAATCCTGGCCTTCCGGCTAACCACCAGGCCGTAGCGGTTCTGAGCCATGCAGTCGTACTCTCCCTCGTCAGACGAGCCATCCCCCCGGAGCTTCTGGAAGTGGGAGACGTAGAGCGACCCGTTGGCCAGCATGAAGGTGTTCTCACTGTCCACAACCATCGCCCCGTTCTTCCTCCACGTGATGGCGATGGGCTGGATTCCTTCCACCTGGCAGTAGAGTATCAGGGGCTTCTCTTGGACGGCTATGTCATCGCTGGGCTCCACAACAAAGGCCAGCTCCGTGGAAAGACCGAAATCTGGAAGGCAAAGAGAGGTGCCAAGGAAGTCAGTGATTCATCTCTCTGGGGCTCCCTGGCTAAGGTTTCAGCAACACCGGGGCCCAACAAGCAGATGGACTCATCGGTGTGCGAGCGCCTCACTCAGGCACTGGTGTCTCCTGGGTCATAAAGGCTCGTTCACCTCATGGCCCCTGAAGGAGGAGGGAAGAGGACAGGGATGGACGGATGGCTAAGTGAATGGCTACTGGAGTCAGCAAGGAACGGCCCACAGGACACAACCAGACACAGCTCCCTCAAGGCATTGAAACAGATGGGAATCTGCTGTCTGATAAGGCTTGGGAAACCTCAGCCACTCTGCAACTGCCACCAGGGAACAGGCCATTCATACCCAGTGGGCATTGCCCAGATAGTTGGCAGCAACTGTTCTCCTCCTCTGCCAAGACATATCTCCTCCTCTCTCCTCTAGCCATAAAGAAATGGCCATGCTACCCCACTGTGGCTTGCTCATGACCCGGCCTGGCTGGGTCACATGCCCCTGCTTTGGGCTGTATTACTTCTAGGATCTTAGGAGTGGAAGCCCCTTGTTCTGCAGAGGGGGAGGCTGAGTGCTGTTACCACCTAGCGCATGTGCCAATGTGTTGCATCGGTCTGCTTCATGTCACAGCAGTCAAGTGATGCTGCTATTAAATTCTTAATGAAGAGCAAGTTAAGCACAGCAATGTTAACTCGCAGCCTTACAGAGCAGAAACACAAAGGGCCTTGTGAAAGCCAATTATGCTAAACGATGTCTACGGAAGATCAGTTAATGTACAATTTACTCTAACAATAGGCCAACCCAGGCTTCGCACCATATAGATACATACTAATTTTTCCCCTTTGCCAACAGAACGTCTAAACACTGCATCCTTTGTATTTTCTGCTTCATTTAGTCCAGCACACCTTTTTTAGGGTATAATTTGCAAGGTGGCTTTGATTATAGACTTGAAGGGAAGGTGGGAATAGGCCTGCAATTTAAAGATTAGCCTAAAATAAAAGTTTATCAGCTGACCTGAAATGAAAAAGGTGACCAAGGAAGGTGTGAAAATGTGAAGGGTGTGAATGCCTGGATGGGAAAGAATCTAGTAAAGTGGTGGAGAGGAGGGATAGGTCCAGGGCACTGAGAAAAAGAACAGAAATAAGCTAAATGTCAGGAACTCTCCCCAAGGGTGCCATGAGAGCCTACATTTTGGACATGCCTTCAGACACAATTAGAGGTGAAGTCAAGAACAATCCTGTATTCCCAGGAAAGGACAAGATCAACAGTGTCTCTTCTATCTGCCATTTCTAGGATTCATGGACCAGAACAGCCCTTCCTAAGCTGTGTTTGTAACACAACTGGAGCCCATCCATGTGCCAAGTGGGGGAAAACTTCCCCATCTTGCTCATTCAACTCCCTTCTTGCTCCATCTGTTGTGAAAAGGAGTTCTCGTGGCTTTTAGTGGCGACCATGCAGGGGACTCTATGGACTGCTTGAATAATAGCTCCATGCAGCCTCGCATTACAAATTAAATGACAAAAGTCACTGAAAAATTAGACCAGATCTAGGTAACATTTCTTTGGTAACTGGCTCCCTTCAGATCTGCCTGCAGTTCCTCTAGTGCAAGGGAAGGAAAGAGGATGCGGTGTGATCTAGTATAATGCCGCCAGGAAGCACAGACAGGACCGTTTTCTGTGGCCTGTCACCATCATGAATGATCAATCTCCATTCCTCAAATCCTGGAAGCATGGGACAGGTTTCCAGTGATATTAATCAACCGGGCCAGCATTTAATCAGCAACATCCTGAACAGGCAGAGTCAGCAAAGCACAGAACGCACTAAACCCAGCCCCCACCGAAACCATGAGCAAAACTCCCACTGACTCGCAAGGAAGCAGGAAAAAGAGGCAGCAGCAGCTATAGGTCCTCGCTCATAAGCCTCAGCTCTGCCCAGGAAGGGCAGCATCTAGGATGAAGAGGCATGTTCAGCCTCCATGATCTAGCAGGACCACTGCCGTGAAATCCCTGGACCCAAACATGACCCTACAGTCACGCTCATAGATATCAGAGTAGCGACCAAGTCAACTTCATTGGTGACTTCCCACTTACCATCCTCTCTAGCTAGTGCTATAGAACCAGTGATGGCAACCACTGGCTCCAACCCCTACATAAAGCAGGGGAACACCTAATCATCTACCCCAGGTCAAGCACAAACCATTAGCCCAACCAGCTGTGAAGATGTCAGCCCAGCTGGCTCAGTCTATGAGAACATGGAGCATTCACTTGTCAGAAAGAAGCGCACCACCACGGCATCGAGTCACTGTAATCCACCAGGCCCTATGCACTCAATTAGTTTCCTCCTGGCTACAGAACAGATAATAGGAAAATGAAGGGAGAGGGCAATTTTGTTCAGTTGGATAAAGATACACAGGCCAGCTGCTAGCATGGTACGAGAGCCGACCTTAGGAAAAACAGCACCTGGGGTGAACGTGTATATTGGTGCCACCCCCGCCCCCAACAGTGCCCAGCCTGGCTCCTCCTGGGCAGTGGCTGGAGGCAGGGGGCAGGCTGGGCTGGGCACCACTTCTTCTGCCTGGAGCAGGGATTGGCCAGGGCAGGGGGATAGCGCTGCTGCGAGCACAGGCTGCTCACTCATGTGTGCGCACGTGCCTGACTGCAGCACCCTGGGCGGTCGCCCATCCATCCCCAAGGCCAGCTCTGCTTGGTACCCAGGGAGCTCCCAATCATCCCGAATGGCAATGAACTCCAGAAGTAATCACAGAATCAGAGAAAAGTGGGGCTGGAAGGGCCCTCCACGGGTCATCTAGTCCAACCCCCTGCCTGAGGCAGGATCATCCCTGTCCAAACCATCCTTCATAAATCCACTGTCTAACCTCTTAGCAAATAGGAAATACACTACCAAGTCCTCATGGGCAGCAGTTCTCACTCCTTGGAATAATCCAAAAAGGGGGTTTCATTATTAAAATGGCTGACCCACTCAACAGATTCCCAAATCCATCGTATAAAGTGCTGCAGGAATTTGAAATTCTGCCATCAGATGGCTGGATGGAGTTCACAGCAGCTTTGTACGTGCATTTGTGAACCAAACAGAGCTCCACTGGGTAGGTCTAATATGGAGAGAGAATCCTTTTGGAGCACTGGACACTTATGGCCTGATCCTAAAGTAGCTCTTCCTCTCACCCGCAGGCTCCGAGGGGACTGGTCCTTCCTGAGCACTGGTTAATAGAACTAGACCCTGGTGGAGAGCTTGCATGGAAACCCAGCCACATCTTACCCTGTATCCACTGCAATGGTCTAACCCAGAACAGGAGCCTGTTGCACTCCTCACAGCATGCAGTGCACAGCCCTTTTTATGTCTTTTTTTCTGCTCCTTAAAAACAAATACGGAAAGATGACAGAAAGGTCCTATCTCTAAATAAAATGCCTGTCCTTTCTACTTTGCAAGCCCTGGTGCATCTGCTTCTCTCTCTCTCCTTTTTTAAACCTCTCACCCCTTTCTACAGCAGCTCAAATTAGATTACGGGGGATAAGCACGGGGTGTAACTCGAGAAGAGGCAGATGGACAGAGCAGACAAAGGCGCGGGGTTGCTGCGCAGCAGGTCAAAGGTGCTGCTGTAGAGGTATGAGCATGCACACAAAACAGGCAGACTCCATTTAGCAGCAGGCACCTAAAGTGACCCATGGTTTTTTCCACCATTTTATTAACCCATTAAGCGTCTTAAAATGTCAGGCTCTCCTCATCCACTGCGGTGATCTATCGGCCTCTCCAACTTCTGTTTATGAGACAGCCCCGGGGTTAAAGTACAGCCAGCACAAACCATCAATTAAGTTGCCGTGAAAAGTCAGGAACTGGAGGAATGCTCTGCATTTTTCTAGAGGGGGCCGTCATCGAAACAGCATCGAACACAATCTCTGCAGAGACTGAGACCCCAATCTCTGCAGCAGCTGGTAAGCTGTTCTATCATTTTAAAAAAGAATAGTAATAATACAGACTCTTACTCATTCAGCTTCCCCACTGAGTTTAGTGGGAATCTGGCCTGAGTAAAGATCGCAGTGTTTGACCCAAGAGGCAATCACTGGGGAAAAAAAAAAACCTAATGAAATAAATTCCCCATATCCCCCCTTTATTCTGGCATAAAATAGCTTATTATTATATGTACAATAAAGAGAAGAATCAACATAATTACATACCCTTCCCCACAATGGCTGTCATTATAATAACCATCATTAGAGGCTGTGATTGGGAATAATCATGTTTACCTCCATAAACATTCTGCCCGGATCTTCGTTCTAAGGCTGCTTGAGCAGGAAGATGGATGGGGCTCCTGATTAAACCTGTTGCTCTTAGGCAAGAGCTGGCTCGGGCTACTGTCTCCTGCTCCATGCCAGGCTGGAGGCACCCCAGGGTAGGACACAACCTCCAGACACCTCCACCCCACCCCAATTCCTCCTTGCTTTACAGGCAGATTTGTCCTAGCAGCCATGGAATCTGCTCTGTTTTATCTGTGCTGCCTGGCACTTCAAGGTCAGCGTAGCTCTCTACCAACCCCAAGAAATGGCAGACATACCAGCTGCTTGTTGGAAGATGGATGATAAGAGTGGTTAGAGTGCCAGCCTGGGACTCTCTGCTCTGGCACAAGGTTCCTACATACCCCCAGCTAGGCCAGATATTTCAAAAGCCTATTGCAGCACTTTGTGGGTTTCCAAAGGAACCTAAGCACTACATTCTCATTTGAAGCACCCCCATTCCCCTGGCCACAGTCCCCTCTTTATAAAATGGGGATAGCTCTGACCTCTCTCTGGTGGTACCAACCACAGACACCAGGGACCAACAGACTCTTGCAGAGGCTACTTAACCTCAAGCTTCCAGCAGAGAAGAGAGGCAAGACAGCCTGCTGTTATCTATGGACCACGCTGCACGGCCTCATGGGATCCGCGCAGTGCACGTGTTGAAAACTGCTGATGCCCCATAAATTAACAAGTTGGGGAGGCACTTGGATAAGCAGCTGAAGTACAGAGTTAGGCTCCTGCATACTCCAGGGTGTAAGGAGAAAGAGTCTTGCTCCTTCAGCCCCTGAGCAGATGTGCAGCGCAAAGCCCAGTAGCACCCCTTGTGAAGACAGGCACAGGGTCTTTGTGGAATGTGGCAGTACTAGCATGGCTCAAAAGCTGGAGGGACTGGCTTTCACCCAGCCAAAGCATCTATGGAAGACGGCCTAATTCTGCTTGGTTCTCAAAGCCAATGCAACAGAGCCCCTTGGGCGACTAAGGGTTATTAGGCATGATGGCCCAGGAGAACCCTTTCAGTCCTTTGGTTCTGAGTGTGTGGACATTTTGCCTCAATAAAGGGCAAAAGATCCAAGGCCCTGCCTTGCTTACTTATATAAGCAATCAGGATCCACAAGGGACAGGGCTGTGCTCTCCCCTGCAAGCGTTCAGGGATACTTTATTTCCTGAGTAGTCCTATGGTCACTCAAGGGCAGTATGCTCTGGCTGCCGACAGCCTGATCTAACGTATGCTTGGCCGAGGCACCTATGGGGGAGAGATGCCCCTGAGAGCAAGGGACCCTGAAAGCCCTTGCTTTGTCTCTGACAATCCTCTGAAGTCCACCTGTCTTGAGACATGCTGGAAATTCAAGTTTTTGAGGATGTCTGTGGGATTACTTGCATGTCCCTTGCATGAAGGCACAGATTTACAAAGACTTTGGGGCTGGTCCTCAGAGACCTCCCTTATCAGGCTCCAGATCCGGAAGGCAAATTCCAAACTTTGAGCTCAAGTTTTCGCCAGGACACTCAAGAGCCCTGGAAGGATGATGTTCGCGCTGGAATGTCCCCCATGGGACAAAGGAGGGTTTACTGTAGAGGTCAGCATGGACGCACGGGAAAAGAAGGTAGATGTGCAGCAAGGAGGTAATTTAAGAGGGGGGGAAATGTAAAATCTGTCGCAGAGTTTCTCACCCTTTTTAGACTCAAGATGCCCCTCATTGGACTCGAGGCCCTCTCAGAAAATGTCAGCTCTTCGTTTTCACTCTTTTTTGGGCTACGGAAAAATACTAAAGCGATTCTTCTTTTGCAACAAACTCAGAAAAACCACAACAGGGCAGGTTGTTTTTAACACTATGGTTTCCTACTTGAAATCTCTGGGTTCATCTTGTCCATCATATTTGCACACCTGCTACTAACACTGTGTGGCAACCTGCAGGACCCCTGAAAGGAGTCTGAGGGACCCCGGGGTGCTGGGGGACCCTGGTTGAGAACCACTGCTCTAGCTGCCCTTGAGACGTCCATTCAATGCAAGGGGGAAAATAAACCTCATTTTCTAATCAAAGGCAATCTATAAAACTGGTTAATTAATTGGGGGGGAGGGAGGGGAGGCTATTATTCAGGCTCACACATTCATTAGACAAGTCTAATGGCAAGTCCTAACACACCTGTCCAATCCGTGCTGAGTATCACACTTGAGCTCATCCCAGCCAAAGTCCTGCAAAGGAGGGATTTATGACAACGACTCCTCGATCTAGCGTGTGTTTTGCAGTCACTGCGTGCAGGATAGAAAACATTTCTCAATTTCTCCCCGGCAGCCAGCTTGACTTATTCGTCAAAGGGACTGGGTGTTGTTTAGCCAATTAAACAAATGCTTGTCGTAACTCCAACTGTCTGTGCTCTGGAATCTGTAAAGGGGAAAATTGCTTTACCTCCTATTACCAGGGGAGAAAAAAAAGTATTATTAGCACTGACACAAAGGCCAAGAGAAAATGACTGGAGTGCTCATTCTGCAAGTCCCCCTTTGAGAAACAGTTAACATCTTCCTGAACAATATGATCTGTGACAGTGTGTATGACTACTGAACAAAAAACAAACCCAACTCCTCATATATTGATCACGCCACAAGGCATGCTGAGAGAAACCAATTATTACCAGTGCTTTTGAACTCCCAGATTTACGTAGTGTAGAGAGCAGGAGAGAGTTCTGAATTAATAAAAAGCCTAAAACACCTTGAAGTGCCTTTATTTTTTTTATTTTTTTAGAGTTTTATTTTGTTGCTGTGGTTGAACGCTGTTTGTGATTCCTTTTGGAAGCTTCAAAAGAACTTTTTCTTCCACTGATTTTTCTCTTGCCACTTAGTAAACATTGTTTTTGGGTTCTCCACCCCCAACCCCCCAATCCTGCTTTCAAAAAAGCTCCAATTAAAATGGCTTATTTTACACCTATTAATATTATTATTATTATTATTATTATTCCTGGAACTCATCCAAGCCACATCTCACAGCAGGGCCCTGTAGTTCTGGGCCCTGTGCAAATACATAGTGAGAAATCATCCCTCCCCTGAAGAATTTATATTCTAAACAAGACAAAGCAAGTATTAGCATTATTCCCATTCCACAGATAAAGACAATGAGGCTCAGATTCAGTTACTTGCCCAAGGTCACACAGGAAGTCAGTAGCAGAGCCAAGTGATGAAAGGTGGCCCAGTCCATCTCAGGTCCTCCAGGCCTCACCCTGCCCCTTCTTCCACTGCTCGCTAGAGGAGGAGCTACCCATACCGCACAACAGGAATTCTCCAGGCCAAATCTCTGAACAACTTACAGCAACCAGGCAGCACTTCCACAACACAGTGCAAACCCCGTGGGACTGGAAGGACTGACCAAATGTCTTACTGAAAATATGGGACCTGGCAGTGGCTACTCCCAACATGCACAGACATATCTCCAGGAATTGCCCCTGCATAAGCCAAGGGTAGCAAAGCAATAAAGTAAGCCCACACACTCCTAACGCAGACAGAGCTGCTACTGAGGTCAATACAGATTCTACCCAAGTATGGAGGGAGTGTGGGATGAAGGACCAGGCTCCCCTGCAAGAGACTGCCCCCAAATGAATGTCCAGTTGTTATCTGGACCATTTCCAGCCAGCAAACATGAAATACAGCTACAGGTGAAGAATAGGGAGGAAGCATTCAGGACACCAAAGTTCTGTGAAAAAATAGCTGCAGCCATCGGGAGTCTGCACTGGAAGGATGATGATCCAGGGCTAAGGTACCTGTCTCAGGACTCAACAAGAGCAGAGTCCTATTATCCTGGGTGCTCTGCAGGTGCCCAACCTCCTGCCCCAGTGAAATGCAGCCTAAACAGACAAGGCAGACAAAGGTAAAGTGAGAACTGACCTGCCCAACACAGCAGCTCCTCCTGCGGTGTGCAATGCAGCCCAGAGCAATCAGATGCACCCCAAGGCTGCTCTAACAGTGCACAGGGAAATGGCCCCGTGCACAGCAGCATCCACTCCAACTTGCACTCTGTAACTTGCTATGATTCTGCCCATAAAACTTTGACCTGTAACTTCCATCTAACTCCTTTAGACACAGGTCTTTGAGAACCCCCCGCCCTTCATTCATAGGTTAATGAATGGAATACACCCACCTACTCCCAACAACTGAATGCTTCAAAGGAAGCAAAGACTCCCAAGCCCTTTAAAATACAACCACACTCATCAACCTCTCAGAAAGCAAGTTGTCTACTGCTTCCAAAGCAGAGTGGGTGAAGGGAAGGTCCACCCTTCTCCTCCTCCATATCTGGGAACATCCTCTATCCTATTTTACGCTCATCAGTGCTGCTGGGCCAGCTATATTGGCCAGAAGAGTCCCTGTTCCAGAGGCTGCTGTGACCCCAGCTTGTCTCCATCACTTGCATATTCTGCACTTAACAGCAGAAAATGTGGAGAAAGCACACGGCACTCTTGCCACCCAACCACCGTATTGCGCAAACCTGAAGGCCTTGCTGCAGCCATACAGCTGCTCCTGAAACATGAAACACTGCAAGGGCCGCCAGAAGGCTCCCAAACCATTTAAAGGGGTAACACTCCCTTGCTTTACCCCGCACCTGGAAACAACCAACCTCACTTTAGGATCAAGCCATCTTTTTATTGTATTATGTCTATCTTTTTTTTTTTTTTTTTTTTTTTTGCTTTTTATCCTTTTTCTCTCCTTGGCCCCCATTCTTCCTTCAAGCCAATTTTTTATCTTGATTTTGACCTCTCCCCAGTCTTCACCTTGTTCCCCTCCTCTATCCTTGAGGAAAGGGCCCAGAAGAGAGGGGCTCCTTGCCTTCCAAACACAGCAAAGTCAATAGCACTACGTGGTAGGTTGGCATTTCCTTCCTCTCCAAAAACACAAGGGTCGTCGCAAGCCTGCATCTGAGCCCAGTCGAACATCTATGAAAAGGGAACCTTCCTCACTGGCTGCCAGAGGAGGTGGTCATACCTCCTAGCTTAACTGTAGACAGGAACTGCCCAGCACGGGCACCTAAACTCATCAGCACTTTGCATTGGCAATAATTCTGGGGTCTCAGTGGTGGGTCACTTCTTTCTTGGGCTTCTCCAGCATGGACCCAGCAAGTGCCACCTACAGTGGAGAGCCCCACATCCTCTATGCACAACATCCCAGGTATGTGGTGCTTCACACAGGGAATGAAAATTGGGACCATCCACAAAGAGGAGGACCATATCGCAGTTTGCATGAGGTCTGAGCAACAGGGGCAAGCCAGAAGGAACAGAGAGGAATCCTTACCGGGGACTAACAGGCCTCAAAGGTCCTGCTCTTGCCTGACAGCCTGTGACATCTAAAGCCAGCACCCAAGGTCTCCCTGCATCCTGAACTCAACAGCTAATGAATGCTGCCTATGCTACAGACAAGGCTGGAGGCTGGGGAAGGTGAGCTAAGGCAAGGTCTCTGGGAGGGGAGCACCTTTAGATATTCATATCATTTCCGGGGCAGGCTGCACTAGCCTCTTCCACGCCCTCCAATTCCCTTTGCCTCATCACATCCCACTCCACACCTGAAAATGAATGGAGATAAATCAGGTGCTCCGTTATACTGAGAAGCAGTAAAGTACTGGAGAGCACAGGATCAGTAACAGGTCCCCATCAGGGGCCATCTGTTCAGTGGGCCACATGCTAGAGTTTCCGAAAAAGCGGCACTCTCTGCTTTCATCCTCACTCTTGGCTCAGAGCAGCCAAGATCCCTTTGGCAAAAGCACTGGTTTAAAGCGGGGGGGGGAGGAAAAAACAAAGTCCGGCCCTTTGTCTTACGATTAGCTTCGTGAAAACAATGAGCAAAACTGAAACGAATCCTTTCCTCTGCTATGAAACTCCGGTTTTAAATTACCAAAGCTGGAGTAGGTCTGGATTGTTAAGTGACTCGGCTCCATGGAGCGGAGGTTGCGATGGAACAGCGACATCTGATCTAACAGCAGCCCCAGACGGGCAGGCTATGCGCTTTCTTCAAGCTGTCAGCCCACTTGCCTCTCTTCTTTTAAAGTGCAATTATTGACATGTTCACCTCCTTAACCATCAGGTTTATATGCTTGCCAAGGACTCCTGAACACGTGTAAACAATTATTTTTATTTTCCTGCAAAAACCAAAACGTTACATATTCTTTTGGATAAAATGACTGGGTAGGTTTTCATGAGCCCTGCTCCATAATTTATTAGTTTGTAAACTCTGTAAAACTAAAAAGCTCCAGTAAAAGTTCAAATGCTTTAGTGATTTCAAAGCAACCTCAATCGACTCTTCCTCCTTTCCCAATATTTGGATTTAGGCTCGTTTAGATTTAAGCTCTTCATCTGCAACAAGCTTCTCCGGATTGCTTTGTCAGGTCGAATAAAAGGATGATACCACGGGGCAGAAACTCAGTCACCCAAGCATGAGATGAAGAAATAAAAAGAAAACGTCTTCTGGGCTAAGGCAGTGACAATCTGCAAAATGAAATGTGTGGCGTGCTCTCTAATCAATGCAGAATTAGCTCTCCACTTTCAACAGGAGAAAGTCAGGAGCTGGGAAGCAGTCTCAGCATGGAGCTGTGCTAACATGCCGCTTCTCACACAGAAACCACACGTTTGGGGCCCCATTCTGCTCCCAGCAAAGTCAGTGAGAAAGCTCCCACTGACTTCAATAGGAGCAGGGAGCCAGCCTTTGAATCTTAATGCTGCACCATGGTGATAAAGCCAGGCTCTCTTGATCTCAACACACCAGACAAAGAAGTTACTTTTGGGCAGTGGGGAAGGGACGGCATGGGGGGCTGGGATAAAAAAAAAAAACACCACACGCTGGATGGGACCGCTTCGGAAGTATTTGCAGAGCGCAGCTGTGAAGGGGCTGGTGCAGCCTGGCGTCTGTGCAGTGCACTTAACATGCCCTAAGAAGAAGGCAAGAGGGGAAGATCCCAGGAACAAAGGAGGGAGGCAGAGAAATCAAGTCAGGTAGAAGAGGGAGGGAAAAAGAGCGTTTTTCATTTTTATGCATAAAGTAGCAGACAGTGTCTTTGCTGCTGTCCAGCAAGCGTTACCGCCGGAGGGCCCAGAGCTGCTCTTGTTTACATCACATTTACCAGTAAAGCCTGGGGGGGGCGGGAATGGTACAGGTCTAGTGAGAGAGGGGGAGGAATCGGGTTTATAAGAGAGATCTTGGGTCCAAATCTGCTTTCGTTACATATGCCCAAGTCCTACCAGGCTCCAGCAGGATCTGTGGGGTGTTCAGAATGGTAGAGAGAAATCATCAGGCCTGAGTACCGACTTTCTGTGTGTGTATTACCATGGCACTGCTTGGGGAAGGGACTGTCATTTTCCTTACACATGTACAGCGTCCAGCACAACAAGCTGCTGCCTTGCCTGGCTTTTAGGTGCTGTGGCAGCTTAAGTAACAACTTGAGCCAGAATAAGCGCCCCTGAGGCATCGGTGCTGGGAAACACGTGCACGCGTGGTTAGGTATCCATATATCGGGTCGATATGCGCACACCCCGCGCTCTCCGATCTCACGTGCAACTTCGCTGCTGCTAGATGAGCCTGGCTGTTGTTTTATTAACCGTGCAGTGCCAATCGTAAATGAAAACCGATCAACTCTTGGTACTTAACCAAATTCTCAGGCTGAACTCCCCAAAAGAAACAAAGGCAGAACACAGGTTTGAATTTCATACATCGTCTTTGAGTTTTATTAGGGAAATGATACCAGATAGCCTGTATGTATTTTAAGAGAAAAGACAGGGTATTACACCAATTTAGGAAAAACCAATCCTTTTCCACATTAAAAAAACCTAAAGCCATGTAGAAAAGGAATTAGTGAAAGCTTATAGCTTCACTAATTTAGAAGTTAAGCCTACTTAAATATAAATGACAATATTTAATTCCAAGGCTGTTACTGAGCAGAGCCTGGGTGCCTCTCATATCCTGTGCCTGTCTTTGAATGTAGGGCTCAGCAATAACAGACAAAAGCTGTCCATCACGCCAAACAAAGAGCTCCAGGAAATTAAGAAAAAGGAAATACCGTCGTGTTTCTGCACCCAGCTCCAATGAACTGAGCATCCAGGCAGGTCAGCTTTCACTTGGTTTATTTAAGAGGCACCGTGCCCTAATTTTGGAAAGTTTGAAAAGAAAAAAACAACGCGCACGCATGAGGATGGATCTCCAGCATTATGTAATGGAGAGAGCAACCGTTCCGAGAAAAACGACACCCACCGAGACACAGTACCCGGGCAGGCAGGGCCCTCGAGTCCCAGCTTTGCTCTCAGCGAAGCAGGTTTCCGTTCGGTCCCCGATGGACACGCACACGGAGTCCCTTATTAAATTAAATGGGGCACAGAAACTTGCACCTCGCCGTTAACTGCATCCAAAGTGAGGAAGAGGGGATCAGCGAGACAGGGAGGGGAGAAAAAAAACTTTTTAAATTGCTGCAAAGCCTTCTCAAGAAGAACCAATACAGCACACCAAAAAGTCAGATCCCCTACTTCACAGTGTGGAGAGGCGGGGTAGGACAGCGCCACAAAATCTAAGCGGATCCCTAGATGATGAATTAGGGGACAGCTCAATTTATGAAGATCAACTTTCAATAACCTGTGCCCTCCCCGCCCAAAAAAGAGACATGACTTCAATCACACTATGATCTATCCAGGAATCACAGCAGAGCGACAGCGAGGAGACCTGCCTCCTTACGTTCAGCTCCTCGGTGTTTTTCTGTTTTCCAAGAGTTCGGCGCACGCCCGCTACGAACCGGGCAGCCAGACGCAACTCCCCGATTTCCCGACGGCTTTGCGTAACGGGCACCTGCGCCCACAGCGACCCAATTCCCTCTTCGAGGGGCGAAGCCCTTTCCAACCCAGCCCGATAGTCTTAAATAAAGCCGGGGGGAGAGAAGTCCATCCGTAGTCCCACCTGGGCCAGAGAAGACCTTTTTCCTTCCCTGGCTGTTCCTCCCCCACCCGCACTGATTTGGTCCTCGAAGAGCCTCCAGTCGGGGGGGAAAATCGCGGTTTTAGAGTTGATGGGGGTCGGCGGGTCCAGGGGAAAATCCCTTTGATGTTTTTGTAGTTCAGCGGCAGTCCGATGGGGGGTGTTGCTGGGTGTGTGTGCGTTCATCTGAACCCCAGCCAAGGCTGTGCACGAACGCGTGGTCCGGCTAGGTTGGACGTAGCGGGCCGCTTGCCTCCCAACTTCCCCGCAGGCGGATCCCGACCCCCGCGCCCACCTTTCCCGCTCTTCGCACCCGGGACCGGCGCAGCGAGACTTGGCGCTCGGTGGCCACCACGAAAGTCCAACACCGCCGGGGCTTCGTCCCCTGACGGAGACGGAGCAAAGCAACGAGAAAGCGGGG
>NW_005841946.1:2390950-2425994 GCF_000455745.1 Alligator sinensis
CCCCGGTCCTGAGGGGCGGGTGCGACCAACGGGCAACGGCCGCCCGAGGGCACCGCGCGCACCCACGGCCTGAGGTAAAACACCGGCACCGCGCAGCAAACCCCCCGCACGCCGCGCGGCTGCTCCGCTACAGCGCTGCCCCGTCCCGCACGGGTGTCCCGGCCGCCACCTTGTGCTGCTTCGCTATAGCGCGAAGTGAAACGAGGTCTCCCCATTGGACTGCAAACGTTGTTCGCCTCAGGCTGCTCCCGGGTTTCGCTATAGCGCTGGTTTGACACCGGCACCCGACTTCGCTGAGCGCGGTTTCGCTATAGCGCTCGTTGAGGTGGACACCTGGGTGTCGCCATAGCACTCATTGGAAATCGACGCCCGACTTCGCTGAGCGCTCGTTTGAGATGGGTACCTGGTTTCGCCTCGCGCTGTAGCTCTGGTTTGAGATCGATACCCGACTTTAAAACGAGTGCTAAAACAGCACGAAGCAATTGATACCCGGTTTCGCTTAGCGCTGTTTCAAATGAGCGCTAAAACAGCACGAAGCAAAATCTGGCACCGACTTCAAACGAGCGCTATAGCGAAACAGCGCTAAGCGAAATCAGGTATCAATTAAAATGAGTGCAAAATCAGTGTTGAGCAAAATCAGGTATCTATTTCACATGAGCGCTTTTTCACTATCGCGCTAAGCGAAACCAGGTACCGGTTTCAAATGAGCGCTACAGTGAAATACCCGGTTTCGCTTGGCGCGATCAGTGTCACTGTAGCGCTCATTTGAAATTGATACGGGCAACCCCCGCTTAGCACTCTTGCTTGGTTCCTGAAAAACCCAGCGTTAAGTGAAACGGGAAGTATTTGGTGACCCAAAATGGCAAGCACAAGTGTTTTTAGTGACCCAAGGTGGCGACTGTGAGCGTTATAACGAAACTCACTGAGCGCCAAGTGAAATCGGGTATCAATTTCAAATGAGCGCCATGGCAAAACAGCGCTGTTTCGCTATAGCGCTGGTTTAAAATTGATACCCGATTTCACTTAGCACTCACTCGGCGAGTGTCATTACAACGCTCACAGTCGCCACCTTCAGTCATTAAAAACATTTGCAGCTGCTGTCTTGGGTGGCCAAGGCTTGAGGTTTCACTGAACGCTCGGTTTTTCAGGAACCGAGTAAGAGCACTAAGCGGGCCTTGCCTGTATCTGGGTTTCAGGCATGCGCAGATTCGCTCCGATGCAACAACCCTTTTTATACCGAAAATTCTTTATCCCAGAGGTAAATTCACTCTTATGCGATGGGCATGGTGGAAGCCCACAGTCGGCTGCTTTGTGCGGTGCGTGGTGGGAGTGACGCATACCAAAATATAGTCTCCAGGATGGATGTGGTCCTCCCCCGTTGTCTGTTTCTGTAGTTGCCATCCCCATTATGATAACATTCACTGTCGCCATGAACAACGCGTGCTGGAGGCTGGCGGGGCACGGCAACCACCCGCAGGCAGCGGAGGCGGCCTCGGTGGCCTGGCAGCGGCAAGTGGGGAGCTCCCGCAGGCAGCCACGGCAGTGTCAGCAGCTGGAAAGGGGGTGGGAGGGCAAGCACCGACCAGCGGTCAGCAACCACCCGCAGACACCGCTGGCAGCAGCCAGCAGTGATCGGGGACCACTCGCAGACGCCACCGGCAGTGTCAGCAGCAATGGGGGGCACTTTTTGCAGGGGGTGCACGTGTACCTGCGTGTACCCCTAACGCATCACCAATGTCCACCACCCTGTGCTTCTGTTGTGTGCTGTTGGCGAGTACCAAAATTGTCTTGTAAAAGTGGCAAATATGGGTCAGGGGGTCAGTACAGTCGAGGTCTTGGAACATATCCCTATTTGTTACATTTTAAACTGGGTTCCCTATATGCAAATTCAAGTTATACACCATTTTCCAGGAACACATGTACAGCATAAAGCAAGGGAAACCTGTATATATATTTTTAACAAGCTCATGTGAGCAGAGAGAGCAAACTCTACACAGAACGTTACTATCGATTATTTGTATTGCCCTGGGGAGCCCCGAACAAATCGTAGCACGAGGAGCATACCCCACAAACAGTCCAGGCGAAGCACAGGATGGGAAGCCAGTAAATGAAGCAACTGTGATGGTCCCCAGCTCTGATCAAGGGCCTTTCATGCATGGACTTCAAAACAGCTCATTGGCATTATCCTCATTTTACAGACTGGAGGTGGGGGGGAAGAAAACAAGTAAAGGGGAGGAGTGTAGCCACCTGGCTCCAAAAATGAGTCATCACAAGGCAAAAGGGTGCTTTTCAGGTGTTGTGTTCACTTCAGCAGGGTGAAGGTAGGGCAGGGGTGGGCAAAATGCAGCCCACCAGGCCATTTTATCTGGCCCACAGGGCCCCTAAAAAAATAATATTTATCTGCCCCTGGCTGCCTGTCATGCAGTCCTCAATGGCTTGCCAAAACTCAGTAAGTGGCCTTTCACCCAAAATAATTGCCCACCCCCAGGGTGGGCAGAAAATACCAGCTCTTTACTTTCACTTGTTTTTGGATTACACGACAATAATAGAGCGATTCTTCTGTTGCAAAGAGCTCAGAAAGCCCATAGCAGGTTCCTACCCTATCGATTCCTATCTGAAAGCTCTGGGTTTATCTTGTGAATCGGTGTAGGTGTTTGCACACCTAACAGTGATACTATTGTGTGGCACCTCCTGGCACTGTTAAGAGGATCTTGTGGCACCCAGGGTGAGAATCACTGCTCTACCCTTTGGTCTACGAGGGAGCCTCATTAAGCAAATGTGACAAATGTCTACCTGAACAGCCCACTGGGCTCAGCTGCATGCAGCATGGCCAGCTTCACATCTAGCCACCTTGGACTCTTCAGCCTGAATGACCAGGTGTGCATTGACAGCCAGTCAACCACAGACAGAGCAGACTTGATTCATGCCTCCAGAGCCCATAGCAAGACACCTTAACCGCTCTGCGGCTGTGCCCCCAACAAAATGTGTATTTTATTCTACATTCAGCCCAATTCCTCTGCCCCACACTGCCATGTTAAAACTAAAGTGTTTGAACTGAGCTCACCAGGGTGAGAGGTGGCAGATGCCTCCCTCCCTCATATCCCAGCTTCTCCCCACAGTTTTGGGACCAGATCTGCATGAGCTGGGCCCACAGCCCCCAACTGTAGTCCCCCACAACTGGGTATGAGAGCCCTCCGGAGAGCAGGGAAAGGAGTTGAATGGCTCCAGCACACCCAGCCTCAGGAAGTAGCCAAAGTCTCGATTGTAGGCTCTGGCATTTTTTTAATGACTCTCTTGCCTATCAGGTTTTAGCATCAGACAACATCTTAGAGGCCTGGCTTCTGAACTCCTAACAGGTATTTAGTTAGCCCATTTAGTACATCCTCCCAACAGTGGCTGGGTCAGGTGCGTCTATCCCACAGCCCTAACAGACATTTGTCTAACCCATTCTTGAAAGATTCAAACAAACAGGGACAACTCCACCCTCCTGAGCTCACCCTTGGCCACCCTCTTGCTTGGACTTCAGTTCCTAATATCTGAACTTGCAGCAAAGTAGATTTAGATAATTTCTTCATACCATACCCCAAAACAAGGCAAGTATGCAGAGAAACCTCACTGGATTACCAGTGCAACACTCAAGTCACTTGGCCAGCCTAACTCTCACTGGACTCGGCTGGTCAATGAACTTAGTTTCACTCTGACAGGAACTGGAGCCACCTGCTTTTTTGTGGAAATTGGAATCAAAAGTATGACATTAAAAAACAAGGAAAAAAAATAGAAGAATAATTTGATTAAATGTCCCCAGCCTTTCCCACCTCTGTCCATTTTTTCCACCCAATTCTATGAGGTTCCAAGTTCGTTGGTCACTGGACAGCCCACATTTAGCACTGGTGCATGCAGATGACAGGCACACTAGAAGGCAGCGAGGCACTCCTATCACATAGTAAAAAACAGAGAATAGCTTAAGAAATTTAAGCAAAACGGAAGAGAGGAGACGAAAGTTATAGCACGGATGCAAATGTTTGCAGAAGCCAGGCCTGGTTTATCCTGGCTTTTCACTGAATTAAGTGATTCTGCTGAGCTGATCAGCTTAAATAAAAATCCACATCAACCAGCTGCACTCTCTGTTTGGCTGGCTACTATCAGCGCATGCTCTTAAATATAGTCTGAAAGAGATTTAGCTTCATCCCTACATGCTGCCACTGTTGCAACTGGCCCACCTTTAAACACAGTTCCCTAATTGAAAAAAGCCAGTGCGGGGAGACATTCCCAAACAGAAGAACAACGTGGTCTGTTTGCGAACCTTGCCACTGACTTGGTACTCGGCGGCCTTGCGTAAGTCTTATTGAGCCTCCTTAGAAAGCTATTTCCCCATGGAGGGAAGGAGGAGAACACGTTCCCTGACAAGTGCAAGTCTAAACTCACTAGTGGCGTATTTGCTTTGAGCTCATTCCCTGGAAGAGGCTGTAGAATCATTCATTATTACTGTCCCTCCCTACTGCCTATGTTGTCCTGGGCTACTGCTCCTTCCCACCTCTCCAGAGCAGCAGGGAAGGGGTCGTAACTTCTCTTTTCTATAGAAGCTAAACTGCCTTTGCATGATTTTTAATTATGTAAAGTAGAATCTGAGAGATCAGATTTGGACACCAACTTATTCTCTAGCTCAGAAACAAAAAACCAAGGGATACCCGATGGCAAAAAGTTGAACCTGAGAGTTTGAATGGATGGCGGAAGAGTGAAGGAGAGAAAACATCCCTGTCCTGACTCTTTTCTTACCACCCCAAACCCACTCACCAATCCCAACAAGGGCTGACTGGGACCACTAGTGGTATCTCTCAAGAGCCTGCTTTGCACCTGTGGAGCGCACCAAACAGGACATAGGTACAACTGTGTTTCTAGGTGGAGAAGGGAACCAGTACCTTCCCAGCCTCCTCCTGTGCCCCCCATACCCACTCCCGTGCCTCTTGTGAATTAATCACGTGCATCACTGGCAGGGAGGGTTCAAGCTGACTACTCATCATAGTAACAGCAGACATCTAGAGAAGAGGAGGAGGTGGATTTAGTAACCCAGTATGCTCAGGGGGCTTTCAGTCAGGATACTTTCTAATAACGCCCAACCCATGGCTGCCTGGATGTTATAGAACTGACACATACTCCGATCAGCTAGGAAATAAGGAAGACGTCATTACATCTGCTGCACGTTAAAGGTTTGTTTTAAGGTTAACTTTACAGGAGAGCAAGAGACAGACAGGGCTCCCTTTTAATAAGGCAGAGGAGGCACTAAATTAGATTTACTGTGCACTGAGCAGACCCTGCCCACCTCTCAGTTACTTCTGAATTTCTGAGCTGTCCCTGACCTTTCAGCACAAATTCTTCACTCCTCATTCTCCGTTCTCCTGCTTGCTCTCGGTAACGCTGCAGGGGCCCACAGCAAGCATTTCCATAATGCTAACAGCTATTATGGGCTCTCACAAATTCCCAGCAACAGTGCCACAGAGTGGAAGGCTTGGCCTCAGCATGCATCAAAATACAAGTAAATCTAAATGGAAGAGAGGGAGGACTCCCTCCTCCCCCAAACAAATAAGTTTCAAATTTGGAACTTTTTAAAGGAGCTTCTGCTAAATTGCAAATATCTCACATCCAGAGACTCTAAATCTCTCCTCTCTGAATACAAAGATCCAGTGTTGGTGAGCCTGGTTTCTGTGACCTAGAACTTGAGAAGAACAGGAAACAGAATAGGGAACTATGTTATGTGTCTGTACCAGATTTGAGCCAGGAGTCCTAAAGATGGATCCACTGCTTGGCACCATAGATTTCAGCTATTGCTTTGTGAGCTACACTTGTCATTGCCCACCACAAGAATTTAAAGAGCACAAGGTCCTTCTCTCCCCCTTCCCTCCAAAATAACCCCTAAAAATCCACACAATTGGCTTATAAACCATGAGATTTTCTTTCATACACTACTCTATGGTGTGTGCCGTTTATTTGCCCTTCTAAGTTTTGAACCTGTAGGGTTCACATTTTCAAGTTTGCTTTGAAACCACAAAGGCTAGTGAACTTCCCATGCATTTTAAATGGAAGCAGCCATCTGCACATCAGCACTCAGCTGCAAGCACTGGGGATTTCAGAAAAACGTCCAACTCGTTTGCAGAGCTCTGATGCCATCTTGAGAATGACCAATGCTGCATCTTTCTGCAGAGCACTCAAGCATTTGGGGGACAGATCAGACTCTTGCCTCCCATAAACTGCACAGGTCACCCCAAGGGCCTGTTTCTCTATCTACTTACACTGGTTTTTACAATGGCGCTTCATTGATTCCAGTGATATTACTCCTGATTTACACCAACGAGTTGAGAACCCCATCCCTGGATACTCAGTTCCTCCTTTTGATGGTATCACCAGGGCCTGTCTATACAGTATAAAGCAGAGCTTCAGATGAAGAACCTTTTCTTGGCTTTGGGTCTGTAAAGTCCCATGCATAATTACGGCGCTACATAAACAGTGATGCCTCGCACAGTTCCATGCATAGTATACTTGTACACTGTTTACCATCAGGAAGAAGGCAGAATAGATTTGTACCTTAAAGACTAATTAAATGTATCATCTGCAGCCCGATGCTATCTCAGCCCGACGAAGGGTGTTTGTGGCCAAAAGCCTGCTAAAGGGAATTTTTCGATCGGAGTTGGTCTAATAAAATATATCGGATTTACCCAAAGAACCATGTCTGTCTAAATAGTCAATACATTTATTTTATTTAGTTAGTTAATAGATTTATTTTGGTAGTCTATACGGTATGTATTTACCCTGCCTTCTGCCTGACTTCAGACTAATATGGTTACCTACCTCCCTCTTTTTACCATCAACCATATTACAGTCCTGGAGCCATATTTCACCTTCATCAAGCACCACATGACTCTGTTAGACTCAAGGCTTTCGGCCTGCACTGGGTTTGCTGTTCTGTAGAACATCCCAGCAAGCCTCATTTTTATCAAGAAGGCTTTTCACTAAGCTCGAGGGGCCCAGTTTAGAAAGATAAAACCTAATCGGATTGTCCCCACCCACCTTCCACCTCTCTCAAAGGCTTGATAAAGGTCAGCTTGGTGTGGGATTAGTACAGCTTTTTTCCATCCCTGACTGGAAGCAGGACCCAAGAATAGCCAGCAGTTTCCTAGGAAGTGTGCACATACTGAGGATGCTGTTCTTGAAAGATATACCCAGACCACTGTCGTTGCTCTGTCAGTGCAATGGAAACTTCTGCGCAAGAGAATGTCAGACAGTCCGTGCATGCTCAGCCCTCTCAGAGCAGCCACCCAAGTCAACAAAGCCCCTCACTCTGACCTGCTACAATACCAATCCCAGGACAAGGACAAGAGTCCCTGGGGTTGTCACCTAAAGCCCCCATGTCATTAATGACTTCTAGCCCCTCCTGAAAGAGGACAACTCTCTCAAAGTAGTCATGGGGCATGAACCTGTCTCGGTTTAGAGGCAGCTCCCAACCACAAATGGTCTCCCTCCAACAACAAGCTACCCAATTCTGAGTCTCACCGAGGCAGCAAGCCTCGCAACGATCTCAGATGCCTTCCATGTGCCAACATCAGTACAGACCACATCATTGCTGGACCAAATAACACAGATTATAACATTCACTTCCACCAATGTCATAGATACCATTGCCTGCTCACAGTGCACCTCTGCTTTCTACATCAGACAGATGGGGAGATTCCTACATCATCAAGTGAATGAATACCAACCTACAGCTGATAGCAGAAAGATGCACAAGCCTGTGGCAGAAGACTGTAACCTCCCTGGATGCTCCATTGCCACCCTGAGGGTGGCTGTTCTCAGACAGCAAGCTTTTAATAAATTGAATGGGAAAGTGCAGAACAAGAAATCATCCACAGACTGGATTGTGTTAAGCATGGTTTAAACAGGGACTAAGGATTCTTATCCCATTACCTGGATTAACTTTTGTGACCCCTTTGTGCCTATGGGTTTACTGCTTGTTTATTTGCCTTTCCCAGCACTCCCCCTTCTCTCTCCCTATCCCATACCCTTCCTTGTCTTTTGTATTCTGATTTCTCCCTTGTTCTTATACACTGCTTTGTGCACATCCTTTCACAGCATCTGATGAAATAAGCTTTAGCTCACGAAAGCTTGCACTAGATATATCTACTTTGGTTAGTCTATAAGGTGCAAAGCTAGCCTGCCAGTACCACCTCCAGGATTTCAGCCAAGGGCACCTGCTGCAATGATAGCACAAAACTGGGACTCAGGAAACTGGATGTCTAGCCCTGGCCCTGCTGCCGGTTTGATGAGCTACCTCGGGCAGGTTGCTTCACCCTCCTGGGCCCTCAGTTGGCCTACGTATAAATAGAGATAATGACCCCAATCTTATAATGCACTGTGAGTGAGGTGCTAGGTAAGAAATAGCTCCTGTTAGCACAGTGAAAACATTTACTTACCTGCAGACCTGCAGTCCTCCCAGGGTAGCATCCTCCCATCTGGGAACAGAGCTCTTTCCCGCTCTGGGGAGGACCCATGCATGTGTGTGCTGGGAGGGAGGAGGGAAGGTGCTAACATCCATGGATATGAAAGAAAGTACTAAATCTGCATTGCTTTTTCCTCTGCAGTGAGATCCCCTCCCCCCCCCCCTTTTTTTTTTTCTCTTCAGAGCACGGAGGGAGGTTTGGGGGGTAGGAATATGGCCTACTCCGAGAGAACACTCCATCTCCCTGACAGAACAAAGTGGGAAGGGGGGAGGACTCGCTGAAGGGGAGCCTGGCTGCTGTCCTCACAGACTGCAGCCTTCTGTCATCTTCTCTAAACTCGCTCGTTAGGCTATTTAACGCAGCCGCTGTTTAATAAACTCTCTGCCACAGGGATTAAGTTTCACCTCTAGCATCTTTCTGCCAAGAGCAGAACATTAGCCAGACCCCCAGTCAATGCCAATTGGGTGGAGCTGGAGCCAAGTCAATGGACACCAGCTGGAGCAGTAGCCTAGGAACTGACTCCTCCGATGGGATGAGACTCTCTGTGCTGCTTGGGACAAGCAGAGAGGAGGCGGCCCTGCAGGATGAGGGGCGACAGAACTGCAGAGATGCACCCGCACTCAGAGGGCCTCAAGCTGGATCCAGGCAGGGGAAGCGCAACACATTCCAGAGGGGCACTGCAAGCACAGGCCTCCCCTCTCCCTGCAGCCTTGACAGCTGCTTCATTACAACAGGAATGAAAGGCGCAGAAGCCCCCAGAGGATTCAAAGACTCCAGCCCTAAAACTTTATGGCCCTCAAACTCAGGCGCAGAGCTCAGAGGCCACTGCACTGCAGTGAGGACAGATCAGTGCTCCAAGCCCGCTGCGGATGCGGCAGAGGCCCATGGGGACCTTGCCTGGAAGTCGCTTTCTCTAATAGAAATCCTTTGTTTACTGCCCTAATCGTAGCGGTTAAAGAACAGCCTGAGCTGTTTCATTACAGACATAAATAAACGGTGGCTGGTGCCGCCGTACCTTGCTCTGCATACGCCAGGGGATTTCTCGTGGCAGTCAGCTTCCTGAGCTGAGGAGGAGCCATATATTCTCAATTAATTGAAAACAACTGTGCCAACGAGCCAACAGTTTTGCTATCAGTGGAAACGAGCATGTGGAGTCAGCACTAATGATGCCTTGGAGAAATTGAGGAACACGACAGTACATCCCATACAAATGAGATGAGCTATCAAACTCAAGCAAATAGCCTTCCAGCCTCTACATCACGGCCCTCCCCACAGCCCCATCGCATAAGCTCCTTGGTTAACAAAGGCAGTGCTTTAATGCTGATGATCATCAGATGCAGGGCAAGATCCCAGCCCCATCCGGGAGCATATAGAGACATGATCCAGATCTGACTAACACCAAACCAGACTGGAAGGGCCGGGATTTCTTTTAACTGATCTTGGTAGAAAACGACAGCATAGCTGAACTATGTGAAAAACCACTGTCAGCTTGGTTTGCAGAGCCTGATCCATAGCCTGTTGAAAGTCAGTGCAAAGATTCCCAAGGCCAAATTTTCCCCAGCGCCAAGGTGTGTGTATGGTGCAGTCACAGTGAGTGCAGTCTAACGCAGACGTACCTGAAGCAGGGTTGGGTATTTGACTGGTCAAATTCAGTTTGGTCAAACGACCAGTCAAATATTGGTCAAACATTGTAAAAAAATTGCCAATGGGTCCAAATAATTCACAGGAAAAGCACAATTTTTCCATTAAGAAAATTTTTTTTTAAATCATATTTTTGTCAAGAAAACTATTTAAAAAAGTAGTTTTTGTAAAATCTTTGACTGGTCAAAAATATGCAGTCACTTGACTAGTCAATTGACAATATTTGACTGGTCAATTGACCAGCCTTCCAACCATAACCTGAAGTAGTTTTGCACTAGCTAGATTAGGCACTGTTAGCTTCTCCAGTTCGTTTTTCAGTCCAAAACTCTATGTGATCTCACTCCCTCGGGTGTATCTACACTATGCTGCAGCTATTGCAGTGCAGACGTGCTCTGAGTGACTTAGGAGCCTAATATGAGTTTTGACTTAGTGTCCACTTAGTTTACTCTGCCTCTGACCATGCCAAAATATGCCCTGCCTGCGCGCCCCCGCTCCTGCTCCTGCAGGCCAAATGATAACATAGCTGCTGCTTGATGGCCTTGTGGCAGAGAAGTGAGAGAATGGGGCTCCCGAACACACAAAGACACTGTCTTGATGGGCCTTTAGTTCCATCTTCAAAAGCATCTTACCTTGATCCTCAAAAGTCTGCAGGAACCTCAATCCCACTGAAGTCACGACATGGGAGCAAGGTGCCCCAGTACCTTTGAGGAGCAGGGCTGAGAGAGACTTCAACTGGTTCCATCCGTGCAGGCAGAACCCATGCCTCCTGTCCCCCAGTCTACTCCTGGCCCTAAGGCCAATCTCATAACTTCTACTGGCCTCAGTTTCCCCAGTCTGCCACATGGGGAATACTAGAGCAGAAGGAGAACACCAGGGCTCATTTTAGCAAACTGTGTGTAAAGTGAGCGGAGATTCTTGGGTAGAAGAGCAAACCTGTTCAGTTCCAAGTGCAAACTGTGTGCGTGGCAGGCGGGGAACAGCCACTGCAAGAAAAGTACTGTATATTAGAATAATAATAATGATAATTACTACTACTACTACTACTAGTAGTATTGTCATATATACTACTCCTAATAATAGGTATGATTATGGAAGCATATAATACTGGGTCCAGTTATCAGTAGGTGTAATGCAGCGCTGTTGACTTCAGTGGATGAACACAGATTTGCACGCACCGAGAATTTTGGCCCCTCTGTTCCACCAGGTACTTGCCCGTGCTGCTCCAGCCAAGACCAGCAGGGAGAACAAGCTGTAGCCCAGAGGGTCCAGCAGGTTATTTGCTCTCTGTGATAGGAGCAGAGAGTTTGAAATGCCCACCCCACCCTGGACTACTGTAGCCAGGCACCTTCCCAGTGCTCTGCCAAGCCGTTTTTCTCCAGCTGTTGAAGAGGGAGTAGTCAAAGTAGCAAGTCAACACAGATGGTGCTGCTTGTCCTAACCTTTGGTTCAGGAGCTTAGAATGACACTTCATAAACTGGAAGACCTCACATCCTGGTAAATAACCAGATGATTCCTTTCTCCAACAGTGGCAACTTGAATGAATGAGACCATCCATCCTGCAGCTCTTTGAGGTGAAATGTTGTTTGAGATATAAAATGCCTCTTCAAGGTCTGAACCTCATTTGTCATGCTCTGGTTAATGATATTTACTACCAACTTAAGTGTACTCTTGTGATACATTTAATCTAGCTGGAATATAATTAATACCCAAGAGATGGGAGCTGTTTTATTTGGGTTTTGTTCTGAATTCCAGCCCCACCCCTCTTGTGTTGCTGCTAATGTTATAATGCTCAAGCACATGGCTAAAACCTGGTAATACGAGCATATAACCCAAGTTAGTTAGCACCATCTGATACAGCTGAC
This sequence comes from Alligator sinensis, assembly GCF_000455745.1. Taxonomy (NCBI): domain Eukaryota; kingdom Metazoa; phylum Chordata; order Crocodylia; family Alligatoridae; genus Alligator; species Alligator sinensis. Next base: position 2,402,943 of record NW_005841946.1, read on the forward strand.
AGAGGTGGGCTAGTGTCTGGATTTGGATCAAAATCTGAGAAGGGATGGTCCGCTGATAGACTCAGACATTAGCCTAGGAACAGAGATCAGAGTTCCTGTAGCACAGACTTCTGTATGTCCTCGTCTGGTTTCTCTGGGCCTCAAATTCCCAACTGTAACACGAAGATAACATTTCCTTATCTCACAGGGGTGTTGTGAATACATTACAGACCAGGAGGCACCCAGATATTAGAGCCATAAGTGCCTTGGGGAGACATGAATAAGTGTTTGCTCAGCCTGCCTCTAAAGCATGGAGCGAGTCCAGACACTGTTTTCCATGTCACACGTCAGAATATTTTCCCACACAATCATACCAAATTTTAGACAGCTTTTCAAGGACCTGCTTTGAAAGCTTCTTTTAATTCATTGGTTTCAGTGGTGTTAATACCATTTCCCGTATTACCATTTCCCGTTCCCCACCCTACAATTAGACTAGATTTTCTTACAGGTTGCATCTCTGTTCTGCGCTCACTTATTTTGGTGGCTGAAATCAATCATCACCGAGTGGGAGGGATGTATACATAGGGCAGACTGACCCAAAAGAGAGTCTCCTATTGTCAAACTGCTACTATTGTTAAGAACTCATCAGTGTATCATTTTATAAATCAGCTAACCAATGCAAGTACAGTACATTAATTGTATTAAGCTGAGTTATCACCAGTTTATTTTTCCATCCAGGGATTTTTGCTATCTGACTCTTGTATTTTATGCTGAAAATGTCACCCAGCCATGGCATGAACAGCTGAGCAGGGCTGGCTTTGGTGCACCTATGAGGCACTATTTCTAAGTATGAAGTACAGGATTTGCTTAGAAGACCAGATGCACTCCAGGTTTCCCAGGGTCACCATTTGGATGCAGCCATTCCTGAAAAAGTCCAAGTTTTCCTTGGCTCTCAGTGCATCTGTTCACGGTTACACTTACCCAGCTGACGCACCCTTTGCTGTAGCTCTACTGGATGATGCAGGAGACACTGTGCACTCCACAGGTGAAACGCTCTGGACACAACCTTCTGTAAGACGGTGAGGACTTGCAATGGTGATAAGTCACAAGAGAGCCTACAATGCCTTTGCTTAAAGACTTAGGGCAGCACTGAGATGGGAGCAAGCGGAACAGTACTGGGAACTAGTCATAGTGAGTAGCCAAAGGCTTGTCTACATGAGAAACATTTCCAGGTGTGGTTAAATTGATCCAGCTCGACTCAAAGGAGGGCAGGCACAAGGATCCGACCACCTCCCCTGCCACTTGTCTCCACCAGCCAGCAGCAGCGTGGCATGGGGGGGAAGGGCCTGGCCACAGTGCGGCCAAAGCCCACCACCACCAACCATCAAAGTCCACACACCGTGGGCTGAATCCAGTGGCTCCACAGTTGTAGGTTGCCAATCCCTGCTCAAATGCCTTGTTCCACTTGAACTCGTTGTTTGGACAGGGGTGTAAGCTTTCAGAACAAGAGCATCCAGACAGGGAGTTAAACCTCTGTGGTTAGACCGGTATAACTACATGTTGGTATCGTCGTACCGGTGCAACTGGGAAAGCTTCTCATACAGACAAGACTTCAGGAACCAGCCCTACAGCTGGCCTGAATTTACACCTGGCAGCCAAACCGAATCCTGCCACTATGTTTTTCTGGCCAGCCCTTGGGACTCATCAGTTCACTTCCACTTCCTGCCCCAGCACGGGGCCATTTTGTTTTGGGCCTTCAGTCATGCTGCTTCCCCTGCTTGTGTCCTCCAGCTGCTCTTATTACAAAGCCCTTTGGGACGGGGGACTGTTCTGACCCATTTCATACAGCATCAGGGACGTCCCTGGTACTTTCCCAGCAACCAGTAGCAACTCTCTGCTGGGGCAAGGGAAACCCTACTGCATAAGCACCTTACATGGGCTGCAGACAATACTGCTTTTTCACACAATTTGCCTGGAACATCTCTGACTAGACCATATTATGTTACAGCCAATGGCATCCTATTATAACAGTTGCCAGAGAGCAGAGCTGCAGAACTCATTGTGCAGTACAGCTACTGGATTACATAATGCCTCATATCAGATTAGACCCCAGCCTGTAATAATATTGCCAGCTGCACAGTAGCAGAGAGCATCCTGAGGTAATGAAAGGCAACAGAGAGAGTGAAATGCAAACTAAGGCATCATTCGGTCCCCTGATTTTTGTAGACCCAGCCACACGATGATAAATTATTGCAGATGCTCCAATACAGAGACCCCCTTCAAGTGCAAGGAGAAAAAGCAGAAAGTCCCAGCACAGACGTACCCTTCTCTTATTCACACAGAATTGGATGTTATGGCGCTGGAGTCCTGGCTGCCTAAGGGAAAATGGAAACAATCATCTATGGTGCCGAAGCCATTGAGAGCAAAGGGAGAACATGTGGCAGTTAAATGGTGAGTGCTGCTCAGCCTCAGGGCACAACTCCTCCGCCTCTGGACCATGCAAGGAAGTACAGCATCAAAGCATGCTAAATTCTGCCACCGAGCCCCCTGGGAGTGTGTCCGTCAGTTCTCTGGCTCAGGCGGCTACGCTTCCTCAGGGGTGTATCTCCCATCTCAGTACTGCTCCAGGTCTTAGAACAACGGCATTGTAGGCCCTCTTGCAGCTTGCTCACTAGGGGTGGCTATGCAGGACTTTCTTACGGTGCTCCCTTGCACGGTCCGGCGGTGGTGCAGCTATGCCTTGCTGTAAGCCTCAGGGGTTACACCAAGGACTTTGGAACCAGGCTTCCTGGTGGCCTTGGTTCCTGGCTTGGCTCCTGACTCACCCTACACCTTCTGGGGGGTGTCACAATCTCCCTCTACCTCCTTTTACTTCTTGGCTCCCTTGCTGGTACAACTGGGGGGAGGGGGAGGGGTGGGGAAAGAGCGCTTTGGTTTATGGTTTTGCAGCCCCAGGGCACCCTGGAGATAACCCATGCCTTTGTCCTTTGACCTGAGAATTAAGGTTATTGGGGAAGCTTATACTGCCCATCCCTCAATAGAAATAACAAGGGAGGAGAGTCTCTTTTTCAGAGGCCCTTGACTTTGGCCATGGGTCCGAGAAAAGCTGGATCTGCTGTCTAAGCCTGTGGCAGGCTCCATCTCTTCACTCTGGCCTGCTCTGAATGGGCAAGCAGAGCTGGGAGGTTTCTTTGTGGTAGGTGGAAAAGCATGGTCCTGGCATCACTGATGTTATTTCAGGCTGGGTTACTATTGCAAGTGAGCTTAAGAAAGACTCTTGGAAGAATCTGTCCACTGTTTGCTGGATGCTTCATCCTTATTTCAACTCCAAAAGATTCTAGGCAAGATCAAGTGTGAAATATTTCAAGTAACCTCCTTCCCTTCTGCTTTAGGCTGGAGTCTCTAGTAGAAGGTGAAGGAGATATTTACAGGCATCTGGAGATCCCTGTGCAACCCAGGCACCAGCCAAGGCAAATCACCAAAAGGGAGCGAGATTTCAGGGAGGAAAGCACCAAGTTCCACTGACCACCCATGAGATTGGAGCACTTATACCCCTGGAGCTCCCTTGCAAATTCCTAGTCTAAATTGGTTGGGAGTTTGGTTTGGAGCATTCCCAAGGATGTGGATTCCAACTGCCTCTTCAGTACTGGTCTCTTTGGAGCAGACGCAAGCTCATGAATTACCCAACCAGAGCAGGCCCAACCTGCTGGTCCAACCTCCTGTCTCCTGCTGTGATCTATGCCAGCTACTTTGGAAGAAAATACAAGAAAAAAAAAAAACATTCTGGGCCCTGAACCCTGGCGCTCTCTGCAACACACACGGATAGGCAGGACACCAGGGCCACGGGTTTAAACTGCAGCAAAGGCAGGTCTAGATGACATCTCAGGAAACCTTCCTAGCTGTAAGAGCCATAGGAAGCTGCAACAGAATAAGCTGCCTGGGAAGTTGTGAAATCTTCTGTACTGGAGGTTTTCAAGGACAAGCTGGATGGGCACAGGTCTGTGGTGGTTTAGGAATGGCACATCCTGCATCCGTGCAGGCACTGAACTACTAGATGGTCCTGGAGGTCCCCGTCCAGACCTGTGATTCTGTTGTAGGGGTTCCCCCCAGGGAATCACCAATGGGCTGGTCATTTGAAAGGATCTGCATAGGCTTTTGCCATCACTAAATTCAATCCTTTGTAATCTCAGCCTGGATCCTAAATTTTAGAGATGGCATCTCCTGTACAGCGCAGCACCCATGAGCCTCTGAGAGGTGGTTCTGAGGAGCACTGGTGAGACCACACACAAGTGACCCCCAGTACCGGGGAAGTTTGGAACCAACGGTAAGAGTCAGGTCCATCGCTAACTAGCCTGTTTTGTATGTGAAGAGCTTTCCTGCAACCATGCTTGTGTTCTGCAAGATAAATAATATATAATGAAACATACTCCGGAAATGTCCCAGTCACTCTACTGGAAGTAGGAAGACACCAGAGATCCCAAATATTGTCAAGCCCTCAGTGGAAAAGATTTTGTCTTGGGAGAAACAGCTACACACACACACCAAACCCTAAATCACATTCAATCCTTTTTCAAAATATTTTATTAATAATCCATTAGTTAAGGAATATAAGGACAATATCTTCTTACACTTTAACACTAAAGAGTGTTCATGAAGAATAATCTCTGAAGAAAGAAAGTTATAATTAAATACAGCATGGAACCAAATACAGACAAAATCTTTTAACAAGATCAAGTTCTGGTTATACTTGCTTATACAGCATGGAAAAAAACCTATCTGAAATTTAATTGGAAAATATTAGCAAGGAAATTATGATAACAGAACTAGATGATAGATTTTTGCTGGACTAGACATCTCTTTTCTAACAAGGATACTGATTAGAAAAGATGCAACAGCCCTTTGGAAAAGGATCTATTTCTAATGAGATCAAAAATATATATAGTGTTACATTAGAATGGTTGCCTTCTTGTATAGCACTCCTTCTGGGCTGACACCAGAATTATTAGCTATTTACTTTAAAAATTCACAAACCTAAAAGGTTACAGAGTATCTCAGAACTTTACTGTCTGTTAAGTAAGAAACCAGATGAACAAAAAGAAAAGCCAACAAGAAACTTTTAACTGAGTCATACCTTTTGCATAATAGGAAATTAAAAGATTTAAAAAGTTGCGACTTTCATGGCAGCATGAAAAATATACAGTTGTGTAGCCAAATGAGGACACCCAGACAACAAACTTATGTTTGGGAGACAAATTTGACATTTTAACAACGTAAAAACAAAGTACACAGGTAAGAAGCTGAACAGCAATAATCTTTAGTGTTACTGAGGAAAGAGAGGGGACAGAGGGGAAAGTTTCATAATTGGTAGCACACATGAATTATGATGTGTGATTAAAGGTACCAACACTACTGAGCATTTCTGAGAAAGCTGCAAGAAAGCTACTCATCTCATGATAAAAAAATATATGCACTGGTTGTTTCAGCTTTGTACACAGAATACACAGAATTTACCCACCTCGCTCTCTTTCTAGTCACTGAGACTGTAAAAACCCCACTAAGTGGAAAGCCAGGGAAAACAGCAAATAAATAAGGACATCTACCTAACCCAACCCTGAATGTAACCCACTGTGTGCACTAATGCAAATCACGTAAAAATGACTTCAGCACAGCACTGGCATCAGATCCTCAACTGGTGTAATACAGCACAACCCTCTTGGCTTGCACACCGACTGACGCCCACTGCAGCTTTGGCTCGTTTGCTTGTAAGCTTCTCGTCAGGCCACAGCTGCCGTCACTCCAACACTGGTGCTGTCTAAAGCTGCAATAATTCTGTTTGGTGGAACAGGATCCAGGATCCAAAGGAAGGCTGGAGGCAAGGAGCCAACGCACCTAAGCCACACACACTGTCTACCTAAGCAATAGTAACTAGAGTACAGAGAACTCGAATGATCCTCAACACATCTTCTCCAGGTATCTCAAAGCATTGAGCTAAACCTCTCAGTGCCCCGTGAGGTCTGTACAGAGGGAGACTCTGAGGCTGGAGCTCAGCAAGGAAGTGGCATTGATGAGGAGTAGAACCTAGAGTCCTGGAAACTAGTCCTATCATCCGCTCACACAAATACACCTCCTGCCCAAATGGGAACTGAACCCTAGCAGCTGTTCTGCGTAGTATCTATATGAGCCCACGCTTTGACAAGCAGCATCCATCAAGGCATGACACTCATCAGGTAAGATGCACCCAAGCGTCACGGACCTATTGACAAGCCACCAAGGTTGTTCTCCTTGGAATGCATTTCCAATTGTGGGTAGACTTAACCCAGCACCTGCTCCTGATGCTCAGCCTTGGGGGCATTGCTGGGTCATGGCAGTTGCAACTGGGCGTTTGCAGAACGTGTGAAATGATCCTTTCATGGATTCTGCGTATTTTGGGCTGGGCAGAGAGATGGATCATCACAGCCATGGCCAATCTGGTCTCTTCCTTGCAGAGACACTGGGGAAACCTGAAATGCCTAATAGCCAGTAGGAAGGTAATGTGGAAGATAGAAAGGGCTGGATTTCAAGAAGTCTCCCTGCACCTCCTGCCTTTCCATCCACCACAGGAGACGGCAAACTACCTCATACCAATTAAAGGACCATTTAGTTTGGCATCACAACCCTGACTGCAGCCAGCATCACAGGCCCCAAAAAACACCATTGAGACCAACTGGAATAACACACACCCAAGGATAGTTCTTCTTCAACCCATGAGGGAACGGCTGGTCTATGCTCCAGAACGAGAGGGTTTCGGTCTCTCACACACAAACAGTTTCAACCAATCTAATGTGAGTTTTCCTCGTGGCTCATAGAAACATTCAATCATTTTTATTTTTACTCCTATAAATAAGCTCTTGGCCTCAGCACCATACAGCAAGAACCAAGTTCCACTGGCTGACTAACGTGTCTCCTTCCATTTAAAATGTGTTGCCTTTCCATTTCCTTGCTCTCCGGACATTGTTTGTTAGTGCATCTACCACATCCCTCCACATTCATCTCCTCCTTACAAGACAGCAGTGGCACTGGACGTGCTTCAGTGTAACTGAGGTGAGTAACACTTGCTGTCTGCATTACCCGGTTATACTTTATACTTCACTAGTTGTTGTACTGGGAATACAAGGAAGGAGGGCAACTCACCGGGTTATCAAAAGAAAGGGACAAGCTTCTACCTACTGCCATGTGCCTGTTTTCTCCATTTTAGTCTCATCTCTCCACATCTGAGAGATTCTCCAGGCCCTTAATCATGTCCAGTGCCTTTCTCCAAACCTTGTTTCTACTAGCTCCTTTCAGCACAGCCTGTCCAAGAGGAGTGTGCATGATGCCCTCATGCATTCCGGAAATCTTTCTTAGCCCCTTTCTTAATTAACATGAACTTCTACTTTCCTGTTGTATCGCTGCTGCAGCACCCGGAGCATGTGTCCATTGCAGTGGGCACTCTAGCAGATGAATCTGTTTCTTGGGTGGTTCTGCAAGTGTGGGTACTGCTGAGGCTGTCACCATCTGCCTGGCAGACATTATCACTAGCTGTACGTTAGTCACATGGGCAAGAGACTTCAGTTGTACCTGCAAATATCTGCCCCTCAAAATGTGAGCATGTTCTTTCCTCCCCCACAAATCAGGAAGCTGGCTGGCATCTCATTTGGATTCAGGCACAAACTGCATGCCTGTAAAAAGACAAGCATCAGGATTTGTTGGGCAATATCTTCTATTGGACCAACTCTATGACTGGGAAGGATGTTAGACAAGCGTTTGGGAACAGAGCACCATTCCTCCGGTCTGGGAGAGAAGCAGAGTCAGGTAAAATAAAATACCAGGTAGAACCATTTTCATTTAAAACAAAACTCAGTGTTCTCCCTTGCTGTGTAGCTAAAGCCGTATCTGCCTCCTTCCCAGACATACGGGTTCAGCATCTCTCCCAGCTGTGCGGATGGTCCGGACCATATACCAAATACATCTTGCTCCTTTGCATGTTCCCTGGGCCATCGTGGCTACTGCAGCCCCGGTTCTAAAAAGGGGTCCTGTCCCCCAATTAGAAGCGCCATTTGTTCTCGAAAGGTCATTTTGCAGTCCAAGAGCAGCCTTACTCTGGCCTCACTGTTCCAAGGTCACACGCCTGGGTCTCGTGGTCTTGCAAAGAATGGCTTGTGCAGGAAGCCAGGGAAGCTCACGCTGCTTCCTTTCGGGGTGGGTGAGGTTGGGTGCAATGTGCGTCACCCTTCATGCCACTTGGAAGAGGCTACACAAAGCTCCAAACCGTGTGGGAAGAACAGCTGCGCACTGAGGGACCTCGGAAAGTTGAGCGTACACACACACACACACACACACACACACACACACACACACACACACACAATGGGCTGGAGGAGGAAGAGATATCCTCACACGCAGTACTGCAAAGGGCATCCTGTCTAGGTCTTTTGACCCGGAGGAGCGTTGGACAGGCCTTGCACAGACACAGCCTTCCCTGATCGGCTACGGCAGGCCGGGGCTGACTGTCAGGGATCTGGGTCTTCCCTTCATATGCACCAGATACTCCCAGAAACACTACTGTACGTAACTTGCAGGAACTAAGGAGGCAGCAACTGCTGTGGGAAGGGAGAGGGCTGCTCATCCAACACCCTGCCAGAAGTTGAGGAGAGACCGAATCCTGAATAATCTACACCACTGGGTAAACAGCAGCCTTCAGAGAAGCTGCTTCCCACCAGCCACGGCCAGAGGCACCTTGGGCAAGAAAGTAATGAAGAACTCAAGGGACACGTCTGGTCAAACTCAGATCCACGTATGGGGCCATACTCCTACTAGAAACAGCACTGTGTACTACAAGTAGGCAGTTCACAGGGCCACTTAAAAAATCTTGTGCTGCTTGCTGTATCCCTGGATTTAAATGACAGATAAATCAAGACCAAGCCTCAGAGCAGCCCAAGGGTCTCCATAAGAATTTGGGGTAATTCTGATACAACAGGGGCTTTGGAGGGGGCAGGGGGGAGAGGAAGGATGGGTTTTTTTGTTTTTTGCTTTTGATCTTGTTCTGACATTTGACAGAGAAATACAGAGCATCTGCCAGGTGCCCTCAATGCCCAAGAACTTCAACAGGAACTTCAGATCCTCAGCGCTTGTCGACGTTTGGTCCCAACTTAGGGTGTTTGTAGCTCCAACACAGCAGCACTGTGAGAATGGCTAGAGGCAGACCAATTCCTTCTCAACTGGTCAAACCAAGAGGGCTGCCCTAAGTCAACACAGCACGAATAATGAGAAATAGGTGAGATAACATTACATCTGTCGGTGACAAAGCCAGGTGCCAGCTCGAAGAGAGGAATATTATCTTCTTTTAAAATTTAGCAGCATCCCTTTAAAACTCCATATGGGCTCAAATCCTCAAAACCAACCAGTGGCTGTGGGAGTCCAGCTTCAGACACCCATGACAGCCTGATTTTTCACAAGCTGGTGAAGTACCCACCCTCTGGAAACAGCCTCCTTTTCAGGTGTCTCGAGTTGATCAGCAACACTGATGCTTCCCAAATCACTAGCTGCCTCTGAGACCACTGGACCTTCATCCTCTTTACTAGTACAAGCCCCTTAAAAACAAAACACTGTTAAACGTCCCCCCACCTTAAATGGTCTTTTTGTCACCGTCTGTACGAAGCTTGCCACTCTACGGACAAATGCACCCGATGGGAAGGTGACCTGTAGCAACACATTAAAAGAAACAAAAGAGTCGTGCCCTGGGGCACTATTCATTACAAAATATTCGACAACCAGTGCAAACCCATTCTTTAGAAAAAGGCAGTATAAGAATAAGTTAAAAACTAAAATGGACTATAACAAAAGAGTAAATCGACTGCTTTTTTTTTCCCAACAGACATGAGGTAGTTGTGTTGTTAAGGAGGAAAAAAAACAGAAAGAAAAGGGAGAAGTAGTAAAAATGCTACCCTATACCACACGCTACTCCACTCTATAAAATTAAATAATATAAAGATGCTCCAAAGAAATAAAAATACACTGTCGTACATTAAAAGGAGAGATGTGTACCTAAAATATTAGGTACCAGAACCTATGTAAAACAAAGTCCAGGGTGGTGAAATGACCCAGATGCCGGAGAAGGTTCTATATAGTACAAGTTGTCAGAGGCACTCGTAGAGTGTGTAATAAAAGGCCACTACATCAGCCTGCTAGTAATAGTTACTGCGGTAGTGTACAAAGAGAGCCTTAAAATCATTTTAACCATGGGTGAGCAGAAAAGGCCGAGGGCTATGGCGAACTGAGTGTCAGTTTGCGGTCGTCTCCTCCCACTTCGGGCGTTTATTTTACCAAATCCAGCCCAAAGCTGCAAAGCAGTCGGCAATGCCAGGGCCCTCTGATGGAGCCGCGTGTTCGAGAAGATCTGCTCAGTGCGTTCCTGCTTCTTTCCGGCAACAGGGATGTCCTGTCAGTCCCTGTCACAAAATACATGGACGTGGCCGCACAGGTCTAAGCAGGCATCATGATTGTATGTGGCAGACCCGCTCCCCACGTCCATAGATTGTGTGAGGCACTGAGCAGCCCTAGCTCCTAGCTGTGGGCACTTGCTACCTTGCCATGCTGACTCATCATCTCATCACCAGTCCCTTGGAGTCGAGGACGATTGGCTTCCATGACTGCGTTATTGTGGGCCCAAAGATGGTTGATGAGGCTAATCCAGATCTTAGGATGGCTTTAAGGAAGTTTTTCCAACAAATAAGTTTACGACAAGTACTGACTACCTTCGTGGCGAGCAGAGGGCACCTGACACAAGAAAGCCCAGATGGACTACGGACAAACTTCTAGCTCTCCCATGAGCAAAATCAGATTAATTTCCTCTTAATGATTATGGACACACATCATGTTCTCAGATGCTGAGGATGAGTTGATGAAGCAAGAGATACTACACAGAGGCGCGTCCTGCTGGCCTGTAGAAAAAGCTTGGCACTTGACTGGCTCTGCGCTCCCTCTGTCGTCTTGTGCAGAGTCCGAGTCCCTGCCTTCCACAGGATCCAAGCCATCCTGGGGCCTGTGGAAGCCGTTGGTGAGCCTGTGAGCGCAGGCGGACTCCACCTTGTTAGTCTGCCTCCTGTCAGTACCTAGCAGCACATCTGAGGGCTGAAGCTCAGGCGGGCCCTCAGAGTCCCCCAGTGTCTTGCTGACATCCTGCTGGGTGGTGGTGTGCGCGCGAAGGGTCTGGTCCTCTGAGGGGAAGTGTTCCGAGTCGTGGTCCTCACCCTCCACCTCATCAACGTCCGGGAGCTGCACACTGTAGTCTTTGTTGGAGGCCGAGAAATCCGAGTGGACGATAACCTCGGCTTCCACCTGATGGTGGCTGATGGGAGGGTGGCTTTTCTTCACTTCACTCTGCAGGTGAACAGAAAGCAAAAGGGCCCAGTGACTTGCTGCATACCATGCAGGCCCCCCAGCCAGCTCCCCACCCACCCAGGCCTGTTCTTAGCGTTAAGCATCAACGTCACTCCACTGACTTCATGTCGTGCCTGCTTTAGGTTAAGCCTATCTCTACCCGCTTCCCCAGATCGGAGTCTTGCACCTTGTTTGAGCTGAGACAGGAGCCACAGCCAAAGCAGGGAAAACACAAGATGGCTTTATGGCATAACGACTTGATACCTCTCTGAAACCAGACCAAATGTAGGCAGCTTCCATGCTGCTCCTTCCAGCTCTGAAGTCAAGAGGGCTGTTTTAGCCCAACCAGAGCTAAGACGACGCCATCTGAGTTTAATTGCATTTTCCATCAGCTCTCAGTAACTGACGCTGGAAAGAAAGTGTGCAGCTTGCAGACAGAGCTCATTGTGCACCCAGAGCTAAATATGTTATTTAAAAAAATAAACATCAGGTCGTGGCATTTATAAAGACAAACAGTCCAACAAAAGCCTATTCAAATCGGTCGCCCAGAGCATTTCCGGGCATTCGTCCACATGGCTTTAGATGTTTGTGATCCCACCAATGATTGTGGGAGATGAAAATACCCTGGGCTTGGTGAGTGAGCGAGGTGGGAAGAGTCTTCCCAAGGCTTCACACTATGCCAAGTATTAGCATTAAATTCATCTCCCTGGTTTGAGCGGCTGATTCCCCTCAACAGTCCTCTCTAGAAAGGGAGCACTGTCCTCAGCAGAGACCCCCACAGTGAACAGCAGGACTGTGCAAAACACCATCGTTTCGGTTCGATGTCCGTTTTGCCATTCTGAAGGGGCAGCGTTTCGTTTCAGCATTTCACTGTTCCGTTTTGTCAAAACTGTTTCCCCCAGAGGCTATAATGGGGAATCATGAAAATGCCTAAAACTTTTGTCATTTTTTGCCTGATTCAGGTGAGAACTACAGGGATGGTAGCCCCTTCTGAGGGCATGAAGCCTGCCAAGTTTCAAAGAGAGGCACAGAGGTTTCTAGGAAACTGCACCTCAAACTGTTCTAACAAAACTCGTGACATCTGCTGGCAGTGGCAGCCTCCTGTCATCCAGCGCACAGATCCGGGGGCCCGCACTCCCAGGAGGGCTGCAGGGCTGTGCCGGACTCCTCCCGGAGGTGCAGGCCCCTGGATCTGCACTGGATGACAGGAAATTGCCGCCTGGGACCGGTGTTGGGTGCGGGCTGTGCCCAGCACCGGGGAAGATTCCTGCGGCCGCTGGCCCCAGGCAGCAAGGGCAGCCTCCTGTCATCCGGTGCGCAGATCTGGGGGCCTGCACCCCTGGGAGGAACCCAGCAGTGCTGGGAGGACAGGTTGAGCTCTGTGGGACTGGCGGAGCTGGTCGGAGCACAGCCCTGGCTCTGCCCACCTCCTGCCACCGGGCTGAGGAGCCGGTCGGAGTGCAGCCCAGCAGCAGGAGGCAGGGAGAGCCAGGGCTGTGTTCTGACCGGCTCCACTTGCCCCACAGAGCTCAGCCTGGTGGTGGGAGGTGGGCAGAGCCAGGGCTGCGCTCCACCTCCCACCACCAGGCTGAGCTCCATGGGGCTGCGAACCCGCCCAGGACGCAGCCCTAGCTCTCTCCTGCCTTCCACCACCGGGCTGCTTCGAAACGTTTCGAGTGCCCTCATTTAATTTCAAAGCTGTTTCGAAGCTTTTTGTTTCATTTCGATTTCGCAGTTTCGAGCTCGAAACGCACTGAAACAGCTTCGAAACAAAACAGCCGGTGAAATTTCGCACAGCTCTAGTGAACAAGGCAGCAGGACCATGTCTGCAGGATGACCTCCCATCACAGGACCTCAAGTCTCAACACATGCATTCTGGAAGCAAAGAGCCCCATTTCACAGATGGAAAGACAGACCCAGAGATGGGAAGGGACAGGCCCTTACGACACAGCGAGCCCGTGGAACAGAACCCCTAAATCAACCTTAAGCGGCAGACGCCAGGCTCCCTGGGCCAAACAAATCCAACTGCACTTACAGAAAGGAAACCGGTCTCCCTGAAAAAAAATTCAGAGCACAATTCCATTCAAAGGAGCTAAACTGCCCCCACATCCGGTTTTGACAACTTCCATGATTTTTTTTAAATTGTTTTATTTAAAGACATTCTGAAAACATTAAAAAAAAGTTACCAAAAGGGTTACTGAAAATTTTCATTTACTCAAAAATCTGCATTAAAATATTCTATTGTGATTTGATGCTTTTTTTGTGATGTTTTCAACGGGGCTCGTCCAAAACGGAGAGAGAAAGAAGTGAATGCAGCCGGCCCTCCCACCACTTTGTTTCCATAACCCGCCTCTTCCTCCCATGTTTCACTTCTGCGCAAAGGCCGTTTATGGATTAAAACCTCTCTCAAAGTAACAAGGTCAAGCAAGTCTCCAAGACCCTGTCTGCCTCGCAACTCTAAGGTGCAGGTAAGCTAGATACAGCAGATCAGTGTCCACAAGCCCCCGGGGCCATCCGCTCAGCATGGCTAAGTGACCATAGCAGTTAGCCTGCCCCATGCTTATTAGCCACGTGGCCGTGGCTGCCTGTGCCTGGTTTTGGGGCAGCGTGGTCTGCTTGAGGGCACCACTGCTGGGGTTGCAAGCTTTTGGTTGGTAAGAGAGCAGGGTTTCAGAGGGTGAGGGCTCTGCCCTTTCTGGAAATCAAGTTAGATCTCAAAAATGAAGCAAGGCAGATGACGTTTCTAAAACCTTGGCCATGGAACAGTCTTTGCGAGCTCCTTTCACCCTAGCTTATGACCAGGGGTCCTGGGTTTCTCTGTTGAAAAATTGCAAAATCTCTCTCTTTTTTTTTTTTTTTAAACCACAAATTCTGATTTAAAACCCCAAATCCAGGTTTTTGTGATTAAAATGAAATGCCACTATCTGTATAGGTGTCAGGTGAACAATGTTTTATTGATATATTCACCACTTTAAAGCAATTAGTGCCTCAATCACTATAATAAATTCTAAATACCTGTAAGTTTTGGCGTTTGATTTTTTTTTTTTTTATCATGGAAAATCAGAGCTCCCCCTGCCCCTTCACTCGCTAGGATGCAGGTGCAGCTGCCCCCCTCACCCCCCTCCCTGCATTATGGTGCGGAGCAGCCCTGATATGCCAGTCACTGCCCCTGCCCCTCACTCCCAGGCCACAGCCCCCGGGCCCTGCTGGTGCCCCTCACTCCCAAACTGCTGCCCCCCGCCCAGCAGTGTAAGAGGAAAGGGGTGGGTATGGGCACAGGAGATGCATCGGGGGGCAGTAGGGACACGTGCTTCCCCAGTTTTCTGCACCCGCAGTGGGGCATGGGGCTGCAGCCAGGCACAACCAGTTCCAGGCAGGAGTTGCCTCTTCAGCCCAGCAGGCAAGACCTACCTCCAACCCAGAGCAGGTCTGGCCCGGCTGCAGCCCTGCGCCCTGCTGTGGGTGCAGAAATCTGGGGGGGGGCACATGCCCCCTGCACCTCCCTGATGTGTTGCCTGTGCAATGGGGCGGGGCAGGGGGCATAGACTTACCTGAAGGAAACTGCGGGAGCTGCTCTCTGCTGCTGCCTGGTTGCCACATGAACGTGTGCATGTTCACACATGCATGTGTCCCCCTGCGTCCTGCTCCCCCCAGCCCCGAGCAGCCCCTTTCCCCCGGTTTTCTCCTTTAAAGGAGAAAATCCACCTTTTTCCACAGCAAACTGGAAACCCAGATCCCTGCTTATGACCTGCAAAATACACTGAGTGGAAAAGAGCAGAATAACTTTGCACTTGCAGCATCTAACCAACGTCCAGGGATATTTGAGTCCTCTGCAATTTGTACATGGGAGTTCTCATATCAGATTCACGCAGTCTTCAGGACAGTCAGCGTTCCCATCTTTCAAATGCCAAATGCATTCACTGGTGAACAGCTTCACTTACAACAGGGGTGGCCTGCGTGAAGCACGGACATGGGCGACTAGCGTCTCCCAAGTCTGAGGGGGCACCACGTTGCTGACGGAGGTGGGAGGGTGCCCCCCACCAGCCGACTGCCAAGCTTGAAACCACCAGCAGCGAAACTGGAAGTGCACTTCTGCTGGCACTTAGTTTCACAGCTGGCATTTCCAGGGGTTACACAGCTAATCTCAGGGGGTGCACTTGCACCTGTGTACAC
Source organism: Alligator sinensis (assembly GCF_000455745.1). Lineage (NCBI taxonomy): Eukaryota > Metazoa > Chordata > Crocodylia > Alligatoridae > Alligator > Alligator sinensis. The sequence continues at coordinate 2,418,492 of NW_005841946.1, forward strand.
CCCTTACGTGTCGCCAATGGGCACGGAAGTCACAAGCGGCATGAGTAGCCTGTGTGTGTGGCAGACTGGGGAGGGGACAGGCAGCACAGCAGCAGTTCAGGGAGGAACCAGAAAGCAGAGCAGCAGATCAGGCACTGAAAGGGAGTGAAGTGGCACTTGGGAGGAAGTGGGGCTAATTTGTGGCCCACCTGCCAGACAGACTGGCCTCCACTGACTTACAGAAAAGGAACGAAATGGGGACATGAAACACTACGCGTAACCCTCGTGCCTCTTACGGAGGCCAACTTTGTGCATCATTTACATATTATAACACTTCTCCCCCTCTGTTGACAAACTCTGATGGTTGGCTAAGCTGCGATGTAAATGACTCTCTGTAATTGGGTTGTAAAACATTGTCTTAACTCTTTGCACAACATTAATTACATCCTGTGTATAATTGATTTTCGCACTGCTATCTAGGAAGGAAACAGGTTACTTAGAGGTACTTGTTAGAGGAGAGAGAAAACAAAATCTTAAAGCAATAATCAAGCAAATCTCTTGGTAGATAGACTTGATTTGAGTTCATAACAAAGTGCTTCAATGAAGAATCTACTTAGAAATTGTTAGTGCAGCAAATGCAGTGTCAAACATATTTATTGCAAGAAAGCATTAAAAAACTTGGATTTTCTTCTGATCCATCTTCCAAAGATAAAGGAAGCAAATGCAATGGAAACTGCTTCGTGTGGTCTGGAGAAAGAGGCTTAAATCAACGCTCAATCTTTTGTTCTTTTCATACGCAAAACTGCAGTTCTTTCCACGGTAGCGTAACAGCGATGTTGTAGATGCAATGGTCCACAAAGTATGTGAGAGCCAAGAATTTCTTAGGGTGTTATCTTTTATTGGACCAGCCATGTAGCTGGGATTAAGGCAGACACTGTTTCGAATGCAAGGCATTCTTCCTCAGGTCTCTGGTCACAGGAAGCCAGGCAGTGCACAGACAGTGACACCGCAGGTTTTCATAAAGCAGGTCATGAAGTGGCTGCGCTGCCGTGGTGGAGAAGCCGGGGGATTCTGGGGTCTCCCCAGACTGCAGCTTCTCCATCTGATAAACGAGCTAGGGCCAGAAGGACACTGTCCACGATCCAAGATCTCAAAGATCAGGGAAACGAAGACGGGGAATACAGGAGTCACTGGGGAAACAGAACTCCTGGAAAATAAAATAGCTTTTACGAAGGGCTGGCAACCGCACATGACCATGTCGGACTTGGGCAACAGAATAAAAACTCAAACTGAGAAAAACTTGATGGGGCAAATATTTTCTCCCCTGCTGTAAACAGAAGAAATGAGGAAGAGACGCACAAAGACAAGCTACTAAACCCCCGCAGCTCAAACACTGAAGACACCCACCGTAACAGCATTGTAAACCAGGGCTTGTAACAAAAGCCTCTGTCCTGCATTAGCTGGAGGCTTCAATGATCCATTCGCAGCAAAGGGAGGCTCTGGTGTCACATCTCCATACCTGGCCAGGCTGTTTGTCCAGTTCTGATTAACTGGTTTAATCCATGATGACTGCAGGGAAAAAAGGAAAGAAATGATCAGGACACCCATTCCCACCTCAGAAACCTGAAAGAACAGGCAGCTGAACAGCAAAAAACACCAACGTGTATGAAATTCTACGTCAAACTGAGCCCTGTCCCACGATGCTGCAATAAGACGCTAGCTGCAAAGAACGGGTCTGACCCTCCGACACACCGGGGTATAGTAGGCTGATTTCTTATGGTGTGATGCAGAACAACCAGCTGACAAGGATTTTCCCAGATCTGCTCTTCCCATGGTAAACAGCGATGCAGCTTTGGTCCGAGGCCAACACAGAGGTTTTTCTGTTGACTGAAGAATGTTAAGGCCAACAGATGTATAGTTTGGCACCAAATTGGAGGGGTCTTCTGTTTTAAGCTTGCTTCAAAGCCTGCTCTAGTCTGTGAAAACACTCTCTTTGATTTGCATGAGATTAGGCCTTAATACATCTGCACCTCATGACACTACAGGGTCAGCAGGAGCAGGAACAATACCCTGTCCTTACGTCACTCTCATCACCTAGGGACCTCACAGCACTTTAGGAAGGGGCACAAGGATGATTGTCCCCCGTTACAGATACTGAAAATCAAGTGCAGAGATGGTAAGTGTCTTGCCTCACACATTAAGCAAAGCCAGGATGAGACCCCAGCTGCTCTGACTTCCAATGCAACGCACTGCTCTGCCTCTCCATTAATCCTATGTGATGGCTCACACTCTTACTCTCGCGCAAGTTACCGGAATGGCTCTCACCCACAAAGTCCATGGGCCACGGGAGCGCGCACATATGTACGTGTGCATTCTTATATGTACACTAATAAAAGTTATGACCTAAAATATCCCATCCTTTATGCTGTTTTAGTCAGTTATGAAGCTCCTCTCAGGAAAAAACTGGCAGTAGCAAAAGCAGACAAGACAGTCAGGTTACTTTGAAAAAGCGCTTCCATTGAAAACGGCACGCGATGGCCAGGTCGGACTCTCCTACTCACCAGCAGTACAGCTAACCGAGTTCAGCAGCAGGTACGAGAGATGCACACACAGGGTAATGACAAGTTCACTTCAGCATCACCATGCATTACGCCAAAATGGAATGGTTTAAGCAGTGATTTTCAACCTTTTTTCATTGCAGACCCCTACAAAATGTTGAATGGAGGTGTGGACCCCTTTGGAAATTTCAAATGGAGGAGTGGATCCCTCTGAATTGCAAGTGTGAGTATTCATATATTTCTGATTGATAACAGTCATCTTTCATGGACCCCTTAGGCACAGTCTGTGGACCCCAGAGGTCTGCACACCACAGACTGAAAACTCCTGGTTTAAGTGTTGGACTCAAGGCAGCCCTTACTGGACTGACGGCACCCTCTGTAACTCTTGTGAATGGCGTGGCACCCAATTTCAAAGACGAAGCTGTATGTCACAGTGCTGACCTCCCTACAAAGGGCCCAGAGAGTGGGGGTAGAGAACTGGCCAGGCAGGGATAAGCCTCAGCCTGTGCTTACTGACTTAGCTTATCTGCTTATCGCATCACACCTCAGGGCACCCTTCAAAGGATCTGGTGGTATGCCAGGCTGAGAATGACTGGTCGAAGCCAACCAGAAGGCATGGACGCTGCGTGGTCACCGACTCGCTGTGGTACCCACAGAGCCCTGGCACCTCAGCACTCATCACACACGTGCCCACAACAAATACAGTTGCCGCAACTTCTCGTTTCATCCAGCTGAAAGGAAAAAAAACCCAGTGGTGTCTCAAAAGTGTCTCAGCATTGGACCTCGCAGTAAGATGAGCACAACTTGAGATGCCTCCTCAAGATCCATCTGTCTGGGAGATTAAGCACCTCTGACTTTTGGAATTATTGTGCTCAAAATGCAGTTATCAGCTGACGACAGATCAGTGACGCCTCTCATTTATCCTCTAGCTACCTCAGCAATTACAGACACTTACGTGTCCCGCCACAACGACGCTTCACAGTTTGCCTTGTATTATAATAGCCGTCATTAGCCACCTTGACACCTCGCTGTAATATTTCTGTGATGGACGGGTCTGGGATGACACTTGCTGAGTTTTATAGCAGGCTGCAAAGATGTACCGACTGCTGTCAGTGCCCGGCAGAATATGAAACAAGTGACAAATAATCAATAGGTTCCCTACTTTGAAAGGCTGGCCGTGCCTGCCTATGGCAAGTTAAAATGGAAATAAAAACGTGTCGTTTCCACTAAAATTTTCATTGAAAATGTTCGCGGGCTTTTGTCAGAAAGTGAAAAAAAAATCTTTTGGGGGCAACTAAAAGTAGAAAACGTTTTTGAGTTTAAACTTTTCTGACTCACCAGTTTTTAACATGAGAAAGCCCAGATTTGTCCAAAAGCTCGCCGGGGGGGTGGGGTCCCTTAAAAGAGCTAAAACCAAACATTTTGGAGTAATTCTACTGCTGAGGGCTGAGACGATGCGGCGCGACAGAGGCCAACAGAGCGCCACAACAAGGAGCAGGGGAGTCGCCCGACGGCACCGGCAGGTCTGAGGATGGCTCTGAAACCCCCGAGGGAACGTCGCCGGGAAGCTGCGCTGGACACGGAGGCCAGGCCGGGAAAAGGCAGCGAGGGAGCAGGCTGGGAGTGTCCCTTGGGTTGGAGGCAAGAGGTTGGGAGGGGAGGCAAGACCATATTGAGGTCTAGGCGCAGGCAAGAGCCGACTCGCACAGCTGCACTCCACGTGGAGAAAGAGCAGGCGGGTGGATTTTTAATTTCTTTGGCCAAATGATAAACTCCCTGATGGGGAAAGTTGCCAGGCCAGGAGGAGACCAGGAAGTTTCGATCCCGCTGAACATCATGCCGGTGGCAGAAACCAAGAGCCTGGGGGAAAGTGCCGGGGATTCCTCAGCAACGTCTGGCAGGTTTTGCTTTGGTTCGTGGCCCGATCTGCACCGAGCAGCAAGGCTGGCACCTCGGGACACTGTCAAGGCCTGTTCCAGCTGGGGCTGGAAGACCGCTTGCTCGGCACGCTGTGAATGGATTTCCTGCCTGAAGCCAGGGCCTGGGTAAACAAATCTGGAAGCCCCCTCGATACAGGGGCACCACTTTTCTTTTTTGTAGCAGACCACCAAGCTATTCTTTGCTCTGCTTTGAGTCCCCTGGGCAACCAGTGTTACCTTGTTTGTAGATCTAATTAAATTATATGGGCTGAACGCAATTTGTTCTGGGTTCCCTCAGCTTCCCCTTGCAATAAACTGTTGAATGCACACCTCTGTGCATGGGGAAAGTGGCCCTTTAAGAGCTGAAGTTATTTAACAGCTCAGACTATTAGTTCATGGACAAAAAGTATTTTCTTTACAGACCCTGGTTTTACTGGGCTACTTTGTGTTTATGTGGGCTCACCCTGCTACCAAGAGTTCAGGGTGGATGCAGCAACTCCACTTTCTCCCTTGGATTTTGTTCCTTTGGGGAGCTATTTGCTCCACAAACATTACCGGCTCCCAGGGAGCAGAGGAGGAAGGCAGGGGGTGCGAGAGGGCTGCAAAGAGGCCGTTTAAAAATGGAGGGCAATCTCTCTGTATACAGACAGGGATGTGTGGCCTATTCACATATACTGTAATGCCCAGCGAGTAGACCACAGAGGCAGTTTCTAGTGATGACAGCAAGGATGCGTCAGAGGTCAAGGTGACCCTGAGCGAGTCATTTGACCTCCTTGTGCCTCCGTCCATCTGGCTGGGAACAAGGCGTTCTGATGCAAGCCTTTTACAAAGCACCAGCCTTGCAGAGGGTCCCAGCGCTGGCAAAAGGCAGGTTAAAATAAAATGCTCATGTACCTGCTGCGGGCCCGAGGCCACATGGCGCTGAACGCCCCGTCTGCTATGACTTCAACGAGTCGCTGACTGTGCTTAGCAGGTGGCAGGATCAGACTAATTCCTAAAACCAAAGCCTGCACCCAGGGAAGGTCAGCCATGGCTACAGGGCACACCCCGAGGCACCAGACAGTACAGCCATCCTTTATGCAACTCTTCTTAGGATAACGTGCCGCCTGAAGCTGCAGATTTCTCTGGGGGAGCTGGAAGGCAATGAACCCTGGCAGCAGACGTCTGTGGACACTTCCCTGACACGCATCACAGCCTGTTCCCACCCTGGACCCTTGCCTGTGTCTGCAATAACAAAACTAACCCCAACTCCTAAGAAACCAGACAGGTAATGGCATGGAGCAGGGAGGAACAAGCCACGTTAAGGAGGATTACTAAATGAGAGCATGTTTGTCATGCATTTAATACAATTATTTGCTCCTGCTGCTCACTGGTTCTCTGCAGATAGATAAGCCAGGGACCAACAGATTGTGACCCTTCACTAGAGAACGTACAAGCACTGAACGAAAAGCACTGGAGCAGGTCACCCAGAGCGGTGGTGGACTCTCCATCCTTGGAGGTTTTTAAGACCCAGCTCGACAAAGCCCTGGCTGGGATGATGTAGTTGGGGCTGGTCCTGCTTTGAGCAAGGGGCTGGACTGGATGCGACCTCCTGAGCTCCCTTCCAGCCCTCGTTGTCTAACTCTAAATAAAGCCTGGAAGTTTCAGACTTGAAGGTATAGGCACATGCATAACACACACGTGTCCTCCTCTTGATACCTGAGCATATTATCACACACGCACGCATGCAAGTATAGCACACATGCTGTTATAGATACCTAAAACCATATTGCAGACACACATACACAAGCACACGCAATTGTAGACCTCTACACGCACACTATTACAGGGTACCCGAACACACACACATGCTATGACGGGTGCACGGTACACACATCCCCCTCGTGGATTTGCAAACTTTCTTGCAAGTTTCTAGCGAAAACCAAAAATGCAGCAAGAAAGAGCAAGGCCAGAGCAGTCCCCAGAGGCGCAGCTGCTAGCGGAAATGTCAATCTGCCGTGTTTACATAGGTTCTGATGACTTGGGGAACAGCCTGTCCGGCTCTGGCTGAAATGAGCTGTGATGAAGAACAAACTTGTTTTGTGCCAGCTTGCTACTTTCCACAAACACAAAGCCCCTGGGCCTCAGGAGGCAACATTATCCCACAGGCTCCCAAAGCAGGTTACGCGCGAGAAAGAATTCCCTCGCCCGGAGCTCAGGCCTCCGAGGTCCGGCACTTACAATCAGCTCCAGGTCTGGTTTTTAAAGCCTGGATTGAGAAGGCAGGGGGAGGGGCAGAGGAAAATGGTTTCTGGGCTGTTGCAGTTAACTCCGGAGGATGGGGCCAGCTTAAAATTTAATGTATAGGGAGGAAAGAGAATCCCTGGGTAAAAAACTGCCCACTGCAAACAGAGGAATGACAGCTAATACAGTTATCTTCCAATCAAAGGTGTTGGAGCTACAGCAAAGCAAAGAGATTGTGTCATTTTTGCCTCCGCAGGACCAGCAACAACAAATGGCAAGAGCAATCCTAGCTCCTGCCACTTTTGCAACTACAAGCAGCAATTTCCTGCAAGCGGCTGGAAATTTCGTGCAATTTCCCACACGTGGGTATGGATGTCCCGGCAGAAGGTGCCAGGAGCGCCGCAGGAGACAAGGGTGATGAGTCTGGCTGGAACCAGCCGCCATCCAGACCCAGACAAAGTCATGTCCAGGATGGCTGAGATTGAGGGGAACATCCGGTAGCCACCAGCGGAGGGGCTCTTACCTAAAACTAGTTAGAGAGAATGGTTTTCCTTTCCCACGTGGAAAATATTGGTCAAACTTGGGGGAGGAGGGGGAGAATCAGACGCCGCTGCCTCTCTCCGAGCCATGGAAGAGCTCATGGGGAATGCAGTCGTCTGGGGAACCGGGCTCAGGGAGAAGGAAGCCAGCACGGGGCAACCCCTTGGAACCACGTTGGTGGCATCTCCCAAATGAATTTCTAAATATCATTTTGGAGGAGATCTGGCTGAGAAGCTGGAGGGGTGGGGTTGTGAGGCTTTTGAGAAAAGCTGAAATTTTCTATG
>NW_005841946.1:2426004-2437164 GCF_000455745.1 Alligator sinensis
AAAAAAAATTCAACAATTTCTGACCTGTCCCATTCTGCTTTTCCCCAACCACTAGCGAGCCAGCACTGCCTCTCCTGAGCTAAATACCCTGTTGCCGCTCATGCCCTGCCACAGGCGGCCAAGGGTGCTGGAGGTGAAGAAGCTCATTTGAAAGAGAGAGACAAGGGTGCAGGATGGGCTGCCCGCGGGTGCGCTCGCAGCTCCAGGAGGGGCAACTGGAAACCCATGGAAGGACGGGCAGAACAGTGCCGCAGAACGGGCAAGCCCTGCTTCTAGCCAAGGGTGCTGACCGCAGTGCGTGGGAGTGCGCCTGCTGCTGACAACTCAACGCAGTGCTCACTGCAGCAGCACACAAGGAGGAAGGCTGGGCTCTGGCATGGGTCCTGGACTGGGGATGCAAATGCAATTCCTAGCTGTGCAGATGCCCTGGACTTCACATCCCTGCTCCTCGGCTCCTCGATCGTCAGGCTGGGGACGATGCAACATCCTCCACCTACTCAGACTGGAAGTGTGGTGGGGCAGCAAACCTCCTCCTTGCACAACAGAGGCTCGAACGCTAGCTGCAGCTCTGCAGCCTGACCGCACTACAAAGGGACAGGCCCCATTTCTACAGACTGCAGAGCAAAGAGTGTGAGCACCACTCTAAGCCGTGTGCAGGGGAGGTAGCTCGTGCACCGCTGCCGGCAGCCCGTCTTCTGGGGATATGATCGATGGGTGCTTTACAGTCAGAGGCAGGGAGGAGAGAATGGCTTGTCCGGGTCATACCAATGGCTATGGGGTCTACGGGATGGTGCACTGGCCTGGGATCCAGGAGCTCTGGGATCTAAGCCCAGCTCTGACACTGGCTTGCTGAGTCACTGTGGGCTGCAGTCTCCCTAGAGGCCTCACCTGCGAGGAGCTCTCCATACCAGCACGGGAGGAGCAGTCCTGCTCCTTCCAGTTGGCGTCCAAGCCCAACACCTGCTAGAAATGGCCCCGACCTCCCTGGAGAGGGCTGCTGGGAGGTGCAACACCGAATGCCCGCATGGAACGAGCGGGTGGTCTCCGGGGCCAGGCGTCTGGTCCACAGCTAGGGGTCACTGCGCAGAAGCGACGGGTGGGCAGACCACAGGCACTGACTGTTAAACTGGTCCCACTGGGGGAGCTGGCACTGCCCAGGCCTTCTGCCTCCATGTGCTGTCCCCTGAGGAACTGCTGTATTTGGACCCTCTGCAGCCTTGAGCTGCGCGGGTGCAGGGTGGATGTTGCAGAGGGTGAAGCTGGGCACTGCCACGTGGGACTGGAGCAGTGGGACAGCAGCCCTTGGACTGGCCCCAGCTGGCGCAGGGGGAGGACCTTGGCCCCTGGATGAGGTGGATGAGAGAAACTCTACACACACCGGACTCTCCCCCATTTCCTAGGGCTGGTGGAAGGTCTGTGGGTGTGAGGAGATGCCTGCCTTCCCAGCGAAGGTTGGTGATGGCCCTTGGGGACCATCCTGGCACCCAGCAAAGTCTGAGGGCACTGCGAGGATCCACAGCCAGGGGCTCCCCAGGGATGGGCAATGGCACCATCAGCCTCCTTGTGAGGAGACTCAGCAGAGGCCAGCAGTGCCAGGGCACTGGGCAACCATGAATGGAAAAGACATGCTGTATTTAATTGCTGCAGATAAGCTATGCCCCAACATCAGTGCCCGACTGGGGGAAAGTGGCACCAGCTCCATGCTGCAGATGAGGAAACTAAGGAGCCCACATGGTAAGTGACTTACCCAAGGTCATGTCCAGAAGCAAGCGGCAGCAGCCTCCTCTCTTCTGTTCGACACGGGATCAAACAACCGCAGCTCCCGTACAGATTTCGAAGTCCAGGTGCCCAAGGGTCCTGGCATGGTGCCCGTGGCCAGGGGAGTGCACGCTAACCACACGCTCGTGTTAGGTACACACACGTTTCACAATGTGGAGCTTCAGAAGGGTTCACGCTAGACACGTGTTTACTGCATGTGATGAGGTCTCCCTCCAGTGGCCGCTCTTGGCTGCTACCACAGCCTGTTGCCAGCTTCTCCTTCAGAGGAGAGGTGTCAAAGGCCGGATCATTGAAGCTGGCCGGCGAGCGGGAGGGACAGCAGCTTGCTAAGGTCTCTGCGCGCTGCACACGCACATCCAGGCTGTCACGGCTGCTCTATGGAGAACATGGGCCTGTCCACTGGCATTTTGTCCCTTTGTAACAAAACAAAGCTGCTATTCTTTCAGCGGAAACCTGCTTAACCGTGTGCAGAGGGCTAAAGCACAGGTCTAGCACTGATGACTTCTGCCAGGTTTTAAAGTAGATGCAACTGAAGTCTTAAATACCTGACTGAGCCAGAGTCCATGCCCAGTAAGAAGTCAGTGACGGCAGGGGCTAGAGCTGCTGCTGAAGGAAACCCTGACTCTAAATCACAGGTTCAACAGCCTGCAGACCTCTGGTCCAATGTCTCTGTCGGACCTGAGCGCCTCCCAGTCTCTAATGCATGTGCCCCCTGCCCTGAGATGCAGAGGCACTTGCGTCCCCATTTCGCAGGAGGGGACCAGGCCCAGAGAGGCTAAATGACTTGCCCAAGGTCACAAAGCAGCCTGTGGCAGAACTGTATGGACACCTCCCAAGTCCCAGGCTGGTCCCAGGCCATAGGACCCTTCTGTGTTTGAGAAGGGCTTGCTCATGTTGCAGCCCCAGCTATGCGCCGGGACATGGGGAGGCAGGCCCCAGGTAGGCCCCATGCTTGACACCTCTGGAAGGCTGCTGCATCCAGGTGGGGAATCCATCACCCTGCCCTGTGGGCTGGCCTGGGGAGCAGGGATTCATAGATTCACAGATGTAAGGGTTGGAAGGGACCTCAATAGATCATCAAGTCCGACCCCCTGCATGGCAGGACAGAGTGCTGGGTCTAGATGACCCCAGCTAGATACTCATCTAACCTCCTCTTGAAGACCCCCAGGGTAGGGGAGAGCACCACCTCCCTTGGGAGCCCGTTCCAAACCTTGGCCACTCGAACTGTGAAGTTCTTCCTAACGTCCAATCTAAATCTGCTCTCTGCTAGCTTGTGGCCATTATTTCTTGTAACCCCCGGGGGCGCCTTGGTGAATAAATACTCACCAATTCCCTTCTGTGCCCCCATGATGAACTTATAGGCAGCCACAAGGTCGCCTCTCAACCTTCTCTTGCGGAGGCTGAAAAGGTCCAGGTTCTCTAGCCTCAGCCCCCAGGGTAACTCAGGCCCTGAATTCAGCAAAGCTGTGAAACACATCCTTGACTTGATGCACCTGCTCTTCACTGAATCAGGGCCCAGCTTTGGCAAGTTCAGCACAGCTGGCCTGGGGTAGAGTCTAGGGGTGAAAACCCTTGCACTCTTCCACATGCATCCACCTAGAAGGGGCCAGCAGAGGAGTGCCCTGAGCACTGGCAGATGAGAGGTCTGGCTGACATTGCTGCTGCAGCTCTGCTCCCAAGAGCAGGATATAGGTTTCCAAGAGCACTGGGAACCCCCCTCTGATCCAAGGAGGAACCTGGGGGTGTCACAGTGTTGGGGTTTGAGACGCACCCATCTCCACAGTCGCATTTGAAGGTCTGATGCTCTTGATCTTGGAGGGCGTAAACTGGCCACGTGTCAGACCAAGCTCAGAGCTGAAAGTTTGGGGCTCTCACCTCTCTCAGGCTCAGCCCAAAGGGAGGGTGACTAACACTGCACTCCTGGCTCCTTCTGAAAGGAGAGCTTGCCACAGAGAGAAAGAGCCTACCTGGGCCCTCCTGGAAGAGAGATCTGGGTTTAGTACCCCCCAGAAGGAGAGAGGGAAGGGACCAAAGCTTTAAGCTCACAGCCCCGAGAACCAAATCTCAGGGGCTAAGCGACCATTTCAAGAAGGCATCACAAGCAGATTGGGATGTGGAAAACTGGAAAAGGCAAACTGCGGCCGGGCTGCAGGGCAGCTCCATCATACCCCCTTACATAGATCTGATTATCTCAAATACACCTTCGCGCCAGTGACATACAAGCGTATGATTGATGCAAACATGAACTCCCATGTGCTCACAATGTGCTTGTTTTACTCAACCTCCTAATTACCTTACATGCTCTCGCTGGGTTACAAAGAAAGACATAAACAGATTAACTAAATTAGGCCAATTAAAGGCTCCCTAATGGAATGAAATGCTTCAGACAAGCTTGAGAGAAAATGGGCAGGGAGAAGGGAGAGACAACCCAACATCAGGCAAATTAAGCAGAGAGGAGAGAATACGTCAAAAAAGCACATTCCCATTGAGCTCGTTCCAAAGGCGTTTGCTTCCCTCCTACGTTCGGCCCCCAGCTTAGCATGATCCACAAAAAGGCAGTGGAGCACGAGAGCATCTGCAGCAACACAGGATAAAGCCATGGGCTTAAAAAACTCCCTACAGGTTCCCAGGTGATGCACGCTGGTGGTGCCTGCAATGCTCGGTTTCTTATTTGTATCGCCCGAGCCCCCAGCACCCTGGTGGTAAGCCAGGCCCCCATTTCTCGGAGGTGCTGGACAGACACGGGACAAAGGTACGTCACCGCCTTTCAAGAGATGGGGAAGCGTATTATGTAGCCCACAGATGCACTGTCATGTTGTTCTGCGCTCTGCCAGCAGGTGCTTCAACCTGCTTTCAGGGACTGCAAGAGGGGGCTATCACAATCACCTGCTGCAGTGGTTCTCAACCTTTTCAGATGCAAGGTCCCCCTCAGAAAATACCTGCAGTTGGCTTTCACTCGTTTCTGACTGTGGAAAAATACTAGAGCAATTCTTTTGTTGCAATGATCACAGAAAGCCCACGACAGGGCAGACAGGAATTCAGAGTGTCAAAGCCCATCTGGAAGTGTTCGCATAAGTAAGTGCTAATACTGCACAGCAGCCTACGGCACCCTTAAAAGAAGCTCACAACAACCTGGTTGAGAATCACTGGCCTAGTGCAACTTCCTACCTCCAGGCTGTCAAATGTCATGCAGCCATTTCTGCATCCAGTCCACCCTCTGTCTGAGCGAGAGCATCTCTTTTAGAAAGACATCCAGTTCTGATGCGTCTGCTGCCCCAAGACCCTCGCACAGAACTCCAGCAGAAAGTCAAACCTCTCGGTCATCATCGTGAAATGCCACCAGACTTGCAAATGAGCCTGCCTTGCAAATCAAATGGAGCTGACCACTCCCTTTCTTACCAAAAGGCAGGAAGGAATTCTCCCATGTAGAGCTGCAGCGTATGCCTGGGGTGTGCTTTGATGGGCTCACTCCGCAGCATGGCTCAAGGTGCTAACACAGACCCTGACCTAAATCCTATTGAACTTAACACAACTCTTCCTTGCGACTTCAGGGGGCTTTCAATCCACCCCACAACCACTAAAGACTGGTCTAAACCCAACCCAACCCAACCCTCAGTTTGGGAGCCCAATCCAAAATGTTGGGTACTTTGGCTCATTTCTAACAAGCATCCAACAAGATATCGCTACGAGCTAGTGGGCTAGGCGGGCAGGTGAAGTCCTTAATGCAACGCTCCTTCTCTGCCCACATTTCGACACAGAACTAAAATCTGACGATTCTGCATAACACCTCCAAGTAAGAGATCTCCATGTAATGTTTCTGCAGGCTCTGGCTCTCGACATCTTATGGAAAAAGTCCAGCAACACTAGACAGGTAAGGAGGATTTCACAACTTAAACCTTCTTATAAAATGTAGCAGAGAATTATGTCGCTTCAAAAGAACTGCACAGGCGGGTAGAGAAAACCTGACAGAAGGGATATTCAGTCTCTCAAATATGGGAGAATTTCAGGGTAGTTTCACAGTCGCTGTTAGTTTTCTACAGAACTCCGTTAGTTCTACAGCGCTATTAGATTTCATAACGCAATGATGGTTTGGTCCTGTAGGATGGTCACGTTGGTGCTGCGCCAATGGGGCCAGAGGGAGAGACATTTCTTCTTGGATCTCTGGTAGTGAAGGGCAGCTTGACATACATGTTTTCCCATCCACAGTTACCAGCTGGGAATAAGCCTTTGCCTGTCTCTATGTGGACATGAATACCTCTGGCTGGTATGGACACCGAGAGAAACACTGAGCAACCCCGATGCAGGGGCCTGCAGATCTTCCCCAGAAACCAGGGGCAGTGCTTAGTAGAGAGAAGGCAGAACTGGACATGTACAGCAGAAACAGCTGGTCAAGATCCTGTGCCTATCTATTAATAATCCGTTAACAATTTCACCTGCTCCCCAGAGGGGACCACTGAAGTCCTGGGATCCACTGCTCCCTGAAAGATAAGGGAACCTTCAGGGATTCAGGGATCAACTCCTCAGGTGCTTGGCAAACCGAGGGAAAAGGAGTCCTACCTCTCCTTGCTTTCCCCTGCTGAACACACAGCCCAGGCACTGGGGGGACAAGATTTGCCTACTCATAGCACCAATGTCAACAGAATAATTACATGGATAATTCATGGTTTAAGAACCAGGGGATACTTAAGGTGCTGGATCCTCACACCCACTGTGTTTGGAAACAGTCCAGGACTGCTGTATCGCAGAAACAAAATCGATACTCAAAGCCGTTCAGCATCCACCACTACGGAAGAGGGCCTTGCCAGTACTGCACCCTGGCAATGGTCCACAGAGCTCAGCACCTTCCAGCCCAGAGCTGAAATCAGACCCAGGCTCTGCCCAGCAAGCGCAGTAGTTACCTTCCTATTTCCGTGGATGCCATCGCCCTGCAGGCTGGTGTGGATGAGGCCGTGCACTTCCGTCAGCTCCGTGATGTCTGTCAGGGGCACAGGAGTCTCCTCCGGGAGCGGGGACATGAGGGACTCCAGCTCGTGGGCGTCGGAGTGGGTGCTGGGTGCAGGCGGCCCCTGCCGGCCACGATGGTAGTAGGTGTGGTTTGCGGCTGCCTGAGGATCAACACCTGGCAGGGCCTCCCTGCAGGGGACAAGAAAATCCAACACAGGTTTTCCCCTGGGATGGCCCCAAAGGTTCTGCCCCAATCCTGGCACTTGTACTAACAGAGCCTGAAATCTTCCACCCACCCTGTGGCTGCTACAGCAGGTCTTGCTGGAAGGCTGCAGATGAAAGCGCCAGCTGCTGGCCCTGGCCCTGCTTCACTAGTAGGCACTGGGTCCGCCCAGAGCCCTGCACAGTGCATGGACACCGCAACCTTTCCCTCCCCAGCAGGTCAGTGGGTACGGCTTAGAGCAGCTTCCTGACACAGAGTGGGGAAGGTTACCTCTCATTAACCCTTGCCACTCTCTTTGCAAGGTGACAAAGGTTGGTCATCCTTGTCTGCAGACACCTGAAGGAGGTGAGTTTTGAGAGGGCTGAGTGACAGGACACGGGTAAGACTTCAGGGAGCTCCCGCCTCCCAGTCCTGCACCAGCCCCTTCCTGCCCAGCTGACAGCCTCTCTCTAAAATGATAGCTTCAGTGGACTCCAAACAACATCCTCTGGCAGGAGCATCAGGCAAGAGCGAGGCTTTTGGGGCTAGCAGAAATCACTGGAACTGCCCCAAGTGTAGCTATGGCCCCGACCACGCCAACCCACTCAATTATATGCGGAAGGAAGGAGGTTTTCCTAGGAAACAACAGCCTCGTGAGAACAAAGGGGGATGCAGGCACAGAATAGGTTTCCTAAAGGGAGACTGGCAGAGCTGTTCAGTGCCTTCATATCAATATCCGCCTGGTTCCCGAACAGCAGGACGCAAGCAGGAGCCAGTCTCTACCTGCACTACAGGGAACAAGGGATGATACTATTCTCTGACCACACTTCACGTTCCACTGAGCTGCAAGAAGCAATGGCTTAAAGAATGCAAATTAAAGGGAAGCTAATCAGGCAGCGTTCGTTAAAGCACACACTTCCAAGGACCATTTCTTATGCTGAGTGGCACAGGAAGCAGTCCTGAAACAGCCAGGGAAAACCAGCCCATTGGCACATGGCAAAGACACTCCTAGGCCCTTTTGTCTGGCCTCACATCAGCGCCTTGGCTCTCAACCAGGTGGCCAACATGTGGCGTACCTCTGCTTGCTGCTGCGGAAGCTGGCACACATGCAGAAGAGGATGCAGAGCAGGCCCAGACAGACTCCCACGATGATCCCCGTGACCGAATGGATGTCCAGGACATCTAGCAGGATACAGTCGAGTTGTCAGCTCGCACGTTAACAGAGAGGGACACGGAGTGTGGTGCATCCAGATCAGCACCAGCTTCACCAAGGGAAATGCCAGATTTCCACATGGGCCTGAGGAACAGATCTCGTGTTCTCCAGTCAAGGGGAATGGAAAGCTGCTGCCCCAATTTGGACATATACCTCATATGTGTACAGGGGAGTGTGCATGCACACAGGAAAACTGAGGGGATAAAATGACTAGACAGTGATCATTCAGGCAGATTTGGGAGTGGACTAACATCCCCATTTACCTTCTTGCTGCAAGGCCTGGCACACAGGCAGCAAAGTCCACTTTGTGTGACCCTTCATTAGGGGCAGAGGTAGGTTATTAGGATCAAACCCTACCTGGGGACAGATGCAGCCGTCAGTGAGTGCTGTGCATGCAAAGTCTTGTGTGTGACACCCCGCATTGGGCTAGCTCTGTGCAGAGCCTGCGGCATCATCAGGCCTTTTTGCATACATGCATGCAAGCCCAGCCAGCTGCCGCTGCTAAATATAAGCAGCGGTGGAGCCAGGTGAACGACCCCTCCCGAGTACAGCCCAGGCCCCGAGGGAGGAAGAAAGGTGCCCTCATACCAGACAGCTTCTCCCGCAGGGTGTGCACGTCCTTCACATTGGAGTATGGCCCCGATCCCACCACGGTCTTGGCTCCCATCTTAAAGAAATACCGGGTGTCACTTTCCAATCCATGCACTTCGGTGCTGAAAATATTTCCTGATCAAAAGCAAGTTAAAACGTGCCATTTAAAGGCCATCGCGGGGACAGCAGAAAGGCAGTCGTGGGCTCTGTCTCTGGCTGAGCTAGCAGAGTCTTTGTGCCACGCCCTCTCAGGAAACAGATTCCCGACTCCAAAACAATGATCCTCAGATGACTAATTTGTGGTCCTAAACCTGACCTGGTATGCGTGTAACTTGGACAGTGCAGCTTCTGATACAGCTACACCCCCTCCCCGTTCCCCACGAACAGGTTCCCAGTAGGGAGACCTGAGGAAAATCCCCAGGCCTGCACTACTGATCCTAACTGGCTCTTCTGGCCCGGACACCTGCAAATCAGCATGATTTAATATCTGTGCCTCCGGGCCACCCCTGCTAAGCCCATGCCACTGGACTAGCAAAATGACCCACAGGCATGGGGTTAGGCAGTGGGAAGTGTCAGCAGGATCAGGACTCCCCCCAGCCGTGAGCTCCCTTCGGTGGCTAATCCAGATGCATGTCTACATACATGGCCGGCAGCCTCCTCCACTCAGCACCATCCAGCCCTCAGGGAGTGAGGTGCTTTCAGAGCCATTCCCCCTCAGGGCACTGAGCAGCACGGCTCCTGGCTTCTCTCTGCACTTTCCCCACAGCCTTTCCAACTACCGCTGCTCCTAGCATGTGCTCTGTCTGCACTGCCTTCGGGCCCCCATCCCCAAGCAGCACCCAGCAGATGGACACTGCTAACCCTGCTCTGCTCCGTCAGCAAGCTGCCCCCGGACACCCTAATCTGGCCAACATGCTAACAAGCCTCCCCCCAGGCCCCGCTTCCAAGCACCTGTCCATATGGAGCACGGCCTGTAAAGGGGCCGGCCTCTTGTCCAGAGTCCTCCCCACCTCCCTCTCATCTCAGAGGCACAGCCCCACTGCTCAGTCAGCTGAAATCCCACCAGCTGCCTCTGCTTCTTTCCATCCCGCTGCTATGATGCACAGAGAGCTCAGTGCTGCAGGAAGGCTGGGAGACAGAGCCAGCCCCCCACCTTTGGGGACTCCCCTTTCTCCTGCCACGTCCTCGCTCTCGGCACTCATAGCTTCATGCTCAGCTGTGGGTTTCCCATGACCTCCTCTGTATCTGTCTGTAGCTGGATTCCAGGATGGCTTGGCCTCTCCTGTATGCTCCCAGCTCATTAGACTTCCCTCAGTCCCAGGATTCGTGCCCTGGAGAGCAGAGACACTGAATCCTGTGAGAAGGCAGAGAAAGGAGATGGGGTGAGGACAACCTGATCTGACACTTGGGTTGACACATGCCCACCACCCTGCATTCCCCTCCTCACCTTCTCTCGTCAGCAGGGTCCACATGTCATCAGGCTCCGTGTTGTTGGCGTTGTACAGGATGAGGTACTCCACAATGATGCCGTTAGGCTCGGCGGGCGGGCACCAGTGCACCTGCACAGCATAGGGGTTTATTGGATGCAACCGGAGGTCAGAGGGAGGCGTTGATGGTCCTGAGGAGACAAGGACAAAGGCTGCCCAAACATACGACAGGAAAACAGCAGCAGACGAGGTGAACCCTCAGCCCCGGAGGGGTCCGAGTTTCAGGAGGCCTCTAGTTCGGTGCCACCCACTCACGCAAACATGTAAAAGAGCTGTTTGCAGGTGTGGACATGGCATCCACCTCAGTGGCCTCCACGTGCGAGACCTGCGTGAGCCTGGCTAGTGACTGCCAACAGTGCGAGCACAGAGCTGAGAGGAAGGATATGCCATGTCCAGCTTACCTGTCTTGGCTGGCAATGAAGAGTAATAAATAGGAAACCCCTGGCAAAATGGCACAGCTCTGTAACAGGTACAGAGCTAGAATACCACCAAGCTCTTTTTACGCATGGTTTGTTCTTGGGAGAGGGCAAAGGATCCTGTTAATCCCAGCCACCCTTCTTATTTTCACCTTCTCTGCCTCCCTCACGTCCCTGCTCCCATAACAATGGGCTCTCCACCCCACAGGGACTGGTTCAAACCCACCATCCAAAATGGGGTTCTGTAGAACAAGACTGTTCGTCCCCAGACCTAGCTCTCAGGCTCTGGTTACGCAGAAGGAAACTGAGGGTTAGCAAGCACAAGCCAGACAAAGGCCTGAGCATTTCATGACATGAGTAAAAGGCCTGCTCTCACATGCACTCTCAGAACAAAAAGCATCACAAGCTGGGAACACACGCAGAGGGCAAGTGAGGTGAGATGAGATGGGCCATGCTGCATTCAGCTCAGTGCCTGGGGGAATGTTTTGGCCACAATGTGGTACTTACTGTCCGGAAGAGTGAACCGCT
>NW_005841946.1:2437197-2438115 GCF_000455745.1 Alligator sinensis
ACCGCTCAACAACGCTGCCGAATGGCCCGTCAATGCCAACTCCATTAGACTGCACTGCAAACTCATACTTGGTGTAGGGTTTCAGCCCACTGATGAGGATATCTTCGTCAGAGCTGCCAAGAAATGCACGTGCGGGGCAGGTTAAATGAGGATGGGACCAGTCCTACTGCATCAGAGCCTCACCAGCAGCACAAGAGTCATAAAAGATGTGGGTGAATTAAGGTAGGTCAAACCCACAGGTCAAACTCACGACTTCATCATAGTCTCATTCTAGTTAGGGTCTTGTTTAAAGCCCCAGCTCCTGAAGTCATGTGAGACACTCAGCTTCAAAAAAAAAGTAAATTTCTAGCTTTCGCGGATGACTGGCTTGCACAGGAAAGCTTGAAAACTTAACCCCATTAAAGACTCAGAATCCTCATTTAAAGGCAAATATTAAAAAAAAGAAAAGGAGGGGGAGTTTAATTAAAATTTTAAACCAGAACCAAACTGGTGTGGGGAAGGAGAGGAGGCATTTCTGAATATTTGGCACTGGCAATACTGCAATGGGCTTTCTTGTCAGTGCAGAGGTGCGGAAACTAGACTGCACCACACAGGGTAGCCTGGGCCCTGGGGTCAAGACAGAGTCTGCGTTTGTCCATGCCACACCCCTGTGGTTAAGGTAATGGACACTTCTTCATTGCAGAAGGCCACCCACCATGGACTGGCCGTCCTGACATGGGACTCAGCCACAGACGCAAGTCAGAAACCCAAGTTTCCTGAGCATCAGCCAAACCACTGAGCTCCCCAGCTGTCTCCCCAGCTGCTCATGTTTTATATCCCACCTGGATGGCATTCTCCAGGCCAGGCCTTTACCATCACACCTTTACCTTGTGTAGTATGTGACAAGAGAAGCATTTTTTAGCCCCCAAGGGCTGAACC
>NW_005841946.1:2438146-2459516 GCF_000455745.1 Alligator sinensis
TCTGGCTTCTTCCACCTTAGCCAAATTGAGGTTGAGCTGTTGGACTCTGCATAGACCTGGACTGGGGGAAGCGGGGGGCCCTTCTGAACTGGAGGGTCTGTGGGACATGTAGGAAGAGGGAAAACATGCACACGTATAAATGGCACAGGAAGGGAATGGCCAGCTATCACCGATGCAAGGACAGGAAGGAGGGCCCAGTGGTGGGGGTGTGAGCCTGGGGCTGGGGAGACCCAGGTTCAAATTCTACGCTCCATCACGGACTCTGTGCGTGACCTCGGCCAAGATACCTAGCCTCCCCAAACCACAATCCCCATCTGTCAAACAGGAAGAGGAAGTTATAGCACTTCTCTGCCTTGGGTGGGAGTTGAGATGTGTATTCAGGTATACGTGGGGGTATGTATTAAAGGTGGTGAGGGGCTCCAAAGTGCCACAAATAGATAGAATAAGCGTTAAGGATTCCACGAATGATCCCGTTAACACCACTAAGCAAAACAAGTAATGAAAACAAGATACGCATTCATCTCAATCTCTCTAGCACTGACCGACTGTGGTGAGCCAAGTTCTTGCTGTCTGCTATTGCATGCGAGGGAAAAATGAATGCATTTGCAACATTTTTATGGTACAGAGATCCAAGTGCAGAGATCAAGGCAGGCCCCTCCGAAGGGCTGACTTACTTGACCAGGCCAAGAGCAGGTGGGAAAATAGCAGCCTAAAGAGATGAACCGACTGCCCTAGAGATGAATAGCTCAGGTATCCAGAGCCCCAGTCCTGCATCCTTCTGCTTCTCTGTGACAGCATTTACTTTCCTTCCCTTAATATTGCCTTGACGAATGCTGTTTTCACGTTACCTTCCAAGTCTTTACGATACAAAGGGTGGAACCAAGACCGACCTGGGGACTCCAACAAAAGCCTCCTCGGTCTGTCTAGCACTGACTGACTCAGCAAGAAAGGCTTTGAATGGGGACAGTAGGAAAAGCTGTCTGAATTCAGAGCACCAAGCCCACAGCAAGCTGGGAACTTGCCCGCAGCTTCTACCTCAAGACACTTTCTCATATAATTTACAGTGAACAATTAATTTTGAGCCTGACAGCAGAGACCCCTCAACTCTTATGTGCCTGCGAGGGGTTTCCAAGAGACACACTGCAGTGACCTGCCTCCAAATTCTGACAGGGTTTCATGGATAATAATTAGGCTAGCCCCCAGGGCTGGGATCACGACCCTTGTTTCTCTCACGTCCATCTCCATTGCTTTCATCCCTTTGAGAACCGCAGGCAGAGCAGGACAGAGGTGACCGTATGGGCAGAAAGCAGTTGCTGAAATAACTAAGCAGTACCTCACAGTCCCACGGCTCTTTCTTACCTGCTGCTGCGACGGGTGCCTTCTCGGTTTTGCCCTTCCACACTGCTGCGTAGCCATCTTCGTGCTTATTGAAGGCCACCAACTTCACCTCATAGAGTCTCCCAGGAGCTGTGGAAATCAACAAGGTTTTTGATTGTACAAAAAGAAAATCCCTTGCCAGAAGCTAATTATGCTTCAAGACATCAAAGGATTTTAAAATCCCTGGGTTCCTTCCTTGGGTTTATAGGGTTTCAAGTTTAAGCACTGGCTAATCTCTCTACCCTGCGATGTGCTGTCAGCCCTTAAAGCGGTAAAGAAACCAAAGCCAACAGCAGCAAGGTGATTTGCCCTGGGTCACAGAGGGAATCGGTGGCAGAGCACACCAGATGTTCTGGACCCCCCCAATCTTGGGCCCTTGCATTTAGCTAGTGAAATACCCTCACATGGCATAAAAACCCCATCATATCAACCTCCTGCATGGCAAGAGGACAGTGCTTAAAATGCTTCAAGAGATGCTTGTGCTCATCTGGACTGGGATTCTCTTGAGAAAGTCGGAATAATCCTGGGAAAATCCATCTGGTTGCTGACCCTGAGTGTTTCACTCGTATACTTTATCTCACATACTTTCCACAGCAACGTAGGCTCTGACTTCAGACTAACTGCCTAGGTGCAGTGCTGGTGAGCACTAAGTAATCCCAAAGACTGAGCTTACTACCAAAAAAACCCCAAACCTCTCACGTTCCCCTCTCTCTCTCTCATGCACACGCAGCAGTATGGATGCCCCCCATCCAACATAAACAGACACCCTGTACTGAGTTGATCCATGTGCATTAATAACATCCTGGAAAATCTAGAAAAGATAGGGGGTCCTGTTCTCAAAGCCCCTCTCATTTGAGTGCCAGCCTGGTGGGTGAATCTGTTTCAGGGCAATTCATGGCCTTGCTGTCTGAGTGACATGAGATCTCGCCCCCACCCCCAGGCACAGTTCTGATCAGAAAGAGACCTCGTACCATCACACAGGGAATAAGAGGACATTACAGAGCCACATCTGGTAGTTAGTTGCATGTCCAAAACTTCTACTGAAGTCAACAAAGGATTCGGGTGCCCAGGAAATTACCAAATCAGGCCAAAGCATTTCTCCTCTACAGACAATGACCCGTAGTTTTCAACAGCAAAGCAAACTGCCATGCCATGCACACAAAACCCACCACAGCAGCAGCAGGAGCCGGTCCCTTTGCCAGGCAGAATCACCAACACGGGGCATTTTTGGAAGGAACTCGCCACCTCGGTGCCAATGGCCATGCTTCCACTGGCCCACGAGAGACAGAGCTGGGCTCACAGAGCCCGCCAGCGGCAGCGTCTGCCCTGCATTATGGGCTGCAGCAGATGCCAAGCACAGCTCCAGCACGCCAAAAGGCTGTTTCAAAGCTGGCTTGCCCCTTTCTTCTCATCTTTCACAAACTCAGGCACTCTCCTGCCATGTTGGGGTACATTGGAGTCCATCTTGTATAGAATCATTTATTCGAGGAAAGATGCAAAGTTTTTAAATAGAGACCAGCAGGCGATTATCTTCCCGGACACCCCGTCCCTTGTTGAGAAATGCAGTAAAAGCCGCCCGCAGTCGCCTTGGTTCCCTCGGCCACACAGAGTTGATGAAGTTTGTTAATTAGGGATGTGCCCATTCATTCCCTGCCCTGATGGATCACCAGCTCCCTTGCCAAGACAATGCAAGCCGCACAAAGGCTTCTTATTTATGCCCATTTTATTATTACTGCTCCAATTATGCTCCCAGGCCTTAATGGTGCCAATTACCCTGAGGGTGTTGGAAAGGCTCTTGCTGCTTCACAGCACATGTTCACATCCTGAATATAAAAACATTTCATCCACATTTTTCTCGCTGAAAGGATCCCATAAGCAAACATGGTTTTGTTTGCCTCAAAGGCAGCACTGGCAAGAAAGGGAACCGGCTGACCCGCATTCCTGCCCTCTCTGACCAAAGGGAAACTTCTGAAATGTGCCGAGACACAGGGCTGTGAAAGATGGACGACAGAAGGGCCAGGTCCTCGGGCTCAGTGAAACGTGACTGATTCACAGCCCTTCCTCCCCAGGGTGCCTGTGCAGAGTGCCATGAAGAGTGCTGTTTTCTCCATTTCACATCCCAGGAAGGCCGGACGGGAAACAGGTAAGCCATGAGGGAGATCTAGATGTCCCAGGACACAACCCACCTTGGAAGAGCCTGGATGATGGTGGGAAGGAAAGGACAAGTCTTCTCATGTCAGGACAGGCCCTAACACCTGACTGGAGGAATAAGATTGTTCTCTCTAAATATCATGGGCGAGACTGAACAAAAATAGGAGCTAAAGTTGAGCTTCTTGATCTTGAAAATGTGGCGAAATTGTCAATAGTACTAAGCAGCTCCCACCGGTGCCTGGAGTAGCAAGTGGGGTGCAGATGCAAATCCCCCCATCTTACCCCATTCCTGACTGTGGATGTGCAAGTAACCCCACTGCAAGCAGCTGTAGCACCATTTGCTCCTTCCATTATGGAGCATCCTGATCTCTGGAAGTGAGAGCACGTCCAACTTGAATTACAAGGCATAATACTGCCAACAAGGACCATGCCCCATATCAAATGGCACTGCCCCGTATCAATACCCCACTGTGCCCCATATCAAATGGCCCTGGAAGCTAAGACCATGCTAAGCAGGAACATCTCATCACCAAAGCCTTTGGAAAAATCAGGCTTTGCAGCCTGAGCCTTGCCTCCCCCTTGCTTATACTGCAGGGCCAGATGTTTGCGCTCTTGCAGCATGCAGCCTGGACGTTTCATCAAGCTGTCAAGACCCTCTACTGGAACTCGGAGGCCACATGAAAACAGAGCTTTTCCTCACTTCCATCACACGTGTGATTAAATATAATCAGAACAATCTAGTCCAGATAATTCCAAACGGGCAATCAGGATGATTGCGTAATCTATCCAATATGCTAACTACAGCGTTGCATCCATTTTCAAAGGGATTAATTTGGGCGCTAACTCTACCACTTTCCCCTACACCAAGAAATACCTGATTTCACTGAGATGACTCCCAGAGGAAGGTGCTACTTACTAGTTATAAATATGGACAGCAAAATGAGGTCCTTAGTGGTTATTTTCCTTTTAAATCGGAGCCCAGATTGCTGCATCCTGTCATTAATTATTAATTGCTGGAGTAAGACTAAGGACATATCTCCAAGTCAACAAGAGAGTTCTTGGAGCGCTACTTCTCTCAGGGTCAAGCCTTTGTCTAGATTTAGGGAATCTATGTCTGGATTAATGCTGTATTGAAACTTTTTCATGAATGAGTCTCCCACCCTGAAATGGACTTTCCAGACTGGCTACAATGGAGAGTCATTAAGGACTGTACTCCAGCCACACAATAGGCATGCCAGGGTTATTAGCTGAAGGCCAGAACTGGAGGAGGCTGCAGTAGCTCTCTTACTGCAGAGGGCTGGATGATGGAAAGTTACCCAAGGCAGGACAAAAGAGCTCAATGTTAAAAGGGAGGCTTATTAACAGGGAGAATCCTCACAAAGGCATGTAGGAATCACTGGGCAGGAGAGAGGAGGTGATGGACAGGCTGTCAGGAAAGGGAGGTCCCAGTCTGGCTATTAGCAGCAGCTCTGTAAGCTGTACTGAAGATGCTGGCCCATCCCAGAGGATCTTGACTTGGGTCCAAAGAATACTGCGGAGTAGCAAGGAAACGAAGATGAGAAAATGTGGGCAGGGTTTATCGCTTTTGTTTAGGTCTGTTGGACCAACACTTTGCAGTAAAGAGCAACGGTGTGTTCAGACACTCTGTGCAAAGCCCATCTGCATGCCTCTAGCTTACACCTGCCACATGCTCCTGGAGGATTAAGCCGCAGCCCAAAGCCCCTGTCTCTGGACTCCAAAGAGCATTTCAGTTATGGGGGAAACTGAGGTGGCAACACCATTCCTTAAGGACCTGCTCACAAGGGTCTGCACCCTGCAAGTATGCCGGGAGGCCCCAAGATCGAGGCAGCACCTGGACACCGTTTGCACTCCAGAGGCACACAGCTTGCAGCAGAGTCAGAAGCTGTTCCCTGCGAAGCGAGTGTCCTGGATCTGCAGCAAATGGCAGAATTAGACAGACAACAAGGATCTATTTCTATTTCCTACACAAGGAGTTTTCCGACTCCCTCACTTCCCACTGCTCCTTACCCAGACCCAGTCTCTCCAGCTGCTCATGTGACCCGTACTCGCTCACAGGTGAGCACCTAACTCACATGAACAGTCTTCTGGAAATCAAATGACTACTCATCTGAGTAGGTACTTGCCAACATAAGGGTTGTATAACAGTCTCAAATTAGAAATATGCTTAAGGTTGCAATTGGAAATGTGATTTATACCCATGCTAGCTCTCTGGTAACTAGCACAGGTCATGAGAAAGCTGTATCGGCAAAAACTTCTGGCAGGCTTGTACAACCCAGCCTGGAGTCCTGGGAGACACCCCAAGGTGTGTACCCAAGCTCTAGACAAGACTACTACACCTTCACACACTGGTGGCTGGCCAAGGTGGCTCAAGGGTACCTATGTGTGCTGCCTTCACATCTCCCCTTGCAGTGAAGATATGCCCTTCCTCCAAATCACAATGGGCTTTTGCCTCTTGTTTCTCACTCCCAGAAGCTTTTGCCTTCTCAGCATACGACTGGCCCATCCAGACCCTTCCTCTCCCAAGGATGTGGGAGCAATCATGCAATGTGGGGAGGAGGGAGAATAAACATAACGAGAACATCTCCAGTGGGAAGAAATCCGAGACTGTTCACAACACAAGGATAGTTAATGCACATCAACCAAATCATAAGGAAACCATCAAGACTTGATTGATGCCCAAATTTAAGGAAGTAATTATGGAGGAACAAGCAGTCTTCTGAGTATTGGCATGCCAGAGCATTTGGAACCAATTCAGATAATTCCCAAGTCACTATTAACCAGCCTGCCGGTGGTAAGGACAGCGCATGATAATATTCACATGCGGTTTCCTCAGTGTAATAATTACAACTCTAAATTCTTCAGTAACTTGTAACTGTTAACACCCTCCAAATGCTACTAGGAGGCCCAGCCATCTCATGACTCAAGAAACAGACTCAGAGATGTCACAAGCTGTCTTTCTGCGAGTTGAAGGTCAAGGCATCCACAAGCAAGCCATGGCAAGGTAAGACGTGTAAAACAGGCCAGTGGGGGAAATGCTTGGACTGCTGTTCCAACAGTGTGGCTTGGTTGATAAAGCAAAGCTGTGTGTAACGTGGAACAGCCCCTTGGCTGGGGAAAAAAGTCGGCCTACCTGCTGCGACTCTTGGTGGAGCAACGCCAACCCACACTAGCTGGGATCTGTCCCCTAGATTCCCCTCTGCGGATTAACCAACTAGCTACCGGATGCGACTACTACAATAAAGATGCATGAGACACAGAAGGAAAGGAGTCTGAACAGGAGACATCCATGTAAAAAAAATGCATCTGACGTGAGTGACTTCTTCCTCCAGTTCTTATTAATTGACTGATTAACTAATTACTGTGCACGGGCCTTGCTGGAGTACAGGTTAATACAACCACTGGTCAGTGCATATCCAACCCATACAAGAGACTAACAGCATGAACCAAAGTAGGCCCCAGTGCATACACAGCTAGACAGGTCACATATGACATGCACAGAAGTGCTGGGAAAGTAGCTCATTAGTTTGAGGAGCCTCAGAAGCCAACAGATAGAAAATGACTTGATCAGACGAGTACAGAACACGCCAGCAAAGGTCAGAGTGACCTGGCAACCAGGCGCTGCGCTAATTGGCGAGTGGTAGGATGTGGATGATGTCACTTAAACATGCTTTAGTAACGGGCGAGAACTAGGATTGGGTTTGATCAGCATATACAAAGGGACCAGAGAACTCTTCATACTTTGTACTGGGCTTAGGGGTGATGTTCATGCTTGTACCATGTCTGCAGATAGCCTGGCTAGCACCATGGACCAACTAGTCATGGATGGTGGTGTCTAGGCTTGTTTGTAGACATTAAATCTGGTCAAGATTTTCACACTAAGAACTGAAGTTGTGACCTTTTTTTGGAACAATGAGATTGTCAGGGGCACTGCATCACAGACCGTCTCCTGACAACACATGTACAGGCCATCCAAAGTGAAGGAGCCCAATGTGACCGGAAACACCTAGCCCACAAGCAGCACTGAGAATCAGAGAGCAACACTGACAGAGTTTGCCCCAACAACTCTGATGACTCCCTGGATACCTACACTGTGGCCAGATGCTCTATGGTGAGCCCCTTGTAGTACACCCATGCAAGCCTCTTAGCTAAAGTTTTTGTTTGGATCAAATTGTAGATTTTATCCCTTCTGTGCTTGGAACTGGTTCTCCAGCTATGAGCATTTATCCGTTCTGCTTCAGTTTCCCCGTTCTGTAAAACAGGGAGAGCTCTGGTTGGGATTAATTAGCATCTATATTTTTACTGGGGCAGGCCTCTCAGATGTATCCTTAATTTATACACAGGCTTGGAATACACGGGTATGTGTCTGGCATGGTTCTGAACTGAATTTTTAGATAAGGCCACCCACACTACTACCATTCTGACACTAGATTTAATTAGAGGTACACCGATATATCAGTCACAAATCAGATCGGCACCAATAAAAGGAAAATTGACATTAAAGCCATTGGCTTTTTTTTGGCTGCTGTAGCCAATAATGTTACCAATAAATGCCACATGCATGTGCGCAGCCACAGCATGCACATGGCCAGGAATACAGCCAGGCAGCTTGACGAGCAGCATCAGGCCAATAAGTCTGTGGAGGGGAAGGAGCATGGAGGAGGGAGGGGTGCAGGGGATAGAAGATCAAGGCCCTGACAGTGAGGGAGGGAGTGGGGCAGGGGCTGCCCAGCCAGGGCACTGAATGTGACCCCAGGGCCAGGAGCAGAAGGAAGCCGTGGGCATGTGCCCCACCAGGATTTGTGTGTGGGGTGAGGGCAGGCTGCCCGCTGGGAACTCGGGGCCAGGGGCAGCACTAGCCTCTTCCTGGTGAGGGAGGCTGGGGCTGTGCTCAGGGCGGGTGGCAGCTGGCACTGGGAAGGGTGGCTATAGCCCCCCAAGCTCCCCCTAGCGCCACCCTGGGTTGGGGATCTCTGCTCTGCTGCCTTTCCCTTGAGAGCCCTGTGCTGCGGGGAAGGCAGGTGATGCGTGGCCAGCACAGGGCTCCCAAGGGAATGGCAGCACAGCAGGGTGCCCTGAGCAGGGGCAGTACTAGGGGGAGCTTGGGAGTGGGGGGGGCACCCCAAAATTACTCATAGCTCCCCACTTCCCAGTGACGCCACTGCTGCCCGCCTTGAGCCCAGCCACGGCCCAGCCCTGCTGCCTGGAAGAGGCTGGTGCTGTCCCTGGCCCCGAGCCCACAGCAGGCAGCCTACCCTCACCCCGTGCACAGATCTGGGAGGGCACATGCCCCCCATGCCTCCCCTGGGGGTGCACGCAGTGGCGGGGAGCTGCCCCCATCCCTGCCCCCCATCTTTGCTGACTGTGGCTCCATCCCACTCCTAGCCCCGGGGACACACTCATCACCACCCTGGCTGGGCAGCCCCTACCCAGCCCCACTCCCTCCCTCACCATGGGGGCCTCAATCTGCCCCCCACGCCCCTTTCCCCCACAGATTTACCAGCAAGACACTGCTCTCCAAGCTGCCCAGATCAGCTATTTGTCAATATGGCCGGTTAATAATTGGCTACTGGTATCGGCCAAGAAAATCTTTATCAATGCACCCTTAGATTTACTCTAGTTAAACAATAAACTTTTACTATACTAATATTCAGGAGTCTCAGTATTTAAAGTTCTGCCAAAGCCTCCATTTCAGAAACCCCCTTTTAGAACTAAGTTAGCACTTGGGAGAATGGTGGTAGCTGTTCTTATAAAGAGCTGAAAGGAGGATTCACTTCTGCCCACAAATTTCTTGGAATATAACCCTGCAGTAAACCACTGGTGGGAGAAGCTATACAACTCATGCATATTTAGCAGACTCAGTAGTATACAGCAATATATATATGAAGGCATCACCAACAAATAGCCATGAGTCTTCTTAGCAGTTCTGGACTATGACTTCTATACTACAAGAGATGGATAGCATGAAACAAATGCACACTGGTAAAGAGAAAACTTAACCAGCTAACCTAGTCGAGTTAATTCATACTGCTTCACTTTCTTCTTTAGCTTTATGGGCCCTACATCCCAGCTGTCATCTTCAGTGCCGTCCGAGGGGCTTTCATCACTGGCTTCCTCCATTCCCACTTCTCGGTAGTACAGTTTGTAGCCCGATATCTGGGCATGGTTGGCTGGGGGTTGCCACATTATCAGGAGGGACTCCATCCTTGCTCGCACTTTTAACTCAGTCGGGGCAAATGGAACTAGAAAAACAATGGGAAAGAGAGCATGTTTCAGAACTCATTAGCAGGTCCTTGCATCCTGAGGGGCAGTTTTCTTTCCACGTCTGATAGGCAGGCGCAGTTATGAGTCTATCGCTACACTGGCCTACACCTCCATAGCAAGGGACCATGACAGCAGAGACTTGGTACTATGGGGGAAGCTGGCAGGGCAAGTTTGACCTTCCCTAATTGGAGCTAGCTTCAGCTCAGTCTTTAACACTGCCCATGCACTGGCTTTTGATTCAGCTTTGCATGTTGGTTTGGCTACCCAGGCATTTTTGATGGGCCTTTGCACCTCTTGAGCAGTCTAAGGAGTATCTGGGGTATAAGGTATCACCAAGCTATCCAGCAGCTTGAAGACAAGGAAAAAACATATTGGTCCCCTATAACGGAGCTACAGGTAGGGCTCTAGCGCAATAGGGATTGTGTGCTAGATCACCCTGGTGTCACCACAGCCTAGCTAGCCTTGGTCAGACCACTTGTCCACTTTCCAGTTAGGGTATCAGGGTGTTTCCTTCCCAACCTCGCATCACAGGTAAGAGAAAGGAGTCATGCCAAGCATACGAGCACCTTACCGTGCGTCTGGTTGTCCCTGTCAGGAGTGCGATGCTGCGTCCACTCCGAGGGGGCTCCATAGCCCATGCTCGTGCTGGCTGCTATGCGCACTTTGTAGACTTTATTGGGATGGAGTGAGTAAAGGGTGATTTGTGTCTCGTTTGCACCAACTTCAATAGAGGAGATCTGATCTGCTGGGGCCAAGGGGACACCAGTTAGATGTCTCCATCCCAGGCAGGATGAAATTTGCCCCTGTGAAGATGGCCAGCAGCTCAAGGTCTATGAAAGAGGTTTGGGCGAGGTGAGAGACTTCTGCGAGCTGTGGCTTTCTTTCCGGGGCCAATTTCCCTCAACATCTCCTGATCTGACCCTGATCAGGAATGTGCCCAAACTCTCAAACCTGTAGTCCATGGCCATGCTCCTGCCCTCATTCGGAGTGACATTCAAAACTAAAATACTCCCCTCTACCCCATCAACATCCAATTTGGACAGAGCTGAAACCATGAAACAGTGGGAGGTGGTCAGAAATCTCACAAGAACAGCCAACAGGTGAAAATTCCCACCACTCAAGATGGCAGACAACTCATGAGCATTCAAGATAGCAGTCAACTTGTGAGGGCAGCTAACATCTGTGGCCATCGTCTCATATTTCAGTGCCTTCCTAACTGCATCCAAGCATTAGCTTTGACTCAACCTCAAATTTGAACCAAGCACCTCAACCCTCATTCCAGCCTAAACCTTGTCCCAACCCAGACCTGAACACTGCCTTCTCATCCTGTCGTGGGTCATAGGTGTTTTCAGTGGAGCACAGTTTGAGACTTGCAGCAAAGCTACCACAATCAGCCTAGCTTGCGATGCAAAGCGCCTCGATGGTAAATGCAATGGCCATATTAAATGCTTGAGCTCTGAGGAGTTCTGGCACAGCTGTTTAACACTAAGCTGCCAAACACGCTGCCTGTGCTGCATGCATTTCCAAAGGGTTGCAGTGAATATCAGGTGCTGGGCAGGCATTTTTGGGTGCTGGGTAGGAAAAATAAAAACAAGAACCAGATGTCTTGGTGCAGAACATGAACACAAATCACAGACGTGGGAAGGTAGCTGATACTTTACCACATGCTCCGACCCCTACTTGGCAGGAAGCACATACCCTGGTGTGGAGAGGCTGCAGCACTGGCACAGTGTTGGAACTGCAGCGCTAGACAGTGCTGGAAGTTAGCACAGATGGAACCAAAATAATTCTTTGCATACAGCATAGGAAAGCTTTTCTGGCCCCACTGAAAGCTTATGGTTTTGCTTAACTTAACGATATCAATAAAACCAGACAAAGCCCAAACTTGGAAACTGCGATGTCCGTAGCATGCCAGGATCGTTGTTTATATTTTGCCATGACGGTCTGTTTTACTAGAATTGCTTTTCAGGTTAATGAAATCCACCTGCCCTATAAATACGAAACTCCTTTCAGAATACAGACAGTGCAAAAGACAGTCGAACGCCGTCACTCCACGTGGGTCACGTTAGCCTGCGCCAAAGGCAAATCTCAGTCCAGTTACCCAGGAGGTCATATCCACAGACAAAGCAATGGCAGTTCTCAGCAGAGAAAGGCCAAAAACAGAACGGGCTATAGGAACAAATCTGCTGTTTAATCCTTTCAAGGTGAAGTCTGAGGCCCTTTGGTAGGAAGGACAGGGGAACCTGCACGGCTGTATGTCTGTCGGGGCAGACAGAGGACTCCAATCCCTGTGTTTCAACCCTGGAGCCTTCTCCCAACACTACACTCACATATGATGCACTCTGGAGAACTGCAGTGCAAGCTACATACTCCAAGCTCTGCTTCTCGTGTAAACTGCAGCCTTACCTTCCTTGAGGGTGCAGTAGTCAATTTTGTATTTCGTAATCCTGCCATTGCTCAGCTCAGGAGGAAGGGGCAGCCAGGTGACTCTGATGTCAGCAGGGGTTGTGCTTGACAAGGAGAGCTGAGGGGCTGCACTAGGCACTAGGAGAGAGGCAAGAAAAAGATGAGACTTCTCCACAGTCTGCAAGCAACAGCAAACAGCTACTTCCATACATGTGACTGGAGATTAGCTCTGATTCGGAGCCTACACATTTATACACTGGCGCTGACTCTCTTATTTCTCTCGCTGTCCCACTCCTCTAGTCATGAGAACCCTGGTTGTTCCCTAACATACACTACCACAACTGCTGATAACATGCTGTTGACGAGGATGCTAACCCTGGGCTCCTCACTGGTTCAGTGCCAGAGGACAGGGGGGTGTGTCTGGGAAAGACGAATAATATACCCCCTGCATGGACTGCCCTTATAACCTAGGGCCAGCAATGGCACCTACGCTGCTCTAATGCATGACGTTCACAGACAGTGACCAGGCTGCTCGGGCAGTATGCCTGGATTTCAGAGAGCTGAGGACTGCATTCCCCATTGCCTATCTCCCCGTCTATGGAACGTAACCATTTCAGGACAGGCAGAAGTGGGTTTCAGAGACACCAGCCTAGGCCTGCTCAACACACCATCCTCCAGTGTCTGAACAATGATGGGTGTGGATGTCCGACTCGCTCCCAGCTGGGAGTAAGCGACCACATAGAAGACGTAGTTGGTGCTGGGCTCCAGGTCTTTGACTTGCAGCTCCGTGGTGTCGTTGTTGACAGCAAACTGATACTCCACATTATCTGTTCCTAGGGACAGAAGTCAGAGCGCTCAGCAGTGCAGCGAGCAGCCAGGCAGTCACCAGCGACCTCCCTCCAAATCCCTTCTCCCATGGCCTCTTCGACATAGTTACTGCTTAGCCCTTCCCTTCCCCATGCCGGCCTCCCCCAGGGTCTGTCACCCATCACTGCCCGATGATGATCAGACTTCACTCTCCAGGCAGGGATTATCGGCCAAGCCCTAACTCTACCTCCACACATTTAAATGTTACTCACACAGCCATGGTACAGCCTTCTGAGTGTGCTCAGAAGGGCAGGTGTGGCTGCACAGACTGATCTGCCTAAGGACCAAAGTGCCTCTTTGGCAGCTATACAGGGATGCGCACCTAGCACAGACATGCAAAGGAGCCAACCCTTAGGGAGCCAAGCCTCTGATTCACATCATAACTCCCCATGCCTAACCTTACATGTCCAATTTGGATCATTTTAGCCAGTGGCTCCAGACACAAAGAACAACTCTGAAATTGTATATAGTCACTGAAGGAAAACATCATGGTAAAAGTAATAAACATGGCCTCTAAAATCTGCTGGGTGGAAGAAGGATCGAAGGGCACTCACCTGCCCAATATGGGTGCACAGTAACTAGCGGGTGCCATGCACTACAAGTGCGCAAGTGGTTATGCAAGGCTAAAGAAGGTCTCTGGTCCTTTCGTGCCAATAATGGCAAGCGCAGCAATGCTGGATGAACTGAGGCTGGACTACTCTGAAACCCCTCCGATACACCAGACGGCACTAATCTGCGTGGGATGGTGATGATGTTCCAATAGGCACTATTTTTCTGGAGGGGTGTTGCAAAGCCCAGGCTTCTGCTACCTAAACTATCCTGGGCTAAACACACCTCATCCCCCACCCCCACCCCTGGCTGAAGGGTGAGATAAGCAACAACCAACAGGCACTTTTGCTTCTGCAGCCCCAGCCATACTGTCTCCTGCTCCTTGAAGGGCCCTGTCCTACCTAGCCCAAAAGGAATACAAAGCCTTCGTATCCCTTCCCCTGCACACAGACAGCATGTACCTGCAGCCTTCTGGTAATGCAAGGAGAAGCCAATGATTTGATCACTGTGGTATTCTGGGCGCTCCCAAGACACCAAGACTGTCGTGCTGGTCAGGGAGACCGCGGACACCCTCTTGGGAGCGCTGGGCAACCCCTCCCGCACGATGACCGAGAGCTTGGCTGTGGCACAGGCCAGGCCCAGCCTGTTTTCTGCCACACACTGATAGTAGCCGGCATCCTCCAGCCCAATCTGATTGATCACCAGGCTGCCGCTGCTCTGGATTTTCACACGCCCATTGGACTGGAGAGCCTCCCCATTCTTCAGCCAGTGGAGGGCAGGGGCTGGCTCCCCTTCTGCTTTGCAGACAAACCTGGCAGTGCTGGCACGGGTACGAGAGATGGTTTCGGGGGCCTGGGAGATGCTGGGCAGAGCTGGAAGAAGAGTAGGGAGAGAAATCTATAAAAGAAAAAGCAGCACAAATCCCCGTCTTGCTGCTCCAAGCCAAGCCTCATTCTAGCTCTGGTCCCAAGCAAACTCTAATTTAGATTACGTCAACAACAAAAAAGAAATCTGTATCGACTCATATGCTCACAGCTGGGTTTCCCCAGCGGCCTCCGTCATATTGAAAGTTAATTGCCGATACCAATTTTCACAGGGGAACTTGGAAAGGGGGGGAAAAAAAAGACTTCAACAAGGAAAGAAAAAGTGTAACGGTATTAATGCTGCTGAGAAATCTTCCCTAAACCAGAGAGTAATTCATTCTGATTATGTCCTCTCTCAGAAACAGCAGGGGCTGTGAGCATCCTCTCCCAGGGACCTCCTGAACACAACTCCAGGCCAATGGCAATTACCCAGAGTCACATTTGTGTCCAAAATGTTTCTTGTCACCACTCACCAAGGACCCGGAGCTCAGCGGCCGCGGTGACAAATTGCCTGGTTTGGGGTTTGTTAGCACGACAAACGTACACGCCGGAGTGGTGGGGCTGGGTGTGAGGAATCAGAAGGTTGGTCCGTCCCAGCACGATCACATCGGTGGAGATGGGCTTTCCATCTGCAGAGGAAACGTGTGGCAGACACCAGGGTTACATTAGAGATGAGGCGAGTTTTGAGTCTGGCTTCCATCACAGCCTTTCCACCTGGCTTTGGCCACGTCACTTGGCCTCTGGGGCCTCACACCCTATGCTTTATCTTGGCTATTTAGGCTCTCTGCGGAAGGAACTTTCCTCCCATTAACGGTCTGTCCAGCCTGGGCCCGTTCAGGCTAGCAGGGTCATGAACTCTCCTGGTTTTCACCCACTTCTCTGCTCTCCCCACTCTGGAAGGGATAAGAACCAACCAGGCAAACTGCAGCGCTGCAGATTTTAGGGGCATTCGCTTCCTTGGTTGTTGGGAAAGATGCACTTCTCTGCCTGCCTGCATACCATGGTTGAGCCAGCTGGCTGCCCAGGTCCACCTCAGCCTAGGAACACACGGGCTACATGCCAATGCCTTCTGCACTCCTGTCATTGCCTCTGCTCAGTCCGGCTCGGCTCTCTGCTCCCACAGAGAGGCAGGTATCAGCAAGTATCAGCAAGGGACCAGCAGCCTTGAGGAGTTGCAGAGAGACGACAGGAACGGTGCAGACTACCGCAGAGCCAAATGAGGGCTTGTTGTTAAAGGAGAGACAAAACCTCTGACCTGGACCTAAAGGACACCCCCCCCACAACCATACGAAAGATCTGGCCAATAACAGGCTGAACCAGCTTTGGGATAATTGAGGATGCAATGAATTTTGCCAACTCTGCTCATTAAACTAGGCCCAGCTCTCAGCTGTTCCACACTGCTGGGATAGAAGAAGGGAAACGATGGCTCTGACCCCAGACTCTAGGCTGGCCAGGAGCCAAAAGAGGCCCTGAAGTGATTGAAAACGATCTCGGTCCCTGTGCCAACTGCACTGCTGTCTGGCAGGCTTCCTCCTGGCCCTCGAGGTGCCACCGCCGCAGAGAGTGGGCAAGAGCTGGTGATGTGGAGCCAGCTGTGCCTTTGGGGGAGTCCTCAAGGAGTTTCCTGTTTGCTTTGTGCCATGAGGGAACTGAAGGCAGTGCTGGGAGCTCAAAGCCATGAGATCAGTGCCAGGGCTTTATGTAGGTGCCGTGAATAACCTGCAGGCTCTGGGCATGGGTTGGGGTGGCAGGCTCTTGGGCTCATCTCACCCTTGCTGGTGGCACCTCTACACTTATAAACCCCACTCCCTGCTGAAAGACGAACCTTCATCCTCTCTTCCCGGTTACCACCCTGGTGGTGCTGGCCTTTCGGAGGGCAGAGGCTAAAACCCCTTCCTTGCTCTGCAGCCCGGTCTGGCTGCACTCAGTCAGGATCAAGGCATGGGCTCCCTGCGCTCAAGGGGAGCTCCCTGTGCCTCTACGCAGGGCTCTGGGGATCGCAGTGCTACTCACCGCACACTGTCAGCGGGGCATGTGGCTGCGAGTTCATGCCCTTGGCAGGGCTGGCACCACAGCAGCATGAACTATGCCATTGAGCAGGGTCCCAAGCTAGTCAGGAGCTCTGCTGCATTATGGTCATGTTTTAGCTTTGCTGCTTAGCCAAGGGGCCACAAACTGAACCTCTACAGAGGGCTGGCCTCTGTCAAAGCCAACAGAGGCCTGTCTAGATGGCCTCACAGTTGAGTAACGCTGCATCCAAACGAGGAACATGACTGCACAGACGTTCTGCATGCACAGGCCTTGCTGAAAGGCTAAACTCAGGCCAGGCTGCAGTGCCCTCCAGCGGGCAGCCTGCAATAGGAAGCTCCTAGATGGGGTCCGCACAGCACTTTGGAGGGAGTCAACAGCACTACTGAGTGCCAGTGCCAGTTAGCCTGCTTCCTTGCTGCTTACCCTGCCTAAAGCAACACAGACATGACTGCACTGCTTCTGGGTTAAGAAAGTGTTAGAAGTGATGTTGTGGTTGTGACGGTCCAGGAATTATGTGAGAGGCAAAGTCAGACATGCTTTCAAATGCAAAGCGTTCTCTCTCAGGTCTGAGGAGAAAAGCAACAATCGAGCCCTCTCTAACCTCACTAGCTTCGTGCTAGCACCTTTCAACGGCAAGCTTGGGAACAAAAATTCCTAAATTGCCTGGACACTAGGAACTAAGGACTTCACGCCCATGGTGGTTAATGGCACATTGTAACATACCCGATTCCACAATTCCTCCCGCAGGGAAGGTGATAATGATCCTCCTTCCCGTGGATACATCTTGATCTCCCAGTAATCAGCTTAGTTCTTCTGCTAATTGTTTGTCTGCTACCCCCAGGAATTTTCTTTTCTCCTCCCCTCCCCGCTCACATTTAATGTTTCTATCAACTACTTCTTACTACAGCTAGTCATTGTGCTTGCTTTTCTCCCCGGACCTGAAGAAGATTGTCTCACATTCAACAGCTTGTCTAATGCTGTCCCAACTACGCAAAAGTTTATTGATCTGATAAAAAAATATCACCCTAAGAAACCTTTGCATTTGGGCTACGAGGCAGCCTCTGCCTGAAGTAATGCAGCACTTTTGAGTATGCCACGGGAAGATCTGGGAAGCTCAGTGTATGGACACAGCCCTGGCTGCACAGAAGAGAGGTCATAATCTGACCGCCAGATGACACCCCAGGACTCAGTACCAATCCTAGAGGAACCAGCAACTCAGCGACGCAGGCCTCGCTCCCTCCGAAGCATAGCAATGAATACTTTAGGAAACACGGGAAAGCTGGGCACGGCTAATTATGTCTTCGATATATAGGACGAAAGGCAAGCATTTCTGCCTGAATGATTTAACTGCCCTGCTTTGAATTTCCAATGCTGGGTCCAGTGAGCTGCTTCTTATTTTTGCAGGGTGGCTACAAATGCAAAAACATTGCCTGTTAAGGCTAAAAACACACTGGATTTCTCCCGAGACAAAGGCTTTCGTCCTGGGATCCTGCAGACCTACAAGCCCACAGTCCCCAAGTACCCGTGAAGTACCATAACAACCCCACACCCCAAATCTGAGCTAATTTAAGTTAATTGCCACGCCAGTTGTATGCGTAAACAATTGTTCTGTACCTGTTTTGATGGAGTCATAAACCCAAGACAATCAGACCTGGGAAAAACCCAAAGTCTGTTTTTAGCCTGAAGGGCTATCTATGTCTTTCCCAGGTGATGTCTCAAATGCAACCTGTTTTCAGTCCTGAGACAGAAACATCCCAAAGAAAGACTGATTGGATGCAGTGGCCCTGGGGTGATGGACAGGAGAGCCTTGGGCACCAACATGGATTTTTGAAAGCGATCATCAAAACACTTTTTCTGAAGAAGCGACTGCCAGAGAGAGACTGAGAACGGCCCGAGTCAACGGTCTCCAGGGCTTCTGAAACGCCTAACAAAGCCCCTGTGATAGTAGCAGCCTGCGCCTGCATGTACATCACCAGTACATCTGCATGCACTTAAAAATACTGTTGCTCAGACTCAACCTCCACTGAGTTGGCCAAACTGGCATGCCCATAATGGGGATTTTATTTATTTATTTTTTTATAGGAGGCCCTTAAATGTTGAAAAGATGTTTCTCATGCTGGGCGAGCCGGCGAGGTAACAGGTTATTTTTGCAAAGCTACAGCCGCTGCGATGGAATTCCCACTAACCTTCTGGAACCGCTACAAAAGAAGTGTTGGGAAGCCGAGTGCCATGCGCTGACCTTCAAAAGCTCGGGCTCGTGCAATATGACCATGACCAATTTAGATCAAAAGGCATCCAGTAACTAGAATTGTGGATACTTTACAGATCAAACAGCTACAAAATAAACGGCAAGCTTTGTAGCACTGCAGACTTAATTAGGGATCCCCGCCTCAGAAAAGATACTCGAGCTGCCTCAGCCATGGCCCCCATGTTGGGCACCTGCATACCTTTTCCCTTTTAATGGATTTTAAAAATAAAGTGTCCATGGGTTCCTCTTGACATCAAAAGGCTCCTTGGCTTTGTTTCACATACCCTGGCGTATCCAAGAGACGAATGGCGTGGGGTCGGCGGAAGCCATACACTCCATCACCGCGCTCTCGCCAGCTACCACGGTGGTGTTCTCGGGGGCAGCGACGATGGTGACATCGGCAGGAAACGGTGGCTGAGAATCTAATCAAGGAAGAAGATTAAAAAAAAAAAAAAAAGATCTTTTTAAAGCAGCACAGTCCACATTTCATTTGTACCCTGACTTCCCTTACCTCCGCTGCCAGGACAACGCGCTGCGGCAAACAGGCTGCTCTTTCCTCCACATCAGGGCGGCTCAGCCCCCAGCCCAAAGGCCAGATCCAGCTGGTGGAACCGTATCATCCTGCCCACGGGGCTTCTCAAGGTCCAGAAATATAGTGGTGGGGAAGCAGAGGCAGGGCTCACTGCCACTCCCCTGCTGCCAACTCGCTGGACCAGAGGGGAGCCCTGCAGGCCAGACCATGACCACCGTGCAAGAGGTGGCAGATGGTTGGATTTAATAGGCGGAGGGAACGGAAGTCCAGATTGGGGTGGCAGGCAGGAGGATCGGGGCAATGCAGAGCTGGATCCAAAGGCACAGGGCCTGAGTGGCATGGCCTACAGCCAGATCAGGCAGCACAGGGCTGGATCAGGGCACGCAGCTGGAGCAGAGCAGCAAGGGGGCACACACCCAAGGCCCAACCCCATGCCATTCATCCAGACCCTGGAGCCAGAGCTTGGGCGCCACTGCTCCACACGAGTTACACACTTGGTTTACTGCTTGCATTTCACTCCCCTAGCCCGGCCATTTTCACCTTGGATTCTGAAGGCTTTCAGACCCTGGGCCCCCGGGCACTAGTGCCACGCTGTGGGGTTTGCAGCCGATGTACAAGTCTGCAATGGAATAAGACCTTGGTTCAGGTGAGCATTTCAGCAGAGACCTGGCCTGCATCACACGTCCTCAAGCCAAATGCCCTGACCATTATGGCAGCTCAGCTCTTCATCTGGCTTTCTGCCCCTGGATGTATGTGAACAAATCCCATCGCATGCACAGAGCTGGGGGGGGGAAGGAGGAAGGAGGGAGTCCTGTGTCAGCCCCATCTTCCATCCCCAAAGCTCAGAGGAAGGAGCAGAAAGTTTGGAGTCCGGATTCTTTCCAAGCCAAACCAGACAGCGGGAGCTGCCCAAACTCCAACGAATTTCCACCGAGACATTCAGCTCTGGGTGGACTCCATTTCTCCATTCATCTCATTTCTCTTCACTTCTACGACTTGCTTTTTAATTGAACAACATTCCGCTTAATTCATTCCTTAAAAGTATTAAATTCAGGACAAGCTCTGCTTGCCCCTGCCCCTTTGAACCAACATAAAGGACCCCATCTTCCAGAGGCAGTAATCCCAGTGTCTAATCTGTGCAGGATAAACACTTGCACTATTCCCTAGATCGCACAGCAAAGCCAACAGAACTGGATGTCACTACATCACAAAAGAAAGTTTCTGGTGATGGAATTTGTCTCATTCACAGGTAAGCCAGTGGAGAAAAATCCTCTGCCCTCATTTACCACATCTCCAGCAGGAGGCTCTGGTGATGCAGCAATGTCAGCACAGCTGTAGCAGCAGCAGCCTCACGATGTAGGCAAGGCCCAAGAACAGTGACTCCGCCATCAACACCTATGCTAATAGAGCCCACTCATTAAAATGACAGAAGGGAGCAAGCTATTTTGATTGGGGGGTAAAGACCGCATCTTAGTGTCCACAGGAAAGGGCTCACTTTGTTACATACCTGATGCACTGCAAAATGCCCACAGTTATATTACGACCTAGGACTTACATATAGCCTGTTCCATCAGGAGGTCTCTAGGAGCTAGGTATGTATTCACCCCATCTGAGGCCCATCCCTGCCATCCTAAGTTCCCTCTTGAGTGGGGAACCAGATGACAGGATAAGAGGAAAAGCCAACCTTTTCAATCATCTACAGAGGAGGTTTAATGGAGGAACTCCTGGCTCCTATCCCTGCTGCAGCAGCTCACTGGCATGGCGAATGCAGCCTCTTGGGAAGTCAGGCCTGTGCAGCCGCTTTCAGGCAAATGGTTGGGCAAGATGATTTACCTGAGAAACTGAGGGCAGAACTTGAGTCCTGCCAGCACACCTCTGCAATCCAGACAAGGCCCAGCTGGGTCTCCGCAGGCTGAATTGCTCCTTAAAGCATCTTCACTGCAGGAACTAAATGGCAAATGAAACCAGACACAGCACTGGGACAGAAGTGGGGTTTGCTGACAGGGCATAAAGAATCATAGTTAAACCTTATGCTTTCAGGGTAAACTGATCAACCGTGGAAGG
>NW_005841946.1:2459526-2465443 GCF_000455745.1 Alligator sinensis
CTCTCCAGAGCTGTCGACTGCACAGCTGGGTGGGTATACTGGTAAGGGAAGTGTGCGAATTGCTCTGAAGCATCAACGATTTGTCACTGTGGGGCAGGCTACTGATTTGTTGGCAAGAGGGTTTATCTGGTCTGGGAATTTGTGTGTTCCTAAGAGTGTGCAAGGAAATAAAGCATTTCCATGGTGCCACCCTGGGGAAAATATTCCAGGAATTTCCCTGGGACTCAATGAAGTATCTTAACGTTACCGATTCCTTCATGCTGACTGCTCTGCTAACAGAGCCTCTTTTCACGGCAGGAATCCCAATTCTCTGACAAGGGCATGACACAGAACATCGGGTCTGGAGCGTCAATTCAGATACGTGGAGAAAAGCAAAAAAACAAAACTAAACCCTGAACTAGGAATCCAGCACTGAATTACCACGGCTAGGACTTTTCTGCTCTCCTCAATAGCCACCAAGATTGGAGCTGGATCATGTCACCCAGCAAAACTCTATCCTCTTTGCTAGGATCAGAAAGAATCAGATGATTCTGCTCCTGCTTCAGTCTTACTGCAGTCTCTTCATTCCCCATGCAAAAAAGACAGGAAAATCTCCTAGCCATTGCCATACCAGAGAAATCCTGGGTGCAGGTGCTATCAGGGACATGTTAGATGGAAAGCCTTCAAGTACATGCAATACGGCCACAACAACGTGCTTACAAGCCTACACACATCACCATTCCCCCGTCTTCCACGTTCTCATACAGGTACTTAAATGCCTAGTTAACCTCTGACTTAGTTGGTGCAAACTCCAGTGCCGACAAGGCAGCACATCCTTATGCAGATGCAAAATATATGAACTAGAAAGGAAATGGATAAGTGCCAGGGAGCAGCATTATCACAGCAAGTTTGTAATGGGGTTATTCTACCTGCAGGGATAGCACCTCTGACCCGTCACCTACCAGGAAGGAAAGGAAGCTTCTGCATCTCCTGCGGGCTGGTACAAGGCACGGATGATACAGCGTGCAACAAGCTGAACAGACTATGCTGCCCTCACTACCCTGCAAGCTGCTAGCGGGTTTTGATGACAGGTAGGGCCAATCCCCCCAAAGCTTGGACCTGGTTCCCAAAGGCCAGGTGCGTTCGCAAAGACCTTTGAAAAGGGATGGATAAAATTCCCGAGCTTGGAACCTGTACCGTGCCCCACAAAAAAGGACCAGCAGCCAGCATTTGTCCACCAGATGGAAGCAGAGATACGACAAGGACGCTGCGGTCCTCTACCCG
This sequence comes from Alligator sinensis, assembly GCF_000455745.1. Taxonomy (NCBI): domain Eukaryota; kingdom Metazoa; phylum Chordata; order Crocodylia; family Alligatoridae; genus Alligator; species Alligator sinensis. The sequence goes on from NW_005841946.1 coordinate 2,460,790, forward strand.
GGGTGAAATTTGTACTGGACATTCTTATATCTTAACCTCCAGCCTCTCTCCAAATGCCAGAGCAAAGGGCTGCAACACAGTTATGAGAAAACATAAGGCTGAGAAGGGACCCTCTTACACAGTGGCGCTATTACAAGAAACGACTGGTGGGAACAGGCATATAAGTGACATGTTTTCATGCTACCACACCTAGGAGTCGATTAAGATTTTACTACATTCATGGCATGGACTATTCATGCAGTCCAAGCCTGTAGCATAGGAGACTGCAAGCTCTTTTTGTTTAACAGCCAAAGGTATGATTACACTGCAGCAAAGCACAAGTGATCCAGGGATTAGTGTGCTGACTTCGCTGCCTTGTGTAGCAAGTGCATACAGGGGCACAATCATTTAGACAGAGTTAGCCCAACTGTAAATATGGTACACTGGTTAAATGTTGGGGGCTGGATTCTCTACCTTGCCATCCCTGTAGTCAAACCAGCTAAGAGCAGAATGAGAGAGGGAGCAGGGACTGGCCTTGCAAGAATAAGGAAGGCTCCTGCTCCCGATACACGTGGGAAAATACCTATGCGACAGACAGGGCAGTACACACCTATCACCTGGAACCAGCCCTGGCACGGGTCAGCTGCAGCACTGTTGTATTGGCTTGTTCAGCTGTGAGCTTCCCTGGCATCAGCAGGAGCTGAATATAAAGCTGGACTTCAGGAGGTTAACCACACAGCCAGCAGCTAACATGTCAGGCAATCATGGTTCTGTCTTTCCTCACAACCATGCCCTAGCCGCTCAGCCAAGCACTTGCAGCTTGGGAGGAATCACCTCCCCAGGCCACAGCACAACAGATCCCTCATCGACAGAGTGAAATCACGCTCAGTGCAAGGACAGCAGGACAGCGAAGAGAACAGGGCACCCATGCTGGCCGAGCGACACAGGTGGAGAGGCTGGTGCTAACTGAGCCACAGGGCTGGGAAGAGAAGATGTCATATCAGTGAAGGAGGCCTCCGAGTGCGCAGACAGCATGAGAAACAGGAGGGGGAGCCCAGGACAAGGGGGCAGAGAGGAACAAGTGCTGGGTCCATGTTGAACAGACCTATGTAGTCCACCCAGTCAGTTGGCAAGCACAGATGTAGGCTCTCACACAGGGTGGCAGCACCTCTGGCATGGAAGGGGGACCAGAGAATGGGGCTATGCAAGCTCCCCTCAGCATCCAAAACATGACAAGCTGCAATACCAGCTGCTGCGGCTCTGCAACTCCATGCAGGGATCCCTAGAGCTGCGCGTTCCCATGTCCCATCGGCCTGCCCCTGCTCTGCCCTCGAACACCCTTGGGCACTGCCCCGTCTAGGGCTGGTAACACCTGCAGGGCACGGAGATGCCCTGCCCACTCAGCACTTCCATAGGACACATGCTCCAGCCAGGATGCAGCCTTTCCTTGGCCCTTCTGGGAAGCCACTCCCTCCCCTGAGCTTCCATGTGTGCAGGTGCACTAGCACCCCATGAAAAAGCGGAGCCTGTTCCCGCCACCGATAAACACCTTCCCGGCAGGTGCACCGTGCTGACATACCGCAGCCTGGGGACACAGACCTGGCAGCACAGAATTCTTGCTTGAAAGCTTTCCCCAAAGTCACGGTACCGGGAGACCAGATGCATCAGACACCTCCAGGTGTTTCAAGCTCACTCTGGAGCAATGCTCAGGCCAGTGCTGCAGAAAGAGGCCCAGGGAGGAAAGGGAAAACAAATCTGCTTTTTGAGCTGTGCAGCCATTTCCATACAGAAGCCTCCCCAGGATCTTTCTCGGGTTCCTCAAGGCCCCCCTGCAGTTCCAGCTCTCCCCTGCCAAACATATCCACACGTCACACAACCTCCCCCCCGCGCCGTCCCTAAAGGAATTCCCACCTAGACTTTGGGTTTGGAGGGACTCAAACCCCACAGGCCAGTAGTCCTTGCTATGGGAACAGCGGGTCCCTCCCAGCACAGCCCTCCTCTTTCCAGTTCAGCGGGTAGAACAGCTGAACCTGTGTGACCCAGCTACTACATAATGCCTGCGTTGGATGCTAAACAGCCTGGCCTGGGTGGTGAGGGGAGCACAGACAGAGCACACCCACCTCTTCCTACCCTGGGAGACCAATGGAAATGCCTTTCCCACCCTAGCCACAGCATCCTTTGTAGAAACAGCCAGGATCTGCTGCTTCATAAAGCACCATCCACTCACAGCAGCTACCACTGAGATATGTTAATTATCTGGGATATGGAAAACATGCCTTGCTATGAGGGGCTTAAGAAGCTCAATCTACTTAGTAGAGTAAAAAGAAAATCCGTAGGCAGCGATCTGGGGAATTACAAGATCTCTCTACCCAGCAACCAGGTTGAAGCAATCATTAAAAGCAGACTTAAATCCATCTGGAAGGTCTCAATCTGTGAGGGTCTCAGCAGCAAGGTGTCTGAAAAGGAAAGAGGTAGTGCAAGAGTGATGCTGTACTCACAACGGTCCAGAAATTATGCCAGACAAGGATTTCTTAGGGTGATCGCTTTGATTGGACCAACTATGTAGTTGGGATACAGTTAGACAAGCTTTCAAATGCAAGACATTCTTCCTCAAGTGTGAGGATGACCTCCTAGATTGCTCTGTACCTTAAGCAGCGGGTAAAGGAGAACCGGGGAACATAATTTATTGATGTCCTATGCAAGAGGGTTATAAAGACATGCCACAGTCACAGGGTGAGAAGCAAATTGTTGTCCTGGATCAAAAACTGGCTGCAAGACAGCCAGCAAACAGCGGCAGGATTAACAGGTCTGCTTTCATCATGCCAAAAGGTTAATGGTGGGTTGTTTCAGCTTTCTGCACCAGGTCCTGTGTTGCTTAATGTACCTATTAATGAGCTGGAAAGCAGGGTGAAAAACAAAGCGGGGAACCTGGCAGAAGACACTGAATTATTTAAATGAGTTAGGAGTAGAAAGGGTTGTGAGGAAAGAGATCCAGCCAGGCAAAAGGAACAGGCAACAGGATGGCAAGCAAAACTCAGTCTTGAGGGGAACATTTAAAAGACTTGTACAAGTTACAGGCTTCTGAAGGACGGATGTCCGGTCAGGAAAGGAACCTGGGATTACAGCATAAGGCAAACCCCTCGCTACTGCACAGTCTGTCTAAAAACTAAACACAGCGTGAGGCTGCACAAGGAGTGGGGTGGTGAACAATGCAGACGATTTTTTTTTTTTTTGCATAAACCCATGGTGAAGCCTAATCTGGAAGATGGCGAATCTAGATACTTTGCCAAAAGGACAGAGAGGAATCAGAAAATGACCCTGGTCATGCAATGTCTCTCAGAAGGAGAGGGATGGCGATAAACAGGAGGGCACATAATGAATATGTACCAAACCAGGAAAGGTCTGGAGTCGGTAGGTTGGCTGTTTACTTACCTGGTGAGCAGTACTCAGCTGCGATGCTTGTGCACGTATGACGCTGGCCCTCCTGGGGTAGCAGCTGCAAAAGGCTACCAGCCAAATGGGAGTACAGTCAGTGCCAGGTTTCCTAGACTGTGTTCCATGCAGGAATTAACTCGGAGGGAGGAAAAAACTCTGCTTGAAATAGCACATGTACTACACACACAGCGCACGTGTGTAGATGGTCTCCATGTGATAAGTGCAGAGGCATGTGGCAGACACAGGCTCTGGTCCACAATAAGGTGCTACAGGTAACAGTGTGAAATCAGGGCACAGCTCTACAAAGCTACGTTTTCTGCTTTGCGTGATCACCAGGACTTTTTAGTCCAGACGCCAACTCTGTTGCCCACCAGTTATTAACAACGATGGTGGAAAAATGAATCCCTTTCAAGAACATTTTTTATTCTAAGTGAAAGCAACTACCTCATAGGCATCACAGCCACACATCTGCCTTGTGTTTTGTGCTTTAAACCTCTGCAGCAGTAGCCTTCGCAAACGGAAAACTCAAATTTCTCTCTATCCCAAGTCTCTATTGCATCATCTTTCATTTCTGAACCCTGGGTAGTGTCTAGTTAGCACAAAACACAAGCTAGTCTCATTTCAATGCTGAAGAGCCTCCAAGATCAGGGACTAAGTTAAACCAAAAGGAGTTTCAGCTCAAAGGAATCTGATCGCAGAATACTGAGCAGCAAAACAAGCCCTAGCCTGTGCTGGCACTGCTGCTAAAATCATCGCAGGTCAAGAAGAACCATTGTCAAAAGCCAGGTAAAAAGGAACTGCTATTTTCTAGGAGTCCTTCAACGAGTGGAGAAAAGGATCACGACGCACAATCAGTGCTGTTCATTGCAGGAGACTGAAAGCTTCACTGGCCGCACTACTTGAAGCCTGGTTTTTGAGGGGAGAGGGTCTTCCCTTGTTTCATGTCACATCTCCGGGTAGGACGGCTGCTCCAACATGAGGCTTTGCATGTGGAGATGAAGGTGCCAGGAATTCATTTTTAAACCATTCCCATCCCTAAATCCAGCAGGGCCATTGTGACCGCTTTCTATTGGAAAATGTGCTGCACTCTGGTCTGGGCTGATGGAGACTGCAGGCCATGGCCTGAGCTGGGCAAAGTCAGCACTATCCCACTGATGTCAATGGACTGATGTCAACTGAAACCATCTGAGGAGCTAGGAAATGACCATCACCTGGTTTTGCATTTCTGGGAAATCAAGAC
>NW_005841946.1:2465453-2471213 GCF_000455745.1 Alligator sinensis
GAAATGAAAGGCCAAGTTTGGGTCCCTTTTTTCTATCTGGCTTCACCAAAGCCCAGGGTACAGGCCTCATTTTAGGCATTCCCAGATTACATTTCAAGTGCTTTCACCTCCTGCAAAACCAGTGCCCTACACAGTCTCAGTGCTAGAAATCATCTGCAAGTCCTTCTCAAAGAAAGAGCCACCCTCCTTTTACAAAGCGGCAGTTCTTTTGCAGGGATAAGAGTGAGCTGTGAATGTCCACAGATCTCAATGCCTGATCTATGGGCAGGGAAGGCTTTATGACATTAAAATGGCACTTTCAGAACAAATGTGCCCGTACAAGGCCTCCTTTAAAAGCTTGGCTCAGGAGTGTATATCAACTGTGTGCACATATGCACGTGTGCACGCACACACACATATCCATGGTTAATGTCAGTTGTGACTGCCAAAGCACTTCTACACTGTTAAAGCCTGAGAGCAGGAAGCAGCTCAGTAATGTCTGTCCACCTGACTCTCAACCATCAGACCAGAAAGCCACCTTCTCAACCCATAGCCTTGAGCTGGAAGCATGAGAATCGAATGGAGCAGAGCCCAGGTGAAATCATGGGCTACCAGGCAGCTGAATTTCATTTCCCTCGATCTCCTTGCACCGCCTTTGTGGATTTGAGCTCAGAAATTAAATCTGTTAATGCACTTTTTAGCAAAGAGCCTCAACCAAGAGCCTCAACCAGGTGCAACTGGGAACCCAGTGACAGTCAAAACAGGAACATTTTCCCAGGAACTGATCTGTATTTTTGCCCCCCGCTTTTAAATCCTCAAGCGTCTGGGGCACGGGGTTGTATCGATGGGAAATCTCAGGTTGCTGCTAATCATTCATCTTGTGATGCTGCCTGCCATTCAGCCTAGCAGAAAGCTGTCGACACTGGCCCACTGTCTGCCTGCGTGTGTTTGGCACCATTCTTCACAGCTCCAAAAGGGAGCCATGCCGGTCGGACAGCATGATGCTTTCTCCTTGATTCACCAAACGTGAGGAGCCACTCACATTTTAGTCACTCGGGCATTTCAGCCAGTCCAAATGCAGGTATGGTTGTGATCCTCATCGCACGGTCTACTCAGCTGCTCTTGCCTCTTTCTCTTGAGAGCACTGGTCATCAGGAGTCCACACGTCAAAGCCTTCCCCGGCAGGAAGCAACATGCAGGCAGGAAAAGGGGAAAGGACAGACATGCAGTGAAGCTCTCCGGTTTGGAGCACTTCAGAATGGCTGCAGAGCCATGCAGGGGCAATGCTGGAGGAGCTGGAGAGCAGGAATCCCTGCTGCAGCCTCGGGAGGGTCCTGAGGTCAGCTGAGCACACAGGACAGCGCTTAGTGGCTGACAAACCTGTGCGGGATGGGGTAGGGAGTGGAGCACTGTGGGATGCTGGAGGACTGAGCGAGACACGCGCCCCACCCCTCCCCATAATCATACACAGTGAAAATGCAGCACTTCAAAAGTGCTCCTCTTTTCTCAAGGGTCATTTCTGAACTGCTTTGGCCATTTTTTAAAATCATTCTTGAGGTGTGTGAACGCCTGCACCCCGAGTGCTTGGAGCACTTCAGAGCATGTCTGTCCACAGCCAAGCAGGGGCAGGCATCCAAAGGGGAAGAGGATGGGAAGAGGAGAGGAAAGGGCCTTGAGTGGGGAGGGTGGTTGGTCAAGGAGAGGCTCTGAGGATGAAGGAAGGGAAAAAAAATTATATCAACCAGGTTAAATAAGGGACATGCCTCTCCCTGTCTGACAGCTGCTTATCTGTCCCTTTTCACTGCTCTAGGAGCAAACTAGCCACGCTGCTGAAAAACTGCATAGCACAGGGCCTGCTTTCAGGTTCTAGCTGAACTGAGGGACCTGCAATGATGGTCAGAAAAAGCAAGAGGTGTTTCACGGGCTCAGAAACAGTCCTGCAAATCTCAGGGCCATTCCCTGCATAACATCCGTCAGCAACAGCAAGGCAGCCTCGCTTGTCTTCAGGATAACTGAGCAATGGATTAATAATTCCTTCAAGCCATCCTTCAAATACTACCCATCTGCTGGGAAGTCAAGGATGGGAGGGAACGGCAAACCCTTAGAGAGACTGTCTGCAAGAGGATCTTTGTAGAGGCTTCCACAGTCATGGAGCCATTACGCGGTGCGATCCAGAGCAATATCCTTGCCCTGCACAGGGAATTTGAGGCTTGTTACAAGGCTGTCCGCCTCCCCGGCACAGCATGTTGGCACTGAACCATACGAACCCTCACTGTAATTACCCTGTTACACTCTGGCTTCCTGCAGTCGTAAAACTCGACAGGTTTCACTCCCAAAGACAGTGCGAGGGGGAAAGAATGGCACGTACAAAACTCGTTAGGCTTCAGTCAGTCACAGTTCACTGTCGGGCCGTCTACAGAGCCCTGGCCACTATCTCAGCGAGCCTGGCTTCATAACCTGCAATAGGAATAACCTTTACGACAAATACAGGGCAGATGCCACAGAAATTAGAGCAAGCTTGGATAGCACCGATGCATTTTGGGCTGAAAAGAGGAAGACAGACGAGAGCTGTTAGCAGAAGCACAGAATACAGAACGGATGACAGCAAGGCTGGCAGCACTGGCTACTGTCACACTCGGGGCCTGTCCTCACCGAGACCAGCTTCACTGTTATTCCCCATCCTGATTGACACAAGAACAGAATCAGGCCCAGGAATGAGCTTTGTGCTCTACCAAAGTACCACCGCCCTCAGCATCATCCTACTATTACAGCCTCATTCCTCACACCCCCCACCCCCCTCGCTAACCAGTCTCGCTGTGGACCTAAGTGCTGACTGATGTTCCAGTCCAGAAGTCCATCGTCCCCATGTGTCTCTGGGACTGCACTTCAGCCCTGACCATCCAAGTCCGGCATGGCTGGCACCTCTCCACTGCTGGGAGAGGTCTTCCCAACAGGTCCAGCTTCTCTGCCACTTGCTCGCTGAATGTCCTTGGTCAAGCCCTTTTGCCTCTTTCTGACACCACTTCCGTGGGCTCCTATAACCTGTCTGTCCCATGGAAGCAAGGGGGTGGAATAACCAAGAGAGAAGTGATGCCAAGGCCCTGCAGCAAAGAAGCTCAAACCATGCATCCAAAGCCATTTTAGCAAGGGCTAGATTGACTCAGATTTAAACATGCGTAACAACCCCAACCTCCGAGGAGCAAAGGGTCCAGAAGACACAGGTTCAGGGGTCTTGTCCAAATAAACAGACACCCCTCTTTCATCACCACCACACCCCGTATCACCTTCTCAGCACAATGACTCTCTCTCTACTAGATGGGAGGTCCTGGGGCATGTGAGGAAGCTCACACACCACCTACTCCATGGCTGGACTCCAGTCACCACAGCATCCAAACCATTTCTGAGTCCTACAAGATGCCCTCGGGTGTTTGTGGCAGGGCTGCATGGGCGAAACTCTGGAAATGAGCAGGTAGAGGGAACCACGGCAGCTTGGCCAACGGTTGGGAATGACGCACGTGCCCACCCACCGCCTAAGGAATTCCTGGAAGCGCGGTGCCCCTGCCAACTGCTTTCCCAAGAATGGGTTTTCCAGCACCAGCAAATCAATTTCCATGGTGCTGCAGAAGATGCTTCCAGGAAATAGCAGCACAGAGATGCCAAGGATATCCTGTTACCCTGCTGTACTGACGGGTTCATAAAACGCTTCTTACCCGCAGATCGGTAGCCCCATCACAATGCTTTATTGCATAAGACCATCCCAGGTATCCGTGAAGCACTTGCCAAGAAACTGCATTTTAGCTTCACGTGCTGACGTCAGCTGAGCTGAAATCTCTTTGCACTGGACCGGTTTGCAGTTCATGCTAAAACTACAGGACCAACAGGGGACTATACTGATTGCACTGCGCACGGCAGCAACCCACTGTGTGCAGCTTTATGGTAAGGGTCACACTAAATGTCCCAGCTCCACCAGCCTAGGGACTCCAGGGCTACAGTTTAATCCTTCAGAGGTATGTGGCAGGGGCAGCACATCACCCATGCATATAGACTTTGCACAGAGCCCTTGCACACCATTGCTCTTACCACCAGCAATACAGACACAAACTAATAAATCCAACTTCCTTAGGTTTCCTCACCCCGCTGGTGCATTCTGTGGTCTGGGGTTATCCAGGATCCTTCTGCAGCTCATTGTTTGTTTTCTGAACCATGGACCCCCCGCCCCCAGCACAGCTCACCTCAGGTCACTTCTGTGAAAACCTGTCTGTCTCATCATCCCCTCTCTTGCCCAAAACCTCCTCCCTTTCTGCAAGGCCTTTTTAAACCCCTCCTCCCCCACCGTTGCCTTTCTACAGGATTCCAACAGAGAAGGGAAGTTTCTCCCATCTCTGGCAACTCCTTGGCATATCAGTGGCTCAATGAGAGTACAGTGTTTACAGTCACCAACATGCCTAGTCTGGGGGTGATGAGCGAGGGAACTTTGCTGGCCAAGGGGCACACACGGATGAATTCCATGATGCAGGAACTTCCACAGTAACACTTCCTAATATCAGCCAGCATTTGTAAGCTGACAGTCCCCAAATCATCCTACGTGAGGTAGCAGACTAAAGGAAGGAACCAGTGGGAGAAGGTGCTAGCAAAAGCTGTCACCAAAAGGAGTCATCCCGGTGACAATACGGAAAACTGCATAGAGAAATTCTCTTTCTGAACCCATTAGAAAAAGATGCCTGAAGCGTCTATCCATCTGGATGGTCTTTTCATGGGGTTTAGCTTTCGCAGAAGCAAATCGATGAGTAGGAGGTGTCTGTTCCTGAAATTCTCCAAAGAAAACAGCATCCTAAAAGAAGATCAAAGCAGACCACCACCCTATTTTCTCCGAGGTCCTGTCTTCCCTGGGACTCAAGGTGTGCTCTTAACCTGAACTTGCTAACTCAAGGTAATATATCTTTGCCAAGACAAGCACTTTGTAGCTTAAACATGAGTTAACAAGCAAGCTTAATGCTCCTGCAGGAGTCCGATTTCCATCCTGATTTGCCTGCTCAAGGCACAACTATGGAGAGCCTTGTCTTCACGAGGGTTTACCTCAAGTTGGCTAACTTGCCTTTTCTTCTTACTGACAGCCCAACATGAGAAATGTCCAGGCAAACTTGATGCTGCATTTGTCCAAGGGTAGCCATAAATAAACTGACTTGAGCTACAGGTCCAGGGTAAGAGTAATGCCAGCACTGATTATATTTTGAAAATAAAGTAAAACTAGGAATTAGCTGTCAACAGCAAATTCAACACAGTTAAGCTTAGATTCTCACGTTCAACTTGTACATTCAGCTATCTCACACTTGGAAATTCATTGGCACCCTTTCTAAGTGGCTCTTTTTAAGAAGGTCACCAGACTATTCATTTCCTTTTAAAAAAGGAAGTGTTAATTTCCTAGTCTATTCAAAAACCTTCTCAGGTTGAGCAGCACATCAAGTAAGTGGTTTTTCTTCAAGCCTAGGGAAAGCCTTCCTTTTTTCTGAGTCATTTCCAAGACATAGGACATTCGCACAGGCTCAGTTTGGAAGGTGTCCCAATGCTAACCTCTGCAAGGTTGCCTTCTGGGCCCAGCGCCATGCCTTTCATAAATATGAGAAGGTCACGATGCAGATCTCTTTTCTCAGCAGTCCTGAAGGCCATTCTGTCTTCCTGGAGGTCATGGTCATCATTTTGGTTGCTACCCTGCCATCTTCTCCAAGCTCAGCCATTTTTCATAAAACTCTGGTCTCGTTCCGGGAGTAGAAAAGGGAAAGA
>NW_005841946.1:2471244-2472596 GCF_000455745.1 Alligator sinensis
CCAGGAGAAGCAGACGAGGTCTTTGAAAAGGCTGGACCTGAACAAATCATTTGCAATGACACATTGATTCAGTGAACATCACCTTCTCTTCAATTCTTGCGATGTCCACAAGCAGACGGCCAGGTCCTCTAATGCCTCCATCATTTACAGTGATTTGTTCACTTTCTTGGCCTGGACATATGTGGACTGAAAATAGGAATATATGGTTCATGCTGGAACTCCTGCAATGTACCTGCGGTATGTTTTAAATTGCACATGAAAGAAGTTAACAAGGTCTGGAGAGGAAAGGCTCTTTGTGCCTTGGTTCTCAATCTGTACAAGGTGGTTAAAAAGCTTCTTTCTATCAGCCACTGCCAGCCTTGCTGAAGGATATGGGAATCTCGCAGGAACAAGGATCCTTGCTTACCGTGGGTTTATACAGCACCTAGCACAAAAAGGTTGTGATCCTGGTTGTGCCTCTAGGCACCTGTGCAAAACCTAGGCACCTGTGCAACGACCCAAGTAATTATAGGCCTGTAGGCCTCACCTCAGTGCTTGGGAAGCTCTTGGAGAGGATCATCAAGGAGCACATCTGTGGGGGGCCTGCAGGGGAGATCATGCTCAGGGGCAATCAGCATGGCTTCACCAAAGGCAGGTCCTGCCAGACCAACCTGATTGCCTTTTACAACCAAGTAACTAAATCCTTGGATGATGGTGTCGCTGTGGACATAGTCTTTCTAGACTTTAAGAAAGCCTTTGACACTGTCTCTCACCCCATCCTCATCAATAAATTAAGCCACTGCGGCATTGATGCCTGCACAGTTGGATGGGTAAAAAATTGGCTGATGGGGCGCACCCAGAGAGTAGTGGTGGACGGGTTGTACTCAACCTGGTGAGTTGTGAGCAGTGGGGTACCCCAGGGCTCAGTCCTCGGGCCCACACTGTTTAACATCTTCATCAGTGACTTGGACGAGGGAGTGGAAAGCATGCTGTCCAAGTTTGCTGATGACACTAAGATGTGGGGCGAGGTGGACACACTTGAAGGGAGAGAGAGGCTGCAACTAGATTTAGACAGACTACAAAAGAGGGCAGATGAGAATAGGATGGGGTTCAACATAGACAAATGCAGGGTGCTGCACCTTGGGAGAAGGAATCCACAGCATACATACAGGCTGGGGAGTTCCCCTCTTGAAAGCACAGAGGCGGAAAGGGATCTCGGAGTCATTACTGACTCCAAGATGAACATGAGCTGCCAATGCCAGACCGCAGCCAGCAAGGCCAGCCATACCTTGTCACGCATCCAAAGGTGCATCTCAGGCTGGTCCAGAGAGGTGATACTCCCCCTCTATGCGACTTTGGTCAGGCCGCAGTTG
>NW_005841946.1:2472842-2476482 GCF_000455745.1 Alligator sinensis
CAAATTCAAGAGGAGGTTGGATGATCACCTGTCTGGGGTCTTGTGAACCCAGCATTCATTCCTGCCTGTGGCAGGGGGGCAGACTAGATGATCTGTTCGGGTTCCTCCTGACCCTAGCTACTATGAAACTATGAAAATAATAGAAACAGCAGTACTTTCCTGAAATAAACACTGCAGCTCCCTTGGAACAACGCTAACCGCCTAGTGCAGGTTCCTCAGCTGGGGATATCTTCTCAAGTTGGCAATTCTTTTCTTTGCAGTTATTTTTAAATTTGCCTCAATCAAGCCCCAAGCTCCAACTGGGACCAGAAATCTCAGGAAAGGGCAATCTTGTCTCATTAGCTAGCTGAATCTCAGTTCCCAGCTCTAAGAGGCATTGCGCTGGTGGTGGCAGTGGTATCATTTCCCAGCTCTGAGAAGGGGACAAAAAGAAGAAAACAAAAAGCAGCAATTCCAGCTGGGAGTCAGACACTTGGGCAATCCCAGCCTCAAAGCCTGGTACCTTTACAGGTCATGGCAATGGTCCCAATGCCTACAGAAAGGAAAGAACTGCAGGAGTTGAAGGTATGTACAAAACCTCTTTGGACCACAGAAATCCCACAGAAGAGGGTCTAAGGATTTTGGATCAGCAGGCCTCAACACAGCAGCCTCTCTGGCACCAGTCCCTCCATAAATCACGTGCTCCCCTCACCAAAGGCACCAGAGCTCCTTAGTAAGGGTGAAAACCCTGTTATGCAAAGGGCCACACAGCTCCGAAGCACCACTGACATCTTGCTTGCGCAGAATCGTCCACCGCAACATCCCAAAATCACAAGTCATGGCCTAACAAGTTCATGTGGCTGGTTTAACCCCATGGAAATCTCTGCCATTTCTTGGATTCTTTTCTTTCACCTTTGTGTTTCTTTAAGGTGAGTTCAGGTGTCCAGGTTTTTCTCTGCCACCAGGAGTGACACCTTACTCCTTTTTTAATGAAAGCTGAGATTCTTGTGTAACCTCATCAACTCTAATGTGTGGGGCAGTTCCTGATGCTGTTGTGAGAGCTGGCAACAGCAAAGTCAGGAAGTTTCTCCCCTCTTGTGCATGGCAGAGTGTGGACACTGCACCGGGCAGTGTCACTTACTGGGAGTCTCTGCAGTGCCCAGATGCTGTATTATGTCACTACCACAATTAAAACTCTGGTCTGAGACCAAACCATACCAATCCTGCTGCTCTTTGGCTCACCACTAGCTGCTAACCTCATTGTTAACTCTATCCACAGCTACTTTCCCTGTTTGATATCCTCACTGCAAAGGCCAGGCTTGACTCTTATCTTGTACCCAAGTAAATCACTGATTTCCATGGGGAGTCAAGAAACTCAAGAGAGCAGAAATGAATGAGGCCTGCTGTCTGCAGCGGGACTCAATTTATACTATTAGCAGGGACTTGTCTATCCTTCCCCAAACATCCAGTGCTAAAACACAAAGAAACAATGTCTAATACAATGGACTGGTCTACCAAGCTGTCTTAATAAGAGAGGCATATCAACAGTTGAGAGGGACTTTGAACCATCAGCAATTCCAGCTGCCATTAGGAGTTTGACAGCAAGGCGCTTTGCAATGCACACGCTTTAACAAACCCAACTGCTTTAAACACAATGTGCAGGTGCCAGTACCTCTGGGCATATCCCTCTGGACCAGGGGAAACAGCTCATCCCATACCTATATTACCCTTCAGCTGATTCATTTCAGCAGATTTCCCTTGGCGTGTTGGATGGTGCCAAACCCCAAGCTTTGGCAGCAAGAAATAGGTGGACATGAGGGCTGCGAGCCTGGTATCAGATCCATTGTCACCGGTGTCCCTCACCAGTGCTGAGCACTGTGGCCTTTCGGAACATTAGGGCTGGTCCAAAAACACCCTCAGATCCTCCTGCACTAGCAAGACACTTCTAATCATATCAAACCAAGCCAGTCTCAAGACCACTGAGATCATTGGGACACCTTAGATGCTGTAACAACCTTCCTAGGTTAGTTGAATAGCTTTGCATCATTAGTGATTCTTTGAGCAGAGTGACCTGGAGACACCTCTCCAGGTGCGGATGGCTGTTGGCTCACAGGGAGCTCATCCACCCTTTACCAGGTCTTATTTTTAGTCCTGCTGGGTGTCCACACACCCTCCTCACTCAGGCTATCCCAGGTGGGGGCACTGGTTTAGTCGCTGACAACCAGAGCATGGAAAAGGCTGTTCTGGTTTACATGGTGCCAGACAGCAGACCAAGAGAGGCCTGGCCTGACGCATGCAGGACACTTGAGCAAAGCAAAAGTCTTCATCAATAGCATGGGGCTTACGACATGATCAATCCCATCCACTAGGGCAGTGAATGCAGTGTCCCAAGATCCCTTAAAGGGTGCCACCGAGGTGTGAGGAAATAAGCAGATAAGCTCAGACTGAGACTCACCCCTGCCTGGCTGATCCCCGACCCCTGCTGTCCAGCCCCTCTGCAAGGAGGTAAGCACTGTAATAAATCAGTTTTTAAATGGGGTGCTGCTCCATTCGCAGGAGTTATGGAAGGTGCTGTGAGTCTAAAAAAAGTTGAGAACCACTGCACTAGGGGCAGCCTGATAGACATACACATGTGTACATGCATATGTTACCAATGTGTGGGTGTGAGTGCATACACACAAGATCCCACCAGTAAAACCTTCCTTCCCTAGCTATATTACTCTGCATCCTGATTACTGATCATTTCTACAGCACCTATTGCAGTATCACATGCTGCTTCATGCCTGTTCAGGAGCATCTGCTGTGCTGCAGCCAAACCCACGTTACTGGCTCAGTGCAGAGATAACTAAGTGAAAGTTTACTGCCATGGTTGCCCCAGATGATCGAACAGTCCATGCTGGCTACAAAATCTATTCATCTGCCTGGGTCTGCTTTCAGCCCTCCCCCACTCCTTGCCTTCTTTCAACCCTCCCCTCCACCCTCCAAGTCCCGTGATCACTTAGCATCTCTTGCCAGAGAAAAAGGATCAAGAGCATTTTTCATGACCCAACAGGTTCATTATGCAAACAGCTTCAAATATCAGGCAACTCGGAAACCTGAACCTGAAAACTCATGTAAACTGAGTCCACCGGCTCAGGGCTTTCATCCGCTCAAAATGGGTTGCAACTCCCTGCTTAATAGCAAGTGAAAGAAAAAAAAACCAACAGAGAGAGAGAGGAGAGGAAAAAGGAGACAGAGGGAGAGAGAAACCAGAGTTTTGCCACTGGCCCCTCAGGGAGGGAACAGTGAAAAAGGGACATATTGTGTGGCTTCAAAAAGAAACTGCAGGCTTGCAGAAGTAACTGGGCTCCACCCCCCTTTGCAGAGGCAGCTTTCAATGCTGATTAGTATGGAAGTTGCAAGACAAATGGGTAGCTGCCTCATTCCACACCAGAAGCAGCTGCATTTGTGGCGGGCTAAAAAGACCTCTTCCTACACTGGACCAAATCTGGAATACAGCCACCAAATAAGGGGCTCTCTTCACAATGAGGGAGTGCATCTCGATGGACCCCAACATGGATGGGAGTCCTTCAAGACCCACCATTTCCAACCATCTGGGACCTTTCAGCTGGGAAGGCAAGGGCCTGTCTGAACACCCTCGTCCCATAAAGCAGGGCAGGAA
>NW_005841946.1:2476513-2476836 GCF_000455745.1 Alligator sinensis
TCCTTAGAACAACAGCTATCGGATGGCCGTGTCGGGAATCGGAGTGGGGAATGAGTGCGGCCAGCTGTTCACAAAGATATAAGCAGAGAGAAAGCTACAACCTCAGTAGCCTTGGCTGCCAAAAAAACCCTCCGAGGCCTCGTCCAGCCGAGGCAGGCTGGTCCCCCGGTGGCCTGCAAACGTGGGAATCCCATCTTTGGCCCGCAGGAAAGACCCCACAGCCTGGCTGCTCTCTGAAGGGAAATAAATGCCGCCAGTTTTTTTCCCCCCTCTCCAGATCCTCCAAGTTCAAACGCCCAACCTCCAACACCACATTGCTCCTG
>NW_005841946.1:2476846-2479954 GCF_000455745.1 Alligator sinensis
AACAAAGTTGAGCGTAGCTCTCTCAGGAACCCCAGACAGGGAGCAGGTGGGGGGGCTAGGGGTTCCCACTCCTAGAAGGTAAGGGCACTACACCTCTCTGGTGCAGCACGATGTAGACAGCTCAGGACAGGCGTCCCAATCACCTGTGTGGCGCTACTCCACAAGCAGAACAATCTGGCGTGATAGCTCTCCATTACAGGGGACTACACACCTTGCCTTATCCCTGAGGGCACCAGGCAGAAACTGGTGCTAACACTACCCCTTTGATTTTGTGTTTGTCCACTCCATCTCAAACAGTGCTCTGATTTTCAGAGACAAAATATCCCACCCCACAGAAGAGCATGAGGTCAAAAGATGCTTTTGTTACCCTGCTGTGGGCCTTGCTCAAGCTTGGGGCTTTCTTGGGCTTGCATTGCACTGAACTCCATACCGCAGAATGGCACCAAGTCTATGCGTATTGGTGGTGTAACCAATAAGTGCTACACAAAGGGCTGATGACTCCTAGCCGTTCATTTCCATGCACAACAACCATGACTGTGAATATGCTCAGGCAATAGCTCATGCACTTTTGTGAGTGTGCAAGGTACTGACAGGGTTGACAGCTCGCAGGTGACAAACTAGGAGCTCTGTTTCTTGTCTCGTGACCTGCTTATCACTCCCCTCTAGCAGAAGTAACTCACCTGCAGGGCTGGGCCTCATCCCAAGTCTCAGGAGCAGGCCTGCTTGAACTTTTGCGGGCACCCCTATACTAGCACGATACAGATACCACAGTAAGAAACAGGGGTTGCAAATCAGATGCTGGGCACCCTAAAAAGTTTGCCTCATATAGGGCAAGGAAATATTTTATTGATCTGGGAAGGAAGAGAGTCTTGCGGATAGCTGGCCGCTGCAAAGGCATCACAAATCAGCAGCACTTATGCATCGGGTTTCTCCAATTCCTCAGTCTTGCCCTTGCAAAGCAAAGGTGGCTCGGCTGCCTTTTAGCTCAGTCTCTTATCATGCTTCACACAAATATTTGACTGAGAAATACTTTGCATGGGCTGCCGCCGCAATGAGCTGTTGCAACTGTCAATGTAAATGATGTTCTGCCTACGGCTATCTCCCAGTGTCATCTCTAATAACAGAGCATTAAATCCCAATTCACCAGGAATGTGCTGGCCTGTTAAAAGACTTGCAGGCAGCATTCTGGGCCCAGACCTGAGGATCCATATCTGCTGGCCCATCACGCTGAACTGTTCAACCAGTTCTGTGCTTATGTCAGCAGGAGCAGGAAGAGGAGGAGGAGCTGCTTCCCAAACGCAGGTCTGCATGCGCTGCCATAGTCCTTCAAAACCAATACTCTGTTGCTTTATATCTAGTAGAGGAAAATGCATTACATGTTCTGAGTCTTGGCAAGTGGACTCAATTTGAAGGTATAACAATAGGCACTCAGGAGGAACTGTTTTTAAACACATTAATGTAAAAATATCTGTGCAATTGCTGTAGCCAGGCGCACACACGAGGAAACGGCTCAGCAAATGGCCATTCAGAAACCACACAGCACTGGAACCTTGTGCTTGCCACTCACAGTGACTACATGCATGCGGAGGAGGTGCAAACCTTCTCCTGCTTGGACAGGAGATCTCCATCTTTACCATTCAGGTTCCACATGATACTCGTTTTTCTGTTTGTAACCCCTGGCAAACCGTTTTACAACGTCCTCTTCTGACAGACTGAGAAATCACTGCCCTGAAGGTGACACATGGAGAAACAGGACCCTATTTACCAGGCTATCACACCCTAAGCATTAATATGTCAAGATACAAACAGGGCACTATGAGAAACAGGGGAAATCTCAATTGCATTTTGCCTCTAATTGTTTATGCTTTCCCCAGCCCAGTCTTAACTCTATTAGAAATTTAAACTGCTTTTGGTCCCACAAAATGTATCTAGAAACACTGGGATGAATTTACGGAGAGAAATATCAGCTGAAAGGACAACAATGCTCTGCAGACAGAGGGTTTCAGCAAAAGCCATGGAAAGCCCATGGCTTGGGGTGTTCAGACTCCAGACTAGGACAGACCCCTGAGAGAATAAGCTGTATCCTGAACCGGCAGGAGGAGTTTGGCCTCTTATGGACCTTTGTACTACAGACCCACCTAGAAGATCCAGCCAAGATCTAGGCCTTACCAGGCTGAACACCGTACTTACACTGGTCCTCAGAGCTAACATTTTATACAGTGTGCCCAAAGTGTGGGAGCGGAAGCGACTCCCAAGGTACAGAGCAGGACAATCACTAGAGCATCTCACCCTTGAGGGCTTAGGAGATCCTACCTCTTGCTGAGTGCTATGATGCTATGGATTCGACTCTGTTCTCATGTAAAAACAGCAGACACAAGACATGCAAGAGGCACGATAAGGTATCACGTCTAATGAACATGCACAATGTGCAGGACCCAGCTACTGAACTGGTTGTACTGCTGCGGTGATTGGGTTCTGGCAACTCCCGAAACGCAGAAAAGAGGGAGCACCAGTCGAGGGCTCACAAGCTACTTAAACGGCTATCACCATGTTCCTATACAACTGCTGGCACTTCTGAGGCTTAGCTTGCGCGTGGTGCCCCCAACTTTGGTTGCCCCCTTGGCAGATTCTTTGCCAAGCCACAGTCCTCATCATCTTTATCAGAAGCTGCCTAGTGGAGGAGACATGTGGAAGAAATAAACCTTGAGAGAACAGACTCTTTGCATGCTGCCCAAATCTCTGCACTCTGCCACAAGAAACAAAGGCAGTGAAATGCAACCCCACAGCAGCAGGCCTGTCTGAAACCGAAGCGGGGGCCGTCTGCAGACAGGGTACATGGGAAAGCGTCCTGCAGTCAGTTCTTAATGCTGTTTTTGGCAGAGAGCAAAAGCTGGGATCTAGGGCTCAGTCACCATCTGTACAGGTGATGGGTGGTGGGGTGGGGTGGGCAGATGTGCTTTGCACTTGTAGCCTGGAGGCCCCGTCTGCTGGGGAAGCCGGTGAGAGCAAAGAGGAAAATCGGGTTGATCCCTGTTTCTATTTCTACAGCAGAAGGCCGCTGCTCTGTTTCAGGGAGGCATGACTGGGTCCTGTTAAGTCCTAGTCCCC
>NW_005841946.1:2479985-2480841 GCF_000455745.1 Alligator sinensis
TGGAAATTTACACCGTGAAGTCTGAGCGGCTGAAACATCTGCGGCCGATACAGCACCATTTGCCACAGTTGCTGCTAATCTGAGGCCAAAGCACAGCTAGGTCATCAAGACACAAGGCTGAGTGCTGGAAATGGAGGGAAAAGTTGCACGGGCCAGGGAAACAACAGCACTTTGGCTCCTTCGACTGCGTGAGTGGTTCAGAAGAAGCACAATGCAAATCCTCCTCTCTACCGAAAACATGCAGGTAACCAGGAGCATGGAAGAGCATCTCACTGCTGTGTCGGAAACAGATAAAGGCAGAGGCTGGACGGGCCCAAGGTTGCTCAAATCCAGCTGTGTCTGGCAGCGAGGGGGCGTCACGAGGAAGAGGCATTCGAGGGTCCGTGGGAAGCAAGTTCTGTAGCAGAGTGTTTGGTGAAAATACACTTCTGTGGCAGTCTCTGGCCTGATCCCCCCGGTCAGATAGACCATGAGAGACGTTATCGGCAAAGGAATCAAGGACAGGACGGAGCCTGGCGTGGCATTCGCCACAAGTTCGTAGGGAAGAAGGGGATGTCCGTGAGCTGCAGTCTGCTGACTGGGCAGGGGCGACTGGTGCCTCCTGAGTCAATTCATGGGTGGGCCCGGAGGTTAGCCAAAAGCCCCATATCCACTCCTATACATCTGTGCCATGGCTCAGTGCACCCCCCAACATGCTGTCAGCTCATGCGACAAAAAAAATGCCCCATCCTGAGCAGTGCCGAGTTGGGGGCCAATCTCGGGAGGGAACATGCCCCCCCGTGCTCCCCCCACCAGCTGCCTGGTGGGGGGGTAAAAGAGAGGATGCCCATCTCCAGAGCCATCACTGAGGCACCTC
>NW_005841946.1:2480872-2494397 GCF_000455745.1 Alligator sinensis
TTTCCCTGAAAACCAGGGGTTTAACACTAGTTAATATTTACTGCCAATTAATGACTGAAGGGAGAGAGCAGGGACGAGAAGCAGCCACCCACCAAAACTGCCCAAATACCACACTCCTGACAGATATCCCTTGGGAAGGGGGAAACCCCCCCGCCCCAAAACCCCAAAGCAACCATCCCTCCCAGACCGGCCTGTCACTTCCAGCAGCCACCTCTGCTTCTCACCTGACTTTCACTGCTGACAAGCATCTCCAGAGACTTCATAGAGACGCACAATTTTCATCCCGGTGAGCCCAATCAGATGGAAAAAAGCCAAACTAGAGTGCTCCTCTGCCTGATCGGCAGGCAGCTCAGTGCCTGGGAAGGGGAATCTGCTCGGGCCTGCTGGCGTTGCGGCAGGGATGCTACCTGCTTAACCTCTTCCATGGCTTTCAATTTGCAAAGCAGATTAAATCTCTTAAAGTTACAAGGCGCAATTATGCAGAAAATAGAATGAATGACACTGGCATCCGAATGTGCCGTGTGATCAATACTACTTATCAATAGCCAAGCTGGGCAAGGCAAGGAGCTGTCTCCAGCGTGCAGAAATGCTTGCTGGAAAAGCTCCCCTGTTACCCTGTGTTTCATTAGCAATGCCGAGGATCTGGCAGGGGCTGGTAATTAGATACAGAGTGTATGACGGCTCAAGAATTCTCTGTAGATTCCACACAGATTACCTCCCTAACGCAATTCATTGATCAAAGGTATATTCTTGGACTCCACAGTTAATTACACTCCCTGCTGATGGATGAGCCGCACAGGCAGCCATGTGAAAATGCACTGGTAGCGGAGAAGCCAGTGAGTCGCTTCAAAAAGGAAGACAAAAAAGGGCCTAGGAAGGGCTTCATGGCTTGCACTGCTTAAAAATACCTCATGTTCAATGAGAGCCAGAGCAGAGAAAGGGCAAAGGGGTAGGGAAGAAAGCACCAGGACTCCTATATCATGACCTCCGCTCTTGCGCTGTGCCCCTGGGCATCCTGTCTAACCACTGTGCGCCTCAGCTTGTCCCACTGTAAAATGCAAGGGGAAGCAAGGTCTACCACACAGGATGTGATCCCTGGAGTCTGGACACCTGGCTTCACCTCTAGGCTCTGGCCTGATGTCATATTTACCCCAGGGCACTTCACTTCTCTCCCCTGCATCTCCCAACCCTACTCCTGTCTTGCCTATTTAGACTAGAACAGGTGCTCCTTTCATTCAAATAACCACGCTTCCTTACTGCACAAGGGCATGCTGAGGGTTAATTAACTCAAGGTAGCAAAGTGATTCCCAGCCTTCAGGCAGAAAGTGTGAAGTGTTTTTATTACTACGATTATCCACGCAAGAAGGAGCTGCCTTTCTCCCAGGGCCTATGAGCCTTTTCCTATTCCCACCTCAGTTATTCTGAAGTACGTTATAACTAGAAGGTGAAGGCCAGACCAAGACTCCAGTACGGCAGCACGGGGAGTCATGCTCCATGTCCAGTACCGGGCCAGGCCCCGTGTCTTCCAGAAATCAACTCGCCGCAACCCCCTTGACGTGGTAACACCCCCCTGCCTTCCACAGCCATAGGCAGAGCCACCAAACTGGTTTCAACCCCTCTGTTAACAAGCAAACTAAGCCCACAGCCTCTGCCTGCAAGGCCAATGCAGGGCACCCCAGAAATCCTAGATGACGTACTGTGGAGTCTTCAAATAGTTAAAACCCTTCTCTCCAGAGTTTCGGACTATCCATGCTCATTATTGACTCCAAGATGAACATGGGCCGACAATGCGGGGTCACGGTCGGCAAGGCCAACCGGACCCTATCGTGCATGCACAGGTGCATCTCAAGTAGAGCCAAGGAGGTGATCCTCCCCCTCTACGCGACACTGGTCAGGCCACAGCTGGAGTATTGTGTCCAGTTCTGGGCGCCCCACTTCAAGAGGGATGTGGACAACATTGAGAGGGTCCAGAGGAGGCCACCCGCACGATCCGGGGACAGCAGGGCAGACCCTACAATGAGAGGCTACAGGACCTGAACCTGTTCAGCCTTCACAAGAGAAGGCTGAGGGGGGACCTGGTGACCGTCTATAAACTCACTAGGGGGGACCAGAAAGGCTTGGGGGAGACCTTGTTTCCCCCAGCGCCTCCCGGGATAACAAGGAATAACGGCCACAAGTTGTTGGAGAGTAGGTTTAGATTAGACATCCATAGGAACTACTTCACAGTTAGGGCGGCTAGGATCTGGAACCAACTTGCAAGGGAAGTGGTGCTGGCTCCTACCCTGGGGGTCTTTAAGAAGAGGCTCGATGCCTACCTGGCTGGGGTCATTTGAGCCCAGTTTTCTTCCTGCCCAGGCAGGGGGTCGGACTTGAAGATCTACAAGGTCCCTTCAGACCCTACTTCTATGATTCAAGAGTAGGAGGCTCACCTGTAAGAGGCTCACCTGTAGGCCAATTACAGGCTACCTCTACCCACAAGTATACGTGGTTCTGTATGGAAATGTAGGGACCCTTTCTGATAATGAAGTGCAAGCTCCTTTCAAAGGATGCAGTTTGTTCTGCTCTGTGTTCAACACCATCTGCTCAGCACAGCCAAGACCAGTGACTTTAATGGCCTCAAGTTTCCAAGCCCTTCTTTTTCCTGATAGGTTTGTAAGAAACATTGTGCAGGAATGATCGGGCTCTGGAAAATGTCCAAATGCCTTTTCTTGATTCCTCTTCTGCTGTCACGTAATGTTACTTAACCAGCGATGGGACAGGCCCAGAAGTGCCAACCCAAACTGCTGCAGCTCAAACTTGCTGTACTTCAGTATCAAAAACAGGCCACCTGAGAGGTTCCTCTGCTGCTCGCTCCAGAGCTGTAGGCATGCGAGCTGGGCTCCTGGGGCAGACCACGTGAAGTCATTACCACCACGGTCCCAAAGGAAGCACCTCCTTCTTGGAAGCAATAAGAAACACATTCATCAGGAACTTTACCTTAGCGCACAGTGTTTGAAAAGGGAGTCACCAAACAGGCTCTCATTAAGCCAAATATATCCCTGGGCTCTGTAATAAACTCTTGCTAAGTTATCACAAAGAGAGAATCTCACTCTTTTTCATCTGTCATAAGGCTGTGCTGACCCAAAAAATCCCCAGCTAAAACTATCTTCCAAATTTCCTGCCCATCAAGAGGGATGTCCAAAGGGACAAAGACATAAAAAGACCTTGGCAACCAAACCCATGGGAGAAAAATAAGGATTTTCCAGAGACAGGGATAAAATTCATGTGGACTGCATTTTCTCAAGGAGATGCACTAATCAACAACTGCATGCACGGAGCATCAACTCACAAGGGTGCCAAATGCTTGGTCACCACAGCCTGTCTGAGGAGGAAGGACTGGTGGGATGGTCAGGAATGGTGGGATGTAGCAGATGCAGATCTCAGCTGCCACCATGGTGTGAGGGGTATGAAGATCTAGGTTTCACAGAGCAGATAGATACTAATCCATTGGAGTCCATGGATCTTATACCTCTCAGATCCCGCACACAACACAAACGTTATCAAGGGAATGGCGTATCCAGCTCACAACTCAGCTCAGCTGTGATGGAGAATGGATTCTATTTGCCTTCCCAGCTCCTCCCCACATCCCCGCAGTTCGAGAGCCACTTTCACTGCCTCCAGTCAGGAAACATCCACTGAACTGGTATATAAGCCACACACAGTGAGGTGGCCAGCTGTGACTTGGGGCACAGTAGGATGTGCCCAGTATGACCCCCCTGCCCTCTGGCAGAATTAGAACAAGTCAAGGCCCACCCCCGCAAGGCATGAAGCGCTGCACTGCAGGGCTTGCCCCCCCCGACCCTCTCAGGGTCCTTTCACTCCCAGCCCTGGATTGGACACAAAAGATCCTCGTGTTTATAGTGCTTGTGGCATGGCTCTATGCAACCCCAGCTCAGCCACCCCACAGGCTATACATGAACACAGTCCATGTAAGCAACTGTGTGGGCACCCAGGGACTAAGAGGGGATAGTCCAAGGAGCCCAAGTGAGTAAGAAGCCCAAAGTGCAATAGGATTTGGGCATGTTAATTACTTTGGTGCCTCTGAAAACCCCAGACTATTCCTGCTGCCCCTCCAAGCCTTCTCCAGCTCAGTGCACAGAGGCCATACAGAGAAACCACCACAGTGCCAACATCACTGGCTTTAGGGTGCCTCAGTTCTGCTCCAATCTCCTCCCAAAGTGGAGCTTATAAGGTGCAAACACCACCCCAAATTTAGAGTGTAACCTACAAAACGGAGCATGTGAGGGAGCACCAAGAAGCAACAGATGCAAACACATCCCATTAAAATAAGCCCAACAGTCCCAGCCACCTGCCACCCCTGGGAAATTAGCTCTACTACAGCCCAGACCATTGTGATGCAGAGAAAGAATACCCCCCAGTGCTTCACATCAGCTGGCTGCTGCTTCTGAGGCTGACTCTTCCCCCACAGACCTGCCCGGCCAGGTGACCCCAGCTGCATCTCACCTTTAAGCACGCTCAAGACAGCGTCGCTGCTGTAGCGTTTCCGTGCCGCGTTGGTCGCTACGCAGCGGTAAGCCCCGGAGTCACTCTCCTGCACATCCAGAATCTGGAGGACGCCATTCGGAAGACTTATAAACCTGGGGAATTCAAGTAAAGACCATCAGGGCTGCTTCACACCACAGACGTGATTCACATCCCAGCCACCTGAATGCAGTTATTCTAGTTCCTCCTTCCCTTATGCTGGAGAAAGGACTGTGTGTAATCCCTACAGGCCTGGCCTCAAACACAGGCAAGAGACCTTTTAACTTCCCAGGAGAAGAGCATTAAAAAAAAAAAAAAGGTAAAATAAACAAATCTTTAGCAGCAACAGATTCACTGCAGCAGTAAACCTGGCTTTCTCTAGACTACTCATAGCCATGGAGAAGTGGGGCTGGAAGGGACCACAGGGGTTATCTAGTCCAACCCCCTGCTGAAGGCAGGATCAGTCCTATCCAAACCACCAGCCCTGTCCTATCCATACAACCATAATCTCAGCTCTACCTCAGACCACCACCAAACCTGACTCAAGATAGTCCAAAGGCCTTTCTGCTAAAAGTGTTCTATTTAAAAAATACATAAACAAGCAAGCATACAGACCTACATATGCATATATACTATAATTTTCTCATGTAAAATGCACCCCCCCCCCAACCAGCTGCTGGAAATTTGAGTGTGCGTTATATGCAAGAAATACAGTAAAAGCAGTGTCTGGCAGTTACCAGGCAGAAGCTTAAGTAAAATCTGTACATAATCCACAGGGAGCATAACAAAGAGCAGGCTCGGCTCCCTTGCTGCTGCTACTCAGTTACCTGCTCCAAAGAGGGTTTTTTCCTTCATGCTGCCTGTAAAAAGCAAGGTGCCTCTTATTCTAGGGTGTGTTGTATGTGACAAACCTACTAGTTTGCATGTGGATATCACAAAGAGCACCTTCTTTTATCCAGTAAGAATATGCCACGTTGACCTAAGTTCATTCAGTAAAGTTGTTGTTTGGCATTGCAAATGGATTCCTCAGGTCTTCAGATCCATAGGAGAGGATCTACACTTGAGAAAAGGAATCCTGATTCCCATCGTACTGAGGGTAACTGTTGGACAAGCTACGACGAGTTATACAGTGAGAGATGCAGGATTCAAAGGGCTTCATCAATGTTGCACAGGCCAATCCTGCCAGGCACCGAAACCCCCTGGCTGAGAACTCTGAAAGATTGGGTTTCCAGGGCCAGCTCATTCCCAGGGCACTGACTCCACACTCCTCTCTCCAGCTGGCCCCAAACCCTGCTAAGTTCTCAGCTGTGCCTACCCACGATAGGTCTCACTATCCAGGTCCTGGCTCTATGAGCAGTGCAGGCAGCTTGTGCTACTGAACCAGAGGACTTTCCACCATCCACAGGGGCTGAGTCAGAGCTTAGGTTCCTCTGGGCAGAGAGTCAAGCCAACCAGCCAGACAGCTCAAAGCTATGTACTCTACTGGCAAGGCTCATCGCCTTGCTTTCCAGGCTGTTCCAGTACTGAGGGATGTAACAGTTCCTGAGAATGGCTCTGAAGAGCCTGCTTCCCTTGCCTTCTGTTGAACACATTAAGTAACAGGCTAATGTACGTATGGACAGGTGACAAATTATTTGCCTAGAGACTCTCAGCTGTCCTGCTCGTCCTGGCTACCTTTGTCTGAACAAGGTGTCGGATACTCCAGGCATCTTCTCCAGACAGGATTTCAGGGAGCCACTCTGCTACAGCAACCTAGCAAAGGTCTGCTTCAAAAGGACCTTTGACGATATGATTTTCTTGCGTCTCTGAAAGTGCAGAGAAATGGGGAGGCACCTTTTTCTGCTTGGATGCTGAATGCTGGGGACCACGCATCAGATCCACACAAAACAATCTACGATTAGTAAAAGCAGAGCTGGAAGGGGTCTGGAGAGCTCCTCAATTTCACCCCCTCTGCATCAAGGAAGGATCAGCAATGTCTATCCCACTCCCGATGGACTTTTGCCCACCCCGCTCTGGACGGAGACACAAGGAGCTCTCCATATAATCTCTTCCAGTGCTTACCCATCCTCACAGCTAGAAGGTTTTTGCCAGCATCTAACCTAAAGTCTCCTTGCAAGCTAAGGCCACTGCTGCTTCTCCTATTAATGATTGATAATTAGAGTCTGGTAAGAAGCTATCTTCTTAAAAGCGCCTCCAAATGGAAATGGGAATTTGCTTGGAAAAATAAGTCTCTCAAGGATTCCCTGCTGTTTGAAACAGGAGGGTGGGTGAAAGGAAAAGAACAGCTAAACTCAGGATTGTCTGCGACTAACTCATCTTAAATGGTCACCAAAGGGGTCATTGGCTGGTGGCTAGAGAAGGGACTGAGAGAGTCAGACTTACGAACTCCCTTCCCAGTCCTACCACAGGTTTGCTGCCTAGCCTTGGCCAAGCCATTTAAATTGCTGTTCCTCGGTGATGGAGGAGGCAATTCCTGCCCCTTGGGTAGCGTGCTGTGCAGGGGCTCTTTGATCTCAGGCCCACATGAGACGGCAGGTTTGGCCATGGCATTGAATGGGCCTGGATCTTTTCAGATATAGGGACACTCGGACAGGAGACATGTGGGCTCACCTCAGCAGCTGAGGCTGACCAATTGAGCATCTACAGGTGGGCCAGACCCAGCAAAAGCTAGCTGGACAGGTGAGAGCCCTGCACCCAACTGCACAGGAACAGGGCAGGATGCACCTCTACTAGCCTGCTACATACCACCAGGGAGGAAAGCAGCCATGAGAAATACCTTCTGCTTCCTGGACAGATGACAGTTTTGTTTGGAACTAAAGAGGCTCCTTCATTTATTTCCTTACAGTTTTTGGCTTAAGGCTTCTAACAAGCTCAGTGATCACTAGTGATACACAGCCCACCAGCTGGGAGCCACTGCACTACAGCACTTCTGCTTCCATATATTAAGAGACCCAGCTCCTGATAGATGCCTGGTTTTGCAGCACAAACTCATGCAGTATAGTGCTGAATAATGCAGATAATTAGCAATCAGCATAAAGCACAAGTGGCTGCTAAATTCCTTATTTTCCGTCTGAATTCCTTGATGGCAGCCTCTCTCTTTGTGAACACAAGGCACAAACCTCTATGAACTTCACCACCAAGTTTTGACTGGCAGATGTCTTGGTTGTGAGGAGAGCCCGTGAACAGATGGACAAGAGAGACTACTCTGCAGGAGTGGACCAGAGAGCAGTGACGAGCACAGGGGCTGGTTTCTCAGCTGGGCTTGCCCACCCCAGGACACCCTGATGGGAAGCCCTTGATATCTGAAGCCCCACAACAGAGACAGGTCCTTGAACCGTCGAGCCATTTAGATATCCATCAACACTCCCCATCTGCAGGCACAGTGGGGATGTGGCAGAGAGCATCTGAAGGCAGCTCAGCTACAAAAGTGATGCTGCCTCTGTGGGCCCCTCCCTGAAAGCCTTACCCTCCAGCATGGTCTTACTCTCAGCTTACTCGTGAGAGTAAAGGCTGTGGAAACTGAGCCAGATCAGCAGCTTCTACCCAGCCTATATAGGCCCCAGAGGGGCTGCCATCAGGCAGCCGCTGTCAGGACTCCTAGTTCAAATGCAGCAGTACCAGGACAAAGATTTGCATCTCTGACTCCGTGCTGGGAAAAGTCCCCAGTCCCTTGAGGTTTATTTTTATCATGCATCTGCTCTTTGCATCCGCAGTGACAAGCAACGCATTCCAAGCAGCAAGAAAGGCATCTACCAGAGACAAATATAGCACTCAACTGCATTTCCAAGAGCATATGGTTGATATTCATTACATAATCATTCGCTGCTCAGGGTTCAGATTCGGCGTCAGTCCATCCAGCTTGCAAAACCCCTGGAGGGATTTTAAAAACACATAATGGCTACTGGTGGCCGCCATGAGCATGCAGCAGACACCGAAAGGCTCACGACGCAGAGAGGAGAGGTAGGATGCGGGATTCAAGTCAAGTGGTGACACACCACAAGGTGCGGGTGAGTTATGTTGATGATCTTCAGTTCTCTCTCAGCCTCACCACTGTTTCTTGCAATAGTCTAGTAGCTGGAGGTGAAGGAGTCATTTGGGCAGAGTTTCTATGTCTTTGTACAAGTTGGGGGGGACCTGCAAGGTCGCTACTGACTCACTCCAGAGTTGAACACAATGTTTTCTGAGAGTTTGGCAGCACAGGGAGGGCTTCATGGGAGAGCAAATCCTGTTGAAGCTATTTCCAAAAGAAATGCAAGATATGCTAAGTGTTCCTCGCCCAAGGACAGCCAGGGAGAACGAGAGAGAGAGATTTTGCTGCACTTTTTCCTTCCCAATGCTTCTCAAAGCCTCCAGCTATTTGTGCTCACTGCAGTCGTGCTGATCAACGAGAAGCATCAAAAGAATCCAAGAGAAGTGGAAGGGGGGGGACCCCCCTTCAATGTAGCTGAGTTTGCCTAATGATTCAGTGTAAGCGGTGGCTCTCGGTGGTGTATGCTTTTCTCAAACAAAGAGCAACTGTTATTAAAGGGAAGAGAAAAACAAAGAGCCAAAGTCAAATCTCCATGAAAAACAGAAAACGCACCAGGGGGTAAAATCCCGGCTCCACTGACATCCCCACCAGCTTTGCTCTCAACTAAGCTGGGGCCAGGAGATTGTTCCCAGCACATCTTTCTTTGATGGTCTCCACCGGCCTCGACCAAACAGAGGCCTACCTCTGCCCAGAGCAGTGTATCACAACTGAAAGGTGCAGGACTCAGAACCCAAAGGTATCATCATTACATGCTGTTAGGCCTGCATCCCTGGCAGCATGACAACCCCTTCCCCTTTGCCCATGGTCTAGCTGGCTTCCTGGTCTTTGAGGCCCGTGGGTCCATGCCACACAGGCAGCCACTCAACCGTGGGCAGGGCTTGCAAGAAAGCAGCTGCAGTCAACTCAGTATCCGCTGCTCTGGAGCTAGTGCCTACAGCTCCTGCACATGCTGAACGTTCACCTACAACTCAACATCCCGATTCTTGCTTAGTACTCAACACTAAACGCCCATAAGTTCCATGAAGGGGGAGGAAACAACCAGGCAAAATAAAAGGTAAAAGGGTCAAAAAGCAAACCCTTAACCCACGTTCTGATGCAAAACTCAGAGGCACGCGAGCTGGAGAAACCACATTCAATGAGAGCCCCTCAGAAAGACAACGTCTTTTCATGGCTTTCTACAAGCTGGGCCAACTCAAAGCTGCGGCGGTGGATTTCAGGCCTTGCTTTTAAAGTATTTAGGCACTCGTGTGGGCAGAGAGGTCCTTGTGGGAGGCTTGGAAACACTTGAGAGGGGAATCCAAGAAGCAGAAATGCCAGGAAGCACGTCCAAAAACACAGGAGTCCATGCGCTGAACTCTAAAAGGACAGCAAGCACCAATCTTGCCTTCCTGTGTGCAGCAACCTATCCAATGAAAAACTACCGCCCAGCATCTCCCAGCGCAAACAGCCACATGGGATCTCAGCAGGGCTTGGTACTTAGCAATGCGGTGGCTGCTCCATAATGCAATATCTTGAATCAAATGCTCTGTCAGTGCTGGGAATTGTAATGGCATAAAACCCCAGGGAAGACAAGGGTTGGCTTATGTATATCATCACTGCAACACACCTCTGAGACCACAGTCTCACTGGCACCCATTAGAGACCTATTAGAACGTCAAAGAAGAGAAACTGATAATCACAGCAAGAGCTATTTTAAGGGTTTTTTCCATTTATGCTACAGCTAAAGGAGATAAAACATAGTGACACCTTAATGCTCTCCAATAGGTCGGATTCACAGTCCCAGAGTCGGATTCTGCATATCCCACTAATCCTGCCAGCTCTCAACACACAAGTCAGAACACGGCATGCCTGCGTGTCCAATACGGATATCCACGCACGTTGCTGTCGAGGTATGCCGCAAAGCATGCCCGCAGCCCCCCGTGACTGGGCTGCATCTGGCCTTGTCAAGAGATGCACAGGCACAGCAGAGTAGACAAGGAGACCACTGTGTACCCAGACCCTCCTTTGGATGCACATTATTCCCTCCCAAGCCCATTTTGTACAGCCAACAACAGAACAGCCAAGCTCCCTGAAATCTTCTATGTGCTAAACATGATTTAAAAGCCAGGTCTGCAGGTGCAGATTACCTCTGGCTGTTACACAGAAAGCAATTTTCAAGCTGCTCATGTTGAAAGCAATCTCCAAGCATGTTATTTCACAACATCCATCGAACTGTCATATTAAAAAGCTATTGCCCTATCTGGGGCATGCCTCCTTCTCCCACCCCCCACTCACTGCCTTTTTTTTTTTTTTTTTTTTTTTTAACACTTATTTTTCTTCTCATACAAAGCACCAGCCTCCCACAAACCTTCAGATCACCGCACATCAGCCTCAAGGATATAAACAGCTATTCTGACAAAAACAGCCTTTGTGCTGAAATTATTTCTCAATCTTGGTACTTTTTCCTTCCCCTCCCTCCCTCCCGCATGCTAGCTGTCCCTGGGAAGGACCAGCTTTTCCTGCAGAAACTCAAACTACAGCTGCTGAATCTGTAGGGGCTAAAGGACAGCATCATCGTCTGACCCACAGACAGCAGTCGAGTCTACAGGCCAGGGAACAGCCTCTGTCTTTGTCTCCTCTCCCCGCCCAGACATACGTTCACTCAGAAAAAGGAACAGTGCAGATGGATCTCTCATTTCCCAAGCAGGAAATCCATGCCACTGAAGTCAATGAACTCCTGAGGGGCCAAGGGGAATGACTCAGTGTCAACTATACCAGGCCTGTGAGAAGGAGACCCATTATCAATACCACCATAGGCCTCAATCCAAGAAAGGCCTACACCCACCCCTGCTTCTCTTGCCCAACTCTGAGAAGCCTCCCTGCAGTGCAGTTCAGCTCCCACTTACATGTGCACAGGATTGGAGCCCAGCGTCAGAATACGGAAAGGCTCACTTCCCTTGGGACCTCTGCACCTTTCGTTACCTTTGGGCCAATCCCTCAAGCATCCACCATCCGCTTTCTACGTATACAGGGCCCAAGCAACCACCAAACTCTCTGGATGGGAAAGATACGACCAGAAGATGCTGACAAACTGTCATAAGGCAGTCCATTTTGAGACTGATGAGTGGACAACTTGTACTGGCTGTCCTGTGCAATTATGTTGCTTCTTAGGCAATTCCTGGTTTTGTTTTCAGAAAATTACCTTTTATAGCTTGCATACTAAGTCCAATATGCTAAATGATGCAGGGGAAGAATGACTAAGAGTTGGTCGATTTGTTTATTTCCATTTTCCTTAATTAATTTTAAGGATATCTTTCTGTTGGTTCAAGGAACACTAGGAAGGACTGTCATCTTAGTGTTTTAATAAGTTGGGTTGGTTTTTTTTTTTTTAAATGAACTCAAGGAAACCGAATTCCCAGCCACTTACCTGGACTCTGTCAGAAGAGCCACCTGATCCTTCTCCCAGGTGATGCTTGGGGCGGGCAGCCCTTCAATGCGGCACTCAAACCGGGCCATGCCATTTTCTTCCACTGTCTGTGACTCGGGCTGCTGGAAAAACCGTGATAATGCTGGAAAAAAAGGAAGGAGAAAAAGTTAACGTTCTGAAATGCCTAACCCAGGTCAACCTGTTGCACTGAGCAAGCTAAAGGGCTCCTCTTCACTTGCAACTTGACCTCACTGAGTATCCCAGCTGGCAAGTGCAATTCTTAACTGCCCTCTGACACACCTGTGGCCATGCCCTTCACAGTCCTGAGCACATTAACAGGCAGACACGTTAAAAGTGGAAACTGAAGACTGGCCTCACATCTGTGGCCACAACCAATCCATCCATCCACTTCTCCCACTGCTTTGTTGAACTGGCCCTCCAACTCCAGTCACCCCTGTGAGACCCAGACCACGCTTTAGAAAGGGCAGGGAGCACCAGTAGAGAAATGGGGACAAGCCCCCTTTCTGGATAGACAAGCGGATCTGAGCTGCAGGCTTGCTCCTAGGGGAGCCACAAGCTCTGTATAGAGAAAGATAAATACCCCCCTCCTTCAATGCCAAGGGCCAAGCATAGCATGTGCAAGTGTGGCACTTGAAGGCCACAGCCAAGGTCATGGCCCCATTGAACCAGGTTCTATGTGTAAGTGTGAATGCGCACGCACATGCACACACACAGCGAGAAGCAGCTGCTACCCAAAATTGCTTTTCCCCCCCTCAATAAAACAAAAGGGAGTAATACTGTCCCCAAGATGGAGCAACTTACTGAGGGGCCGATTCACCCTGTGGCCACCAAGACCCTCTTGCTTAGCAGCAATGGGCACATTTAAGAACAATGCAGAGTGCTGTGATCACACCTATTCTCTGCCCAAATCTTCTTCTTTTCCAGGTTTTCCTCCCTTAGAATAAGAAGCTTGAGACATGCTTCTGCAATGTGTGGGGACACATGCTTCTGTGTGGAGCCCTAGTCTCATCCAAGGTCAGTATCCATTCACCCATGCTCTGGGGGCCCAGTCTTCTTCCCACTAAAGTCTGCGGCAAAATTCCCTTGAACTCCAGTGGAGCAAGGCTAGTGCCACGAATGGCAGCTGTCTGGTATATCTGCGGTTCTGCAGCACACAAGGAATGCCAAGCCCAAGGCCACTGGCGATGCAGCAGAGTATCAATGCAGGTAGGCTATAGCCACTGAGGCACTTGTGCATCTCAGTAATACAATGGCACTCTGAACTTGATGTACAGGCCTCCTTAATGGGATGCAGGAAAAGCTTTTATTCCCCTGAGTAAAAAGAACAGGGATTTGTTTTAAATGCACCGCTGTTAATCCACCTGCACTAGGAAACCTATCCTGTAAATTCTTCTCGTAATCCTAGGGCATAAATGCCAGAGAGCAGGAGTGTGGCATAGCAATGGTCTTAGCTTCATGGAAAACATGAAGCTACATTGCTAATCCAAGAAGAAAACTATTCAGATTGTGATCCACTGACATTATAGTTAAATTATTTGTGCAAATTT
>NW_005841946.1:2494559-2495875 GCF_000455745.1 Alligator sinensis
CCTTGAGAGCACAGAGATTTAAACTAAAAAAGCTTGAGAGAAAATTGTTAATTTTCTTTTTTAAGGATCTTTTTTAAGCAAGAGCTTGAGAGAGAAGTTTTCAATCAGTAAAAGCAGTAAAGTTGCACTTGGTGAAGCTGTCACCTTATCCGTAGCTTTGCCATTTAAAACTGGGCATAAGGGGGTCATGTCATTCTGAAAAGAGTTTAAAATTTGATATGATTTTTATTATGTACAGAGGGTAATATGTGTATGCATCGTAACTGGGTGTTATCCAATACTGGATTGCAACTGGTGCTTTCATGTTCAAAGATTATTACCTTTTTCTAACTAAATGATCTAACCTGCAACATAGACAAAAGAAACCCTAAGCCTGGGAAGTCTGACACACAAGTATCTATTGAGTGTTAAAAGTGCTCCCTGTCATTATGTGAGGACAACAGTAGCAAAGTCTTTACCAATTTCCTATGGTGCACTTAAAAAAACTGAAAAAAACAAGTTTGCTTGGAAAATCCTTAAACAAACAAACAAAAAAGAACAATTAAGAGCCTGATCCAGCCAAGCATTTGAGTGTTAAGGCCCACTGACTTTGCCAGATCTTCAGCAAAGCGTTCTAGTGTGTGCTTAATCAGGGCCAAAATATCTCAAATAAAATCGAGTGGGATCCCAGCACACTTTAAGGTCCTATCAAGACCAGGCAAACAGCCTGTTGCTGACAACAGGTGCTAATAATGGATCTCCTTAGCTCTCTTCAGCTGGTGGGAAAGATGGTTTTGCCCCAGTACAAACAGGGCAGAATATTTTTAGTGCTCCTTAAAACCATCCAGAGGCCGCATTCCTGGAAAGGTCATGGGGTTGGAGAGGGCCAGGAGAAATGGAGGCACCCAAGAGTGAAGTGATTTGCTGAAGACCGCATAGTAGGTCAGTGCCAGAGCCAGAAAAATACCCTGCCTCTCCAGAGTCATCCTCCAAAGCCGAGACCATGCCACCTAGCTAAGCCTCATAGACACAGTTCCTGCTTTCATTACACAGACCAATCTCCCCTGGCTATGCAGAGCCTTTGAACTTTTCTGCTTCCAGGTCAGGAGAGACTGAAAAAAACATCTGGCAACTGTCTAGCAGCCTGCCTATGAATGAGTTTATGATCTTCACTTAAGTCCTAATGTAACTACATCTCCCCCGCCCCCAACCCAACACAACAGCTGGAAGTGTCAGAGACGATCTCTGCACAAACACCATGGTTCAACCATAGATTCATAGATGTTAGGGTCGGAAGGGACCTCAATAGATCATCGAGTCCGACCCCCTGCATAGGC
>NW_005841946.1:2496085-2503013 GCF_000455745.1 Alligator sinensis
CCAGTTTCTCTAGTCTCTCCTTGTAGGGCTTGGTCTGTAGGCCCTTAACCATACGAGTGGCCCTTCTCTGGACCCTCTCCAGGTTATCCGCATCCCTCTTGAAGTGCGGCGCCCAGAATTGCACGCAGTACTCCAACTGTGGTCTGACCAGCGCCCGATAGAGGGGAAGTATCACCTCTTTGGATCTATTCGTCATGCATCTGCTGATGCACGATAAAGTGCCATTGGCTTTTTTGATGGCTTCGTCACACTGCCGACTGATGTTCATCTTGGAGTCCACTAGGACTCCAAGATCCCTTTCTGCTTCCGTGCCACCCAGCAGGTCATTCCCTAGGCTGTAGGTGTGCTGGAATTTTTCCTCCCTAGGTGCAGTACTTTGCATTTCTCCTTGTTGAACTGCATTCTGTTGTTTTCTGCCCACTTGTCCAACCTGTCCAGATTTGCTTGCAGCTGTTCCCTGCCCTCCGGCGTGTCCACTTCTCCTCATAGCTTTGTGTCATCTGCAAACTTGGACAGAGTACACTTCACTCCCTCGTCCAAGTCGCTGATGAAGACATTAAAGAGTATCGGTCCAAGGACCGAACCCTGCGGGACCCCACTTCCCACACCCTTCCAGGTCGAAGCCGACCCATCCACCACGACTCTCTGGGTGCGGCCCTCCAGCCAATTCACCACCCACCGGACTGTGTAGTCATCCAAGTCACAGCCTCTTAACTTGTTCACCAGTATGGGGTGGGATACCGTATCGAAGGCCTTCCTGAAGTCTAAGTATACGACATCACCCCTCCTCCTGTGTCCAGGCGTTTTGTAACCTGGTCATAAAAAGAGACTAGATTGGTCAGGCATGATCTGCCTGCCACGAACCCGTGCTGGTTTCCCCTCAGCATAATTTGTCCTGCCGGGCTCTCACAAATGTGAGCCTTGATAATTTTTTCAAAGACTTTGCCAAGGATGGAGGTGAGACTGACTGGTCTATAGTTGCCCGGGCAGAGCTAAATACATTACACCCTTCGGCTGGAGGGCTATTTGGCCAGGAGAAAGAAGATGGGTGTGCAAAAGGAAAAGATGGGTATGCACTGCCCTCCAGAACCAGGGGTCACAAAATGAGAGGAACAGTGGGAAAAACCCTGGTCATACCCAGTTCACTGCCTTTCAGCATCCGCTCCACCACTGTGTGACACAGGGGACTGGGCAAGACGGACCTAGGGTCTGACCCCAGAAGCGGCAATTCTTCTGTTCTTATTCACCTGGCACAGCACTTAACCCGAGGGCTTTGCTCCTTGGGCTGCTGATCCAGGGTCTTTCCATCACACAAATGCTGTACAACTCTTTGGAAACAAAAGTAACTCTAAGTCCATGTATCCCCATCTAAAAATGTCAGGACACTGAACTGAATGACAACTGCTACAACCTCTGGCCAGCTAAGCCCTGCAGTATAAGCGAGTGCATTTCTCCTTCTACTGCAGCTCAGGTGCTTCTCCCAGCACAACACCAGGAACACGTATCATGCCTGTCCAACAGTCATAATATAACATGTCATTCCGACATTCATTTTCAGCTACCGCCGGCAGAAACGTGATACAACACCAATCTTTCCAGACACAGCAAACATCTCCCCTTGACAGCTACAATTACTGTAATTGTGCAGATCCTCCCTCACACAAAACGTTTAAGGTAAATTAACAGCTTTAACACATTGGCAAGTGTGATTATTAACAGGTAGGGAGACATGCCTTCACTCAGTACAGATCGCACACTGGAGAGTCGTGCTCAGGAGTCCTGAGGGCCTCCGAGAAATCTGCAAATCTAATTAATTGACTAAACATCTATTCACATGACAAACCGATGCAAGCTTACCCTGGTCTCACTTGTGACAGGAACCACAGGTATCAGTGGATTTCTGGCCTGTCACATACACGTGGGGCCTTCTATATCCCTGACCGAAGACATAATGACCAATTTCTGCTTCCTGGGTAGCAATGGCGACGGGGCCAGAGGCAGTAGCTACCATTATTGTGCCCCCTCTAAGTCATTGCCCAGCACTGGTGCTGTGTGCCTACCACTAGTTATGCTAATGCCCCCAACTGAGGCAGGAAATAAAGATAAGCTCTTTATCAGCACTCCTGTGTTTCGCCCATGTATTTCACCTGGCCAGAGCCTTTTCCATTGCTGCAGGGTCGACATAACCGCCATCAATACACCAGTTTCAGAAGCGATTTACCGAGCAGCCAGGTACAGAGAAAGCCAGACAGAACTTCCTGCTCACTCCTTCCCAAACCAGAGGAGTAATTAATGAGTGTTTAATAAAATAAAATTAATTGAATTAATGAGAATTTAAGCCCTATAAGGAAAACAGGTGTGGGCTTTTTATTATTATTCTTAAATGCAACACGCAATCAAAGTGCGTGACTCCCTGCAGCCGGGTATCACTGAGCTTTACTGACATCCAAAAACGGATTAGACATTTATAAACAATAGCGGCAGCTGCTGCAGTTACAGCAGCCAGGA
Source organism: Alligator sinensis (assembly GCF_000455745.1). NCBI lineage: Eukaryota > Metazoa > Chordata > Crocodylia > Alligatoridae > Alligator > Alligator sinensis. The sequence continues at coordinate 2,498,594 of NW_005841946.1, forward strand.
CACAAATCAATACCCATGCTTCAGGGGGTATAATCAGCTCGGCAACTGAGGGTCAGGAAGAAATTTCCCCTGGGGTTCAGCACTGCACAATTAAGTGCATTACAAGGGTTTCCTCTCTCCTTCTGAGTCTCTCCTGACTCTACAAAGGAAACGAGGGCTTTGTACAACATCCACTTCTCTTCTACCAATCCCCCGAGCTAAGAAAAAGCCACGCAAGGTCCTTCCCCAGGTGCTCTGCATTCCCTATCACCTGGCCAGTCCTGCTCATACCTTCCAGCCCTCCTCCCTCTCTCATTTGCCTATTGAGACAGGCTGTCTGCCCTGATGGGTCCATCTGAGTCTCTTGGCTTTCTTTCCAGGAACCAGTTCAAAGGATTGTCACTGCTTAGGCAGGAGGACTTGTGGCCTGGCTGGCCTGCTACTGCAAGCACAATATGGGAGTGAAATACACACTGCAACATGCTGACAGGAGGATCTCAACCCGGAGGAAAGTTTTATCCCTGGCTCTGCTGCAGACTTGACACACCACTCTGAGCAACTCCCTCGGGGCCCTTGCCGACTTAGAGAGTTGTCATATTGCTTTCAACGAGAGCCGAGCCTGGCCTCCCTCTCCATGTGAAGATAACTCCCTTCTCCCATACAGCACTGGGAAACAGAATTCATGAAAACATGAGTAGCCCTCGGAGACCTGGTGATGCTTTATGACTTCTGGGTGCTAGTATAGCCTGCATCCACAGTGATCCAGCCAGGGAAGTAAAGGCACCCTTTCCAAGCAGCATCAGACTGCGGGCTGCCTTGCTCTCGCTCTCCAAACGAGCCCTGCTCTATCACCTGATATTAATCAGCTGTGCCTGATGCAATCAGGATGAGGAATGATTCCATCTGCATGTAAACAGCTTCTGATAAAATGCAGCAGCGCTCTTCCCGTTGCGCCCTGGAATACTCCTTTCACGCGAGCTGAATGCTAATGGAGCCAATGCTTCTCGCTGGCCCTCTAAACCAAACGCGCCGAGGGATGCGTTTCGTTCATCAGCCCCCCTTGCTCTGTGTTCAGGGGCAAACACACCAAGTCAGGTGCAAACGCTCAATGCAGCAGCAGCAGCCCCCCGCCCCACCCCAAGCAGAGGGTACTAAAATACACATAGGAACACACTCGCAGGGAATGTGGCTGAATTCGGAAGCTGCCTGGTGCCACTCCGAACACGTGCACGGGGGGTGGGAGAGGTGAAGTCACTGCCCATATTCTTAAAAAAAGACAAACAAACAAACAAAAAACTTTGAAAACGTGGAAGCACAACTGTGGGGAACTGGGAGCTGAGCCCCTGCTTTCTGAGATCATATTCCCCCATGGCCCTGCCGTCATGGAGCACTAGATCACACCCTCCCGGGCAGCGCAAGGATTTAGTAGTGAGGGCGCTGAAGCTCTGGGAGAACACAAAGGATGCCGGGGATTCTTCAGCGCTCAGCCCTTCACTCACATGTGGCGCTTTCTTCTAAAAGAGATGCTCTCATTCAGCCCCAAACAACTGGAGTCAAGCCAGGGTGAAGCATAAGGCCTGTTATGCAGGGGTGATGACAGCAATCCCGTCTGAGCCTGAAAATCCATGACCTCTGTTCTGCGTGGCTTCTTCACGCCCAGAATCTAAGGAAGAACAAAAAGCCAGGCCAGAGACAGCTGGGAGGCAGACAGGCAATTCAAGCAAGGTTCCCTGGACAATGCAGCACGGATACTGGATTTCTCATCTCCAGCTGCCATAGCTCCCTCGGTGTCCAGTGCCAGGCATTTTGTGAGCCCAGCCGTTCATTTAGTTCATCAAACGTAGCTCTGAGGTATTCAACACTACAAATGACTAAGGAAAGGAAAAGAAGGGGAGGAGGGAGTGGTTTCTGGAACAAGACCAACCTCATATATTTTTAAGCAAAAAAAAAAAAAAAAAAAAAAAAAAAAAAAAAAAACCCTAAGATTATAACCAAACCCTCAAGGAACCAACCCCTGCAGAGAATCCATGTTGTGAGTACACCCTTTGGTTCCGATAAGGTCACTCACAGATGGTAGGGCTAAGTCCGTGCTCTGCAGGACTGGGATGTCCTTATCCTTCTACAGGAGGATCTTACCCAGCCAGATAAACACATTTTCACGTCAGGAAATCTGGGGTCCACAGATTTTGGGTAACACCAAAATAACCCGTGCCTCAGTTTCCCCAGAGCTAAATGGGGATAATGGACCTCCTACTACATGCTAGGAAGCTGCAATTACTAGCATCGGCAAGATCACTGCATGAGAGGAGCTATAGGAGTGGAAAATATCATTGCATTTCTGCTATTTTCTAACCCAGCATAGTGTTTAAGTTAAAGAATGGTCATTTATCAGGGCTCATGTCCTTAAAATAACTCTGGAAACCATTTCTGAATGCAGAGGAATTTATTCCAGGAAGCTGAAGAGAGAGGTTTCATGTCTCTGATCTCAGCATTTCTTTTCCTGGGACTGAAATGCACGCCAGCTTGGGGTAAGCAGCTTTCCCTTTCATCTCCCTTCCATTTATAGATGGAAAGTCACCTCCTGGGGCAGCCCTCGCAACAAGAGGGACCATAGGAGCCTAGTCATTTTGACAGGCAGCTGTTACAACCCTGTGCCTCGAACTCTCCCTCCGAGATCAGACAGAGGCCCTTCCATTACCAGCAACCGCTCCTCCTTCAGGGCCTCCAGGCAGGAGATGTTAGGCCACATTCTGCCCTCACTAACCTCTGTGCAAGCCCATCTGAAGGCCTGTCCTCACAAGGTGCTCAGAAAGTCACCGACTTGGACATCAAAGGTAGAACAGACTCCATTATGTCCTGCCTGTGTGTTTAAACTCTCTAAGGTCTTCTCACATGCTTTGTGTGCCATCAACACCATATGCAATGCTTTCCAGGTGTATCCAAGCACTCGCTGGCATCCGTTCCAATCGCTCACAAGGAAGGTCCATTACAGCAGGCATCACAGCTTTGTATTCCTCTTCATTGACAGCCCTTCCACTTCATGCCCTGGTCCCAATCATTTGAAGAGATGCTTTCTGTAGAGGCACTAGTAGATCCCATCTCAACCATGTTTCTGATGTCCTTAAGCCTTCTCCACTATCTTTAATTTTGTAGCTGACGGCAACAAGGAGACACTGGACAGCGCTGTTCCCGAGGCACCCCCTGGGAGCACTTTAGTCTGGGAGGCTGGTGAACTGTTCCTGAGAAAAAGCAGCCATGATCCTCCCCACCAACAAAACTTCCAGGCACCCCATCAGCCTCCACCACCACCCATCGTTCCTACCTCAGGCTCTTGCTTTGATCAAGATGCTTGCAAAGAGGATAGATTTTGTTCCCCGACTGTAATGAAGACTTACATGCAAACTTATGAGCCCAGGAAAGGGGGACACCGCACCCAGAGTGCCATCACGGCACAGTGCATGGATGTGGACAAAAAGACCATCGGAGCAACGCAAAAGGAGCCCCCAGCAAGCCTCAACTGAACCACTCTCAGGCCACTATAGCAAACCCCAGCCCTCCCCTTCCCAGCTGGGTCTTATAATCAAAGTGGGGGGGCTGCCCCTAGGCTCATCAAGAGGGAAGCTGCCCCATTACAACAGGGCGCTCAGCACCAGGCTGGAGACACTCAGCACCTTGCCAGATTGACCTCTCCTTCTGCAGTAGCTGACGTTTCTTCAAGGGAGGAGAACGATGCCTACAGCTTGAAAACCCCCTTCCCAGAGATGCCACTTGAGAACACAGCCAGAACATCTCCAGTATCATTCAATCCAGTAAGGGCAATCGCTCTGCAAGTAAAAATAAAGTGAGCTCTGGAAATGAACATCATTAAGATAGTCTGGATGTGTGCCCAGCCCGGCACATTCAAGTCTGGCCTGTATCAGAAGCCAACTGTCCTGAGGGACCAGATTTCTCTGGTGTTGCTAACTACTCGATGACTAGAGGTTTATTGTACTCACTCAACACAGGAGGGATTTCTCTTTTAACTGTCTAAGGAAGTTACCACATGACAGGAAGGAATTAGAGCAGGTCAGAGCAAGGCCACCTTCTGTGCAGAAAGTTTGACCTTTTGGGGGGAGGGTTTATGACAACTCAACCTTTTCCAAAGAAAGCAGACACACGTGTGTTTCAAAAGGGTTTATTTTGGGCGGGGAGGAAGGAAGTGAAGGGGTTGGCATATCTATCAAAAACTTCCAGGCAACCCTAGGCCAAACTACACTGCTGGAGAAAACTCTGTGGGTCAGAAAAGGAGTGGACATGAGGCATGAGGGACAGCCTCTGCCATGCCCAAGATGGGGCATCTCCTTGTGAACACTTATATCCAGCACTGAAGACCTGAAGCTTTAACACGGAGTTGACACCAATTGTCCTTGAATTATTCAGGCTGATTCTCTGTGCTCCCATT
>NW_005841946.1:2503044-2513296 GCF_000455745.1 Alligator sinensis
CTTTCCCTCTTCTTTTACCCTTTTCTTACTGTCCTACAATTGACCTTGCCCGTTTCCATTCCTGTTCCCTCCTCCATGAGGGCCAGTGCTAGTAATCTCAGCCAGAAGCAAAACCAAGCTCTCAAATTCTCACCTGCATTTGGAATGGATTCCCCTTGTGTATCTGACTGGGACCCCCCACCCCCCAGCTCCCCTTTTTATATTCCTCACTTTGCATCAGACCACATGTGCTGAATACTAGGGGCAATGATCACTGATATATTGTGAACCTTGCTGTAGCAAGGTTCTTTAGTTCAAGACTATATGAGGCCTAGGAACCTCATTTAGGCTCCAAATGGCCTGCATGGCTTTCTCTTTCCTTTCTGGGAGTGTAAGGGGGCCCAACAGTCAAACGTGGGCATCTGGCCCAAAAAGGCATGAATCAGGGTATTAGGCCCTGCCTGCCACTTCCCATGAGAGGATGGGAGCATGCTGGCTCTGAGGCTGTGGATAATGCTGATAGACCAAGATCTGATCAGACCACACCTATGTCTGCAAAACTAAAGTCCTGTTCCTGCTAGCATGACCCGCTCAGCACAGCCAGCTTGTGAATTAAGAAGCTTCCACGACACCATAAGCAGCTGCTGATGTGGGCCATCAAAGAGCCTCAAAGAGAAAAGCAAAGCCTGAGTTTGTTCGGCCCCACTGCACCTCAGGAAAGTAAATCTTGAGCCTGCAATCCATTACATCTCTCTCGGCTACTTCCCACAGCACCTTAATAGACTCCGCTGGGTGCCTGAGAACAGCAGCACGTTGGTGATAAGGCTCTCGGTGTGCCGTCATTGCCAGCGTGGACTCTTCTCATACATCTTCCCCTGACAAAGTGCAAGCCCTTGCTCTGCTGCTACCAAGTGTATCGGAGGCAGCAAGGTTTGCTTGGCAATATTTCTGATAGGACCAACTACACCCCAGCCACAAAGTCACTACCTCCACCACGTGAGCTAACTTTGCAACACTGCAGCAGTCGGGGCAAGTCAACCCCGAGTCTGCGGTGTGGAAGTCTGCAGAGCAGCCTCCAAAAACTCTTCAGTCACTGGTCTACAACGGCCTTCCCAGAAAGGCCTCCCTCTGTTTTTAAAAGCTCGCCATGATCAGGGTAGAAAAAGAAAAAAAAAACAACATTAAAAAAAATATTTTTTTTAATCAATTTTTTTTATTTAATCATGGGGATTTTTTTAAAATGCTTGTTTAAAATAATAAAAGTATATATAGTTTTAATTTAAGATACATTAAAGCTCAAAAGATATTGTGGAATAGGGATCATAACTTCTAATAATATACTATTTGAGACTATATATTCATGTAACATATTTAAAAGTTCTATAAATAGGACACAACAGGCCATGGACTATATTAGGGGCCCAATCTTATGGGGTTCCCAGACGCTGCTCCTACAGATTAGTAAAGATTAAAGAAAACCACTGTACCCAATGGGACACAGTGCTCAGTCTAGAAAATCCCATTAAGCATCTCTGTGATGCTTAGTTTCAGTTCTCAAACTGGATTTGTCTCTCTAGAGATCACATCCTTGTTAACAGCAGGGTATGGAGATGAGAGATAACAGACTTGATCAGTGATTACCCACCCAGCAGCCCTCTTGTCTCTCTGCAAGTTTGTGTACACACACTCAAGCCCTTACCTCTTTGTAAAAGTGCAGTTTAAAGAAGTTAAATGAATAAAGGACAACAAATAACAAGAATGCACTTTTTGTAGAAAGCGCTGATTAAATCAAGGCTTCCTGACCAGTGATTTAAATCATAATTTGAATTGATCTGATTCAAATCAAATCCACCCTGGCCATGACGCAGCCACTGCCTTATGAAAAGCCCCGGCTCTCTAGCTCCTTGCAGAAAGCTGTTGTTTCAGTTGTCAACATCACGCAGGCAGGCCCTCCCAGAATGCCAGAACCCAAGCCCAAAGCCACACTACAAAAAGGAGGGCACACTTGGAGCCCAACACTTGTGCCCAGCAGCTGGTCCCAAAGCAAGGATAAAACCCACAGCATGCATCGATTTAAGTGACTTTTTCAGCACAGCTTATTGCATTCTCCCAGCACAGCTGAGACCCAGGCACACACTACAGTTATGCACTCTCAGAAAACGTGGCCTTTTGGTCTTTCCAGCCACCCGTGTTTTGTTAAGCAGGTGCATTGCTGCATGGGCCATCAAAGTCACCTGGTCGACTGGACCAGTTCTGCTCAGACTGACCCCGCATTTATGTCTGCATGGAGATGAGGAGGAATACATTGGGTGAAAGGAAGAAGAGAGAGAGCATGTGGCTGCTGTCAACACATACAAGTCATTTGCTACTGTAAACCTTCATTCCTCTGTTTCAAAAGACAGCGATCAACTTACTGTAACTTACTACCAAGAACAAGTTACTGAGCAATGCCAAATTGGGTGCCACCCTGCTCTAACTCATGGAAGAGTATCTGCTTCTAATCACAGCATCTTGGCACCGCCTCCTGAGGCTATAATTAAAGGGATGTTGCTATTTTCATGCAGGACCATCATCTAGATCTTGCTGAATTATTTTAATAACCTGATAAGAAGGAAAATGTTTTTAGCCCTTAAAAAAATACAAAGGAAACAGCTTGGGAGGATCTGAGCAGCTCTGAAAGCCAAGGCATCCTCCTTCCTTCCAAAGTGTGTTTACTGAATAGAAAGAAGTGGGGACTAAATTAGGCTCACCGTTTTGTTTTCTAGCATTTGGGAATACACCTGGCACAACCAAGACTTGCTGATCCGCCTGTAACAAGCAGGGCTCCTTGTTCCCACCCTCCACCTCCCTTCTTCTGCTTTGGGCCCAGACTGACTCAAGGAGATGTTGATCCACTAACAACAACCATCAAGGAGATGTTGATCCACTAACAACAGCCTCTCTCTTCAAAGGGAAGTGCCTGCTTCCCACACTAGCCTGCTCCTTACATATTCAAGTCCAACCTTTGTGTCCATTGACTTATTTGGGCTGCTTTATGAGTCATTCAATAAGCAACCTGGGCCCAAAGCTGCAAGGCACTCCACACCTCGACTCTCTACAGGAACCCACTGCACTCAGCAAATCCATACCCTGCGTCAAACAGCGGCCCTAAAATCTTGCACACATAACCCATTCTTACTATGAAGCTCCTTCCTCCTCCTGTGGTGACATGGCCATAAACAGAAAATGTGAGGCTGAGAGTAGAGGCTTTTATCCCAGTTAGTAGGCAGAAACTCCTGCTTTCAAAAGCCAGAGGTTCTTGGTTCCTTCCCAGTCAGGCCTGGCACACAGCACACATAGCCACTGCAACTGCTGCAAGTTGCTTGCTATTTGTGGTGCATGGTTTGCATTTCCTGTGCATTTGTACAGCGTTTAGCTCAGTAGAATCTCAGCTGTAACTGCGGCCTCTGGACACAATCCTAATACAAATAGTGCATGCCAAACGGTGCGTGGCAAACCTCCACACAGAAGGGGCATCTATTTGAAGTTGAGTCATTTAAAAGAGCACATTTGAGCTTCTGGCCCTGTCAAGCTGCAAAATCACAAGTCCATTGTGAGTGCACACACATGGATGCATGCAGTCTCTCTCTTGCTCACTGTTGGGTTAATGTCTGACACAAATTATGGGGAAAAAACTATTCAAGACGAAGAACAACTCAAAGAATAATCCAGTCCAGGTTAACCCTGAAAAAACACCAAAGGCAAGCCAGGTTCTCTGATTTTGCAGGACTCCTATCAGCAGCAGACAAGAAATTTAGAGCAGAGCTCAGCTCTCACTGACAAACTCTGCACTGTTTGCTGCGTACGTTTTAGCTGTGTTACTCGCAGTGAACCGCGCAGGCGAGGACGGCTGCAGTGATTTTACTGCCTATTTTGCAGAAATGCCAGTTGGTTTCTCTCCATTATTTATCAAAGCCTCACTGAGCCATATCGCGCAGGCTGTGTGGAGGCGGGAGCTGTCAAACAAGGAACAACAACAATGCTACAGGTTCTGCTTTTCTCTTTATTAACCCTTTTGCACAATTCAATCCATCTCATACAGTGTTGCAAAGCCTGTCTCCTAAGCCGGTTTTCCTGGTGACCATTCTCCAACCCAAGGGAACCCCTTATTTTAATGGGATTTCCTCCTCTGTGCATCGTCTAGCTGCATGACATCTCCCTCCCCTCACTTGCAAGGTGAACATGAGGGCGATGGGTCCTTGCCCTGACCCGCTCCTGCACTGCTGGCTCCAGTTCTCCACACGTTGACCAGCCTTGGGCTCACTGACCTGTTCTGCCATGTGACTGAGGGAGCTGGTGCAACCATCCCTTGTCCGCATGTGACCTGAGGATGCCATCTGGCCCCGTGCCATTACAAATGGTGGGAAGCAGAGAATATTTGGTTCTCAGCAAGTTTTTGGTTGGCGCTTGTGCCATGAACATTTTTTACTGGCCTTTTGTGAGATTCAGATCCTTCTCCCTCTCCATGGTGCCCCCCCAAAAGACTTCTGCAATCACTGGCTGCTGTGGGTAACTCACCCCTGCCGCCCTCTCAGCTCAGACAGACGCACATAACCCTCTCTGCTCAATCCAGAGGAGCTGAGTGGGACAGCTTCCACCTCCAGCTCTAGCAACACATGCCTTTAGCATCAGGTCAGTCCCTGATAACAGCCAACAAAATGCCTATCACTTATTACCAGGGCCTTGTCATTCCACATCCCCATATTAGACAGACCCAAGACACCACTCGGCTAGCTGAGGCCCTTATTTAATGGAAACCCAGTGTCATCTATTGGGGCCCGGTGCATTTTACAATGCTCCTTTTCCCCTATTGCTTTTCACGTGCCAGCAACCTGGAACGTCAAGGAGTTGCCTCTGCTTTCCATGTCCTAAAAAAATACTGCTACATTGCAAAACCAGACAACTTCAGGGTACTGGGAGCAGAGCCCCTCACCTCTTAGCTTAGCAGCTGGAATCTCAGCCTGGTGAATGACCACAATAAGACACAGAGCAGTGCCAGTGCAATTCCAGGCATCCCACATCACAGAAAGCACCACCACCACCTGAGCAATAGCAGAGATCCTTCCTGCTACTCTCAGTAATGATGTGGGTTGAAGCATCCTCCCTGAGGACAGTGGTCCAGTGGACAGGTATAGAATAGGGAAATGCTGGGGAATAGCCACGCACCACTGAGAGAGGCAACCAAAGAAGAAAGGCATGAAGTTAGCAAAGGATGAGACAGCTTTGTGTCATGGAGGAAATGCCAGAAGGCAGAGGCCTGGAGGCTCAGCTGGTGTGAACAGGTGCAGCTCTGCTGGACCAGTGCCAGATCTCACACAGTAAGGAGCTGCCCACACAGTTCTTATTAAACCTTTCCCAGCGAGGACGGGAACAGAAGGCCGGCTGCCTGCTGAAAGCACGGCCTGAGACAAACGACTTGGTGAGATCGAGTCACGGAGGGAAGTGCTGGCTCTCTGTGAATAGCAGGGCTCGGGCTCCAAGTGATTCCTACTTCTCTGGACAAGTTCCCTCAGAAATGAACAGTTAACTGGGGAAAGAGATGTTGCGTCTCATTTCACAGATAATCACGCACGCCCTGAAAGGAAATCCATTTTCAGAGGCGATTTGTTTCAAGCTTCCGAGCCAGGAAGATACTGATGCGTTTTCTCGCACACTGATATTCTGTATCAATACCACAAACAAAACAAAAAACCCCACTTACTTGGAAATCGTACGACAGCCGTTTGACTAATGACAGCCCCTAAAGAGCCCTGGGACACGCAGGAGTAATTACCCTCAGCACCAGTCCTTTCAGGATATTTACTCTCCTTAGCAGCAGCCTGGGATGAGATGAAGAGTGATCCATTTGGAAGCACATGGAGATGCTCCTGCTCCACTAATGGAAAGCCATTCTTCTTCCAAGTGATGTTGATAAACTGCTCAGCGGGGGCCAGGTTACAGTCCAGCACCACGGCTTGTCTGGGCTCTAGGATCACCTTGGCAGGGCCAGCGCTGCAGCTCAGCTCCACAGAATCTCCCTCCAACAACTTCCCTGCAAGGAAAAAGACACTTATTGTCTTCCTGCTTTGCAAATAAACCATACCTTGTGGCTAGCCTGGGGGTCAGAACAGGCAACATTCAGGTCACACAAAATCCCATGCTACAACCTGCGTCACAGCCCACTCCAACCCAGATAAGATGTCGCCCACAACCTGCAATGCCTTTTCCCACCTGCCAGCAGCTCTCATGGCACCTGTATATCTCCTTTGCTGGATCCAAGCAGGTAAAGACCATCTAGGACAAGGGGTGCTCAGCCTTTTCCACGGGGGCCACATGAGTGGTGCCCCATCTGCCCACAGACTGGATCCCACCAGTAGTCCCAATCCAGCATCAAGGCCAGCATGGTGGGCACCATCTGACTATGCAGAGGGAACCTGGATCTGCAGGGGAAAAGGGGCATGGCCTGGCCTCAACCCAGCCCAAAGCGGGTGGGAAAGCAGGCATGGCCTGACCTCAATCCATATGGAAGGGAGGGGGCATGGCTTGGCTGCAACCAGCAGTGCAGCACTTGTGAGTTTGGGAACTGGCAGGAGGAGGGTGACCGTATTAATGGACATCACTCCCCCACCACCAAATTTCCTGCCCCACAAGCCAGATGCAAATGACTCCATGGGCCACATTTGGTCTTTGAGCTGGACACTGAGAACCCCTGATCCAGGGGAAGGCAACAGCTGCAGTAAGAGCAACATCAGGCACACACAAAAAAAATGAGGATCCCACACTAGCCCCAGGTTCACCTCACTGTCTCTTGGGTACCCCATGACACAGTATTTACAGTACCATTCACCCTACCACCTACCATTAACTCTCCAGCACTGTCAAATACCCAATCCCACCCCTAAGCCACACGGGCCAAAATCCCTACAGCTCCATTTCCAATCCTTCACCCGTTGTGTTGAACATAAACAGTTATTTACAGCCATATGCACACTAGCTTCAATCATGCAAATCAACCCATGCATCTGGATTACATCCGGACCTATAGAAAACCTGGCAAATATGCCCTGAGCATGGGCAGCCTCAGACCCACCAAGGGAAGCATACACCCAGAGCTAAACTCGCCTCCATGTATCAGATTCTGCTTCCTACAAAATGCAATGTCAGTCTTCCTAGGACATCCTACGACCTTAGAGGAAATAAGTCCTTTTCTTGGACTAATTCTCTGATAAGACTTAATAGGGAACGGTATCTCTGCAACAGTATTGTATATGATAGCTAACAGCCTTAGAGGAATTATAACATCACTTAGCTCCTTTTATTTTGCAAAGTAATTTTTATAAAACTCTACTGATTTGCCTCCATTATGGACTGTTCCCATGCAGGAGAGAAATTTTAGTCCCCCGAGCCCTCTGTTCTGCCTGTCCAGCCAGGCTGGAGGGTGGGCGACTCCAGCTGCCGTGGCTGCATACAGGGAGAGAAGCCATTTTCTCAGGAAACCAAGAATTTACAGGGGTTTGGCCCACACCCACAGGACATGCAGCTGTAAGAAGGTCATGAGCAAAGCCACGAATCTGAGAAACTCCAGCAAGGACCAAGCAGAGAGGAAAAACTTCAAAACAGGGAGTATTTGTTAAAGCAGGCAGTCGATAGCAGCTAACGTGGGCCTCACGTGTGGGAACGCTGCAGGGTGAATGAACTGTAATCAAAGCACGAGCAACAGAAAATGCCTGCTCTGCTTCCCTGGGGTGCTCTGGCCCTACACCAGTCAATGCAAACAATCTTCCCTCTCAGGACAAAGAAACGCCGGTACAGCTATAGAGCAGTGGGCACAGAGAAAACTGCAGCGTCCCTCCCCAAGCCTCTGGCTTGCAATTTAGGCCTCCTACGAGATCGTACTCGACCAGCTACCAGCGGTGAGGAAGTTAAGCGGAACAGGTCTTGGTTTGGAAGACTTCCAAACCGACACGAGCAATCCCACTTGGAAAGATGGTTCCACCTCTAACAACAATGCTTCAGCGTTTCCTGAAAGAATATTGCCATTAATAAAATGCATTTGCCGTTACAGCTCTCCAGAGACGCTAAGTCAATGTTAGTTGGCAGCGCGGCTCCACACACTGGCATTTCAATCTCCACTGTGCTCGAAGCCTCACCAACCACTCTCTTCATGGCTCCCCTCCAAATTATTTTGTCACTGCTCCAATCAAAAATGTTTCCTGCCTCTATAATGAGTTTATCAACAGTAGATATGAACCACATGGCTCCCTGCCTGACTCTTATCGCAGACAGCTCCTGATTAATTTTTATAGGAATTCAAACACCCTATTAAACCTGCTACTACCTACTGCTGATAGAAGGGCTGAATTTTAAAAGAGGGCACTGTAAGCATACAATTAAGGGCAATGACACGCAAAATTACACATGCAGGGCAATGGAGCGATGTCAAGGCGTGCAACAGAAGCTGGAAATGAGGGGTTGGCGCTGCCCAAGTGCACAGGTAATTTAGTGCCCCTGCTCCCGCAGTGCAGAGAGCCTGGGTCAGGCATAAGCACTTGTGCTCAAAACATCCAACGCTGGGGGGTAGCAGGGGGGCAGATTCTCTTCCCTCCTCCCTTACCCTTTGGTCGCAAGAAGAGAATTAGCTGCAGGTAAAAGGTTTGGAAGGAGAAAAAAGCTACTTTTCATCCCCTCTTCCCTGCACCCCTCCCTCACTACCTCCTCTTCCATTCCCCATGCCTGGAGCACTTACCCGCCCTGACTGGGCCCTGCCTGCACTTTAGCTTGCTGCCTGTCTTGCGTTAACAAACCACCACCTCGTAACTCTGCTTCCAGGAAATAATCCTGATCCCTGACTATACTTTTACACTTTCCATCAGCAGGAGAGCCAAGGGCCTCATGATCCCTAATGCACCACGCCTGCATACTTCTGAAAGACTAGTCTCCATGTCTTACAGGGACTAGGGAATGTGCTCAATGTCACTCAGGAAGGCAGTGCCAGGGCAAGTTCAACCCACACCTCCTCAGTCCCTTCCCTGTTCCACTGAAACATCCCAACCATCCCTGGGGCTGCCTTCCTGAGTGACATTGAGCACATTCCCTAGTCCCTGGGGAGCTTTGCAGCCTGAAGCTTACCAGGCCTTTAAGCACACAGCACGTCCCATGGGGGAAGCATCATGCTGGCGTTTACTGCAAGGTAATAAGATAATGACCCTCCCAAACAATCCTGTTTCTCCCTCATCAGGTTTTCAGTGCATCTCTCCTGCATGTTGGCTACCTGATCGTTTCTTTCCTATCTTGTTTTTATTCACAGACAGAGTTTTGCACAAGCTTTTGTTGCATCTGCTACTGAGCAAATGGAGGCCTGAGGAAGGGTACTGTGACACCCGAAAGCTTACCTACGTCTATCCCAACCACGCAGCTGGCCAATAAAAGGGATCTCCCACAAGGATTCTTGCCTCTCATTTCCTGGAGCATCAGGTCTACAATACCACTTCAACACCAAGGTAAAAATGCCAACTCATCTTTTCTAATAGACAGGATGGAAACCACAGGCTGTTGGGATTTGGCTTTTTTTTCTCACAAAGATGTGGAGGGGCGGTTGTAGGTGCAATGTAGGGCTCTGTCCAGGAACACATGGAGGAGGTACATCACACAGGCAAACAACTCATAGGCTCGAGCTGTTAAGCAAAGCGAGGGCACAGCATTGTAAAGCAAGGTATTTGTTCTTAATAAAACCATTAGGGGGGGTTGGGGGGGGAAAACTTATGCACTTTTTTGAACATCATCAAGTGAACCAGACTGTGCGTGAACTGGGTTGAAAGTTTTCTAACAAAGCTTTTCTTTTCAACAGAAAATAATGCCTTCAGGACCAAACTGAAGATCTCTATTAAATATGTTCGTTTTGTTCAGGCAATACTATTGTTGTTTATTTTTGATGAGCAGTTTCTAAAGGAACATTTCATGTGCACATATTTTCATGAGAAAAAAAAAAGCACTGCTCCTTTCTTTTACTCCATCCCTCCCCACTTTATGCCTAATGGAAAAATAAAAGGTATTAGAGCTCCTCATCAGAAAGGTTTCTTCCTGCCAACACAAAATGATGCTTGCAAAACACAATTTTGGGAAGATTTTTGGAAAAATTCCACTGTGAAAACTTTTCCTTGGAAACATTTCTCAAGAAGCTCTGAACAAATCAAAAAGAAAAAATATATATATTATTTCTTCCAAAACTTGCTACCACAATCTAGTTACTCTTTCC
>NW_005841946.1:2513327-2529748 GCF_000455745.1 Alligator sinensis
CTCTCTAGCTTTTTGATAAAGCAACACTTTAACTCAAGGAGGAACAAACAGCCTCAGCGTTGCACTGTCTGTATGATTATTATCAATCCCCAGAGCCCTCCAATGCTTGAAAAATAAGGGCCAGTTTTTATGTTGAAGAATAAATAAAGCTCACCTCTTTTCCAGCCCATCCAGTCCATCCTCAGCAGTAAGGAGCCCGCATGCACCTCTCAGGTGAGAGCCCCCCCCCCAGTATCCAGTGAGGGAGAAGCCTCAGCTCCCCTCTAATCCCGGCCCCTCACACAGCCTCTTAGCACTGAATTGCTGTGATCTCACAGGGGAGATACCATGCGGTTTTTGGCGTAGTAACACCTACCAGGTGTTTTTACTTACCTGGCAGGGGCAATACCCTCCTTGAATGTCTCAGGTGTAGTTAGAGGGTGAAGACCTGTCCCTTCCCTGTGAGCAGGCTGACCCCCGCAGGGGTCTACAAATGCCTCCAAATGCAAGCATCTCAGCTACACAATTTACAGATATGGGGGACATCTCTTGGGCTTTCCGTCCAACTTGCTTCTTCAGACTTTTGGGTATGAAAAGCAAGACTGTGGGGCATCTGCATGCCAAGGCCTCCCGGCTTAGGGCCTGCAGGTAGGACACCTGCCATGGATTTGGGAGCACCTGAAGCTCCAGGCTGAAGGGCCTAGGAGGTAAGATACCTGCTGGTGAAAGCACCATACAGACTTGAAGGACTGAGCTCTGCTCAGTTGACAGAATTTGGAGCCTAGTTGGCTCAAGACATGAAATTAAAAAACAAACCAAAAAAAAAAAAAACAAACCAACCCTTCCAATCAGACCAGTACAAGCAGAGAGAGTTCCCAACTGCATCTGACAATATGCAGTTACCCCAGCTGACTTCCTGCCCCTGGGGCAGGGGGATGGACTCGATGATCTTCCAAGGTAGGTCCCTTCCAGCCCTGATGTCTATGACATCTATGAAATAAGGGGATATTTCCCCCCTCAGCAACAAGATGGGAAAACACAAAACCGGTGCGCTCCCTAGCCAACAGACCTGGTGTAGCTGCAACACGGGGTCCTTTCCGAGGAAAGGACACTACAACCAGTATCCCAAGAGCCTCTTGCCACAAGAGAACCCAGGCTTCTGCTCGAAGGGGCACTGGAGTCAATAACACTGGGAAATGAAAGCTAGGTGAGACAAGAGGAGAAAATCAGCACCAAGCAGCTGAAGTTAGAAGTGACACCATCAAACCAGAAAAATGATCAATGAAGCACACAAGGCAGAGGGAAAGCTGCCAGTTCAAGCAAGGCCAGGAGACCCATGCAAAGCAATGAAACCCTTGCAGAAACACACATCCACCAAGGAGTAGTCTCCTCCAGCTGGCACTTATGGGACCACCAGAGTCCTCCTACAAGGGGCTCCCACCCTTAGATTTATAGGCAGAATGTCATATGAACTGCAAGCAGGTTTTTATATAACATGGAAAGGCAAGCCTCCAAGGGAAAGGCTGGGGCACACAGTATTAACAAAATGTAGCCAAAAAAAAAGTTGAATATTATCTTGCCACAGGTCTTATCTCTTTGATTTTCCTCAAATTCTGGTCTCTAGAAATTTAAAGCATCTTCACAATCTGTCTCCTCCATATAAAACACAAGGGCTGGTCTTTGATCATCCATACAAGGTACAGAAGGAGCATGGTACAGATCTGTAAAATAGGAACATGTAATACTACTGCTGAAACCACCCGCCTTGAGGATCTAAGCAAGTCACTTGACCACTCTGCCTATGATAAGCCAGCAAGTAAGATCTCCTCTCACCTGTTGCCTGCTTTCACGTTCCTGGACCATTGTTTTTCAACAATTTTAGACTCTAGACCCCCTTGAAAAATCCCAGCTCTTAATTTCCACTCAATTTTTGACCACAGCAAAAGAATAGAGCTATTCTGCTGCAAAGAATTTAGAAAGACAGAATGTTTTTAACACTATAACTTCCTATTTGAAATCTCTGGGTTTATCTTGCGAATCATGCAGGTGTCCCTGACAGGACCTTAGGGCACCCCACGGTGCTGCAGGACCCCCGTTGAGAACCACTGCCCTAGACTATGAGTTGTCTGGGGTGGGGACACTGAGTTACCTGCTTGTACCATGGCCAGCTCAAAGACGAGGAGAATCAGGAATGTGAAATGCTTGCAGAAGCTGCCTTTTCCATCTCTATTCGTTGTTCTGCACCTACAGAAACCAGAGGTCTCTGTTTAAACATCCCCGCCTTACCTGGTGGAGGAATTAACTACTGAAGTCAAACTGTGGAGAATTTAGACAGAAGGCATAGCAGTGTGACACCTTATAGACTAAATGGCTCAGAGGCATGAGCTTTTGAAGGTTAAGGTCTACTTCATCAGATGCTATGACTGGACTTGAGGACAGCCTGCATGCTAAACACAAAGGCAGATATACGAAATACAAAGGCAGATATAAAAAGCAGTGGGTAGAGGGAAGCACCAAGCTAATCCTTAGTCCTAAATAACCGGAATAAAGTGATTTAAATACAAAGAATAGGGAAAAGGGGAGGAGAGGAGGGGACGCTACTGCAAAGGTGGATACAAGTGAATTCATCAGCTGATAACACAAGCTTGGTCTCCACAGCACTGAAAATACAGCTATACCAATGAGCCATAATATTAGGTGGAAGGGGATTCCTAAGAGCCATGAGGTCCTCTCAGATGTCAGCTCTGGCCAACATTTAAACATGAAATCCACAGGCATCAATGATATTTTCTTATGCATTTCAAACTGTCTTGCCTCCTACTGCCTGTGATAGTACTCCCAAATGGGGCACTGTTCCTCTCAAACAGGCCTGCAGACCATAGCATAACATATTCCCGCTGGTTTACTGAATATTAGGGGAACAGCCTAAAATAACGTATTCAGAAGGAGGAAAACAAAGGCAGATATAAAAAGCAGTGGGTAAAGGGAAGCACCAAGCTAATACTTAGTCCTAAATAACTGGTGAGCTGAGATAATGCAAACAGGCCGCAGTGCTATTCAGAGCCAGCCTGCAATTGCTGCATAAGTCAGGAGTCAGGGGTTGCTTGAGACCATACATAGTGCCCTTCTACAAGTGGAACCAGGGTCCCTGCTGTAAAGTGTTAAGACATTAGACTCCCATCAAAACAGTCTTCTTTGGATCGGGTTCTGCAGGGCATTACTGCTTTTAGCTGCCTGTTGCATTGCTCATGACTAAGCAGGCTGGCAAGGTACACCGTGCGCAGTGTTAGCCTTGGCAGAAACACAGCTATTTCACTGTTCATTTCATGCACCCTCCCTCCCCTCTGTTTATTCATTTATTTTACCCTCATGTTTTGGGCCTAATCCAAAGGCCCAGTGAGGTCAATGGAAAGATTGCCAGCAACTCCAGTTAGAATTAGAAAATGGCCCTTTGAGATCAATATAGGGAGTTTGCCCTTCTTACGTGATCATACTGCACTTGGTGACCTGGGGCCCAACTCCTGACCCAGGCTCTACAGGCCAATAAATACACTGCAGAGGGAGTCTGCCTCATCAGCTGGTTTGACACCTTCCCTATTACAGAAATGCACACATGATGTTCTACCCCAAAGACGACAACAGAACACGGGATCCCAACGAAGCCAGCCCTTCCCATCTTAACCTTGATTTGAGATGAGGGAAGGGATTCCCTTGCTTTCATGGACTGCAAAATTATACACGCCCCTGTCTGGAATGAGTTGGCGAGCCATTAAGACTGAGCACATTTCTCACAGGTACTTGCTGGGTCAGGACAAGGAGTAAAAAGTGCTGGTCTCACATGCAGGATATACACCAATACTTGATCTGCTAGGATCTTGCACCTTGACTCCTCAAGGGTTGAGGTCTTCCTCTGAAAATGGGCTTTTTCAATACAGAGAGAGGAAAGATCCAGGCCAGGAGACAGGCCAGCACAGTTTTGACTAACAGAAGCAAACAGTCCTTGATCTCTGTAACAGGGCCTAGACAAACAAAAGGTTACTGTTCAACAGGGGACAAATGGTTTTGATGGAGAGGTGAAGAGCTGCCATTGGATAACCATTTCCAAACCCAGTGAGATCCCACATGGGTCTCCATGTGAGCTCTTGAAGGTATAACCTTCCTATTCTGTGTCTGGACAGCCCCAAGCACAGTGGTTCTCAACCTTTATAGACTCAAGGCACCCCTTGTTAGGCTTGATGCACCCCTTGGACAATGACAGCTCTTAGTTTTCACTTTTTTCTGTTTTTTTCTATAAGAGTAACAGAGCAATTCTCCCATTGCAAAGAACTCAGACCACAACAGGGCAAAATATTTTGGGCACTATGGGTTCCTATTGAAGCACCGGGGTTCATCTTGTGAATCGTGCACACCTGACAGTGCTAACACTGCATGGCATCCTCCAGCACCCTTGGAAGTACCTCAAGGCATCCCAAAGCACTGCGGCACCTTGGGTGAGAATCACTGCCCTGGCATAATGGGGACCACAACCATGCCTCTGCCGGCTCCCAGAAAGCAAGGACAGATCTGTCTGTCTGCTCTGGAACAGCCCGAGGCCAAAACAGGAACATGAATTGGTCGTGATGGTTCCAACCACTGACCCAGCACCCCACTTCTGCTGTGGTGTCCAAAGCATAGCCGGCACCCCTAGACATCAGGGAACCTCCCACAGCCCTACCCAAAGGTTAGTTCAGAAAGCACCTGTTTTTCCAGATCGTTTTCTAGCAGCAACGTGTCCTTGTCATCAACCTAAACATTGTCCCCAGCAGGCAGAACTGGATGGACATGGGAAATGAGTGCCCTTCTTTATCTCCAAATGGCCCCATGGGAGAACCTGAGCGAGTGGGTCTCAACCCTTTTAGACTCAAGGCTCCTCAAAAATGCCAGCTTTTACTTTTCACTTGGTTTTTGACTACAGAAAAAAAACCCCAGAGCAAATCTGTAGCAAAGAGCTCAAGAAGATCTGAGGAGAACAGAATGTTTTTCGAACCAGGGATTCTTCTTTGAAATTTCTGGGATTATCTTGTGAATAGTGTTTGCACACTTACACTGCTAACAAGGTGTGGCACCCACCTTGAGAGCACACTTAAAGGGCTCTCAAGACACCGTGGGGTGCAGTGACACCCGCTAACCCAGACAGTACCTGCAGGCACATTGCTACTGCATCAGCTTAGAGGACGATCCAAGGAACCGGCTCTCAATTCACCCGCTCTCGCAGAGGTCAAATTCACTTTTGAATTAAGACCAGAGAGAAGGGGGATGTTTGGTGTCAGACTCCAATGGCAAGGACAGGCTCTTTCCTGGTAACCTGCTTGTGGGAATGTGTTCCAGTCCTTTGTTTCATAGCTGATGCCTGCTGCCAAACCAGCTCCCTAACAACTATGTTGGTGAGGACTTAGTGCAGTCACAAGCAACTCTTGCAGCATCAGGCTTCATATTTGACTCCTAGGCCTTGCCCAAACATCAGGGAGCATATCATAAGGAGATGCTCAGGGCAGACAGGGGAACAGGGTATGGAAGTGGGGCAGGGGAGGTTTCCGAGAGCAAAAATGAGGCTCATTTTCACGTGTGCTCAGCAAAGAGCTGTTTTATTATGTGCAGTGCCTGGCATCAACAGGTTCCCCTCCTACTTTGGGCATTGTCTAAGGTCCTCAAGGCCTGATTCATCCTGCAAAGATGTAACAGCATCTACCGACACAGATGGACACACACATAACATGTTCCAGGACTTCCAGACAAGACAGCAACCTCCTGCTGCTACCTGCCAGCAGAGTTGTTCCCTCGATTGAAGGAGTAGAGGTCTGTGCTGCAGTTTGGAGGCGTGTAACAGCTGGGTGATGCCATCACACTAAAACGACTTAAATGCTCAGTTAAATTTAATAAGGGGTCAAATTCACAGAGTTGTCACTCTCGCCAACCTGAATGGGAGCTCCACTGTCCCTACAGGAAATACTCTGGTCCTCTACTGTGACAACCCAACACTGCGGCATCTCTATTCTGCACTGCCATGCTTTGCAACATCACTTTACATCCTGCAAAGCCTCCTTCAAAGAGCATGAATGAGGTTCAGGATAGGATTTGGCCCAATAAAATTAATCAACTGAAAGCTTTCAGTGCAGGTCTGTGAAAACATTTACATCATTCTAATAACACAAGGTTAATTGTATGGAGAAGGACAGGACCCAGGACAGTTCTGGCCTTGGGAGCTGAACACTGTGCAAGCAACAAAAAACAAGGGTTTCTGTATCTGACTCGCTTCCAGAGCTGACATCGCTTTTAGTTCTTGGCAGCCAGAGGTTTTTCTGGAGAACTGCTACTGTACTGCAGGTCCCGCTCTACCTGGAGAGCGGCCAGCGCATTTCCTATTCCATGCACATTGGAACTGGCTTCTGCACCTTGCAGAACTCAAGCCAAAGAAAACCTTCCAAAGCGCGCAGACAGCCTTTCACAGTTCCAGCACAAGGCTCAGTGAGCGCGTGCATGCTGCTAGATATCACCCTTGCAGAGAAAAGGGCTCTCTCTTCTACCCTCTGCATCTCACCCCACATGGCAGGAATTCAAGCTGCAGTTAAGCCTCTAAATTGTCACTGTCCTAATTTATGTATTTATTTTGGATGTCTAACCAGGAGAATTCAACGGCACAATTAATCTCCTTTAGTCAGGAGTGAACAGCACTGGAGACAAAACTCAAGTTAATTCTTCTAAAGGATTTTCCTACCGCATCAGCAAGCCAACTACAGCTGCATTGTTCTGCTGAAATGTTACAATCTGCCACAGCTCTTCATCCACTCCGGGGGAAAAAAATCTTTAAGTCCCATTGTTTCACTCAAAGAGCAATTACATTTGAGAGTATCCCCATTAAAAATGCACAAAGCATTCCTTCTTCTTGGAAACCTGAAGCGCTGACAATTAAAAGGCAATGGCTTGACCTCAGCCCTTTCCCTGGACAATGGCACTTGGCAAGGAGTGGTGGCAGGAAGAAACGTGAACTGAGATCTTAGCATCTTACTCTGTCTGAGCAGGCACCTCAGGACCTTGCCTAAGCCACCTACCCAACCCAAATGCAGTGTTAGGAGCGGGCAGAGGAGTGGCTGGCAGTGGTCGCAGGCTGGGTGGCATGGGTACATACACATGCCCACAGAGGAACGAGGAACCTAAATCCCTTTGAGGACTCCTCGGTTCCCTTCCCAACATTGCCACTAACAGCCGTTGAACTTTTAAGAGGAAATCCTTTATAACAGCAGAATAAACCTAGCCCCTTCTGCCTCCGTTTACCGCCCTCGCAGTAGCCAGTGGTCTGCTGCAACTGCTGCTTGCAAGGGGCTTTGACCGCCCCATTGTAGACATTGCCCAACCCACCCTACACAGCTGACCAGTGGGAAAGAAAAGCCTTGATTTATTCCCACATGCATGGAGCATACAGTCTTCTTCAGGACATAGCATCCCCTGCTCCTGAAGGGATGCATGCTCAGATGCAATAGATGCATGGGTCCCAGGCATGGGACCCAAAAGATGCATGGGTCCCAGGCATGCAGCTCAGCATCCATCTGAGACCTTCCCAGACAGCAGGGAGAAGGCACCTAAGCCAACTGCCAGGCTCACAGGTGGGCCGAGCAGAGGGCGGGCAGGGCTTGTCCTGTGGTGGTCCCAAGCGCAGCAAGAAGACAGTGTAGATGTGGCCTGAGCTATCCCAGCATCTCATGTACGAGAGCCTTGCAAAAATCAATCATGTAATGTAAAGACCATTGCCCCTAGCCACCCTGGGGCTGGGAGGTGTGCTTAAGAGGCTGGGTGGCTTTGGGATGTTTTCTGAGTCTCTCCATTTCATGGCTGCTAGTTAATGGCATTTTCCACCGAGGCACAGAGCCTCAGATGGGCCTGTATGAAACCAATAGAAATTCATTAATTAATTAGTTCAGAGTAGATTGCTTCCAAATGCAGCTCACATGCCATAATCAGGCAGGGCTTGGTCTGTTTTTTTGGAGTAAGTTTTCCACTGCCTCCATCAATCTGAGAGTTGGAAACAAGAAAACAGAAAGCACTTGCATTAAAGATACATCCTCTGAAACAACCCCAGTCTGACATGGCAATTTCTAGGCTGGACCTAAAAAGGAAAGTGTTATCTAAAGTCATAATTAGGGCACAGTACAGTTGTCACTGACATTATTTACAGAAAAGCACAGGCAGCCACAGTGACTCTGTGAGATGAACATCTTTTCACAAATAAATGCCACGTGATAAGCATCAAAGAAGTTAAGGATTTAGATGGTGTCCCTCCAACTAGAGATTAACCTGTAGCATCCCTGTAGTTTTGACAGCAATCCTGCTCATGAGATAACTCTCCTTTCAACCCTTCTCATGAAGGCTGGCTACAGATACTGTCACGATGGGGTCCAATCTGATAAGGTGCTAAGTTAGGCAGCAAGGGACTAAGTCTACTCAAACTACTCTTGAGGTCAATGGGAAGGAAGTACAGTCAAGGACCTTGTAGAGCAAGGAGCTGATCCCTGAAAACAGAGGTTCCCAACCCCCAGGCCGCGGGGGGGGTGTCTGCAGGTCCGCAGGAGGGTTGGCTGCCAGACCGGAAGTCCGGAAGTGACTGGCATACTGCGAACTGGTACGCAACCCTTTTTTATACCCTTTGGCTGCCAGTCCGCAGCATGCCGGTCACTTCTGGACTGCAGTTTGGCGGTCCACAGTCACTTCCGGCCTGCGGCCTAAAAAGGTGGGGAACCACTGCCTGAAAACACATGGCTTCCCCACATTCAGAGGGTAGTATAAACCCCAGGCAAACTAGATCAGTCATGACTCTAGACTTACATGAGAACAACCCACACTGGTCATCAATGGCCTCTGAACTTAATCTTTAGCCCCTCTGATACCGACCTCTCCCTCTCCCACCCTGAAGCTTAGCACCTCACTAGATTGGACCCCGCGGCTGTAGCCAGCCTGCATGAGAAGAGGCATGGCTGTGGTTGAAAGGAGAGTTATCTCATGAGCAGGAGTGCTGTCAAAACTACAGGGATGCTACAGGTTAATCTCTAGTTGGAAGGACACTATCTAAATCCTTAACTTCCTTGATGCTTATCATGTGGCATTTATTTATTTTAAAAGGGTATCTCCATCAGCTGGCAGCAGCTGTAGACTTATCCTGCAGATCAGCCATTAGAAAGGACAAGGCAGTACTTGCTTTCTTGTGAGCCTGAAGCTTGACCTTTCTTGGCACACACACCATTACTACCCAATGATAACAAATACAAATATAGTCTTTTCTCTGTCGGAAGTGTGACATTTAACTGAGATGCAGGTTGCTCTTAACACATGCCTGGGAAACAAGTTGTCCAGAAAGATCAACCAAATCTATAGCAATTATCATGTATTCATCATGTGGAACTGTCAATAGTCAGCATAACAGTAAAACACGTGGCTGTTTCACAAATGTCAGTCTCTCTTGTTCATCTCTGCCCCCACAAAGGAATTGAAAGCACCAGGTATAATCTGTGGGTCAAAATCTCCAGTTCTTAATCAAGTCCCTAGGCAGGACTCTCTAAATGAGGGCAATGTGAATATGCATGTGTAACTGCTTATTCCTTTCATAGTCCTGTCCTTGCTGCTATCTGCAAGAGGGTAAAGCTTCCAAAGTGCTTAAGTGACTTAAAAGCTAAAGTCCCGTTTTCAAAAGTACCTAAATCACCTACATCTACTGAAAGATATGTTACAACCCCACCTTTCACGTACAGTGGAAAGAGCTGTGATTATCCCTCTCCACAAAGAGCAAATCTAATGGAATTTCATGTTATTTGCTTTGTACAGGTCTTGCTTACTACATTTTATTTGATGGGAATCACATTTTTCTTGAAAAGCTAATAAAGGACAGACTGAAGAGCTTCTCACCAAGGTTGATGGGAGCCCAGGATGCATGGAGAATATAGGATTAGATTAAGACTGTGGTTTGTATTTATGTATTTACAGCATATACCCAGCATATTACAATTTCAAACCTGAGAAAATAAACTGGAACAATAACAAAGTACCATGTAACTCATCGAGTGAAAAATACAAAGCAGCTGCAATATTGGAAGTGTTCCTAATGCAATCTAAGGTAATTATTGGTAAGAGCATCAAATGAGTGCATTAATATGTGCTGATCAGGGACAAGAATCAGATGGACAGAGTCTGGCACACCAGCTTGTACCTGCAAATTATGTAAATACTTTGAAAGAGCAAAGCTGCAGCCCTGCAAACACTGCTCTATAAATGATCTCTCTAATGACTTTATTGATGCTAGATTTGTTATCTGGCCATGTTACCACTATAAGCTCTATTCACTGATGCATTTATAACTTTTGCTATTAATCACCAGTCCAAGTAGAAAAAGGAGATGCACAGTTTTAAAGGGGCAGCATCAGGTTAAAAAGAATGGCTCAGATTGCCATGATTTTACATATCACATTTGCACGTACACACACTTATTCTTTGACTAGTCACTTTTGTTTGTTAAGTTCTTGGCTCCCTGTTCTGGTCTGCTGGTTTAGCAAACTGCTGCAAAAGTTTGGTTTGAAACAAAATGTACTGTTACAAAGCTACCAAATTTGGGACCTCAGCTACTTCAGTTTCAAATGTGCTGAGCGCCTATTTTCAGCCCTCCATTCTTTCCAGTAATTTAACAAGAGAGGACACAATGTCCTTTTCAACTGGAACTAATGTTAAATTAAATAAATTAAACTAAAATAAAAAAAATGGATAAAGAGGCTATTGGGTTATTTCTTATTTTTCCACCTACTTAAAATTAATATAGAGTACATTTTGCATTCCCCCCCCCCAAAAGTTACTGAAGTAAAAAGAAACTAAAGCCACAGAAACCTTAATAATATTCAGTGCCTATGCGGCATTTTTAGCTGTAGGCCTCAAAACACTTTGCAAAGGAAGAGAGGCATCACTGCCCCCTTTCTAGTGGTGGAGAAACTGAGGCACAGAAGGATGCCGTGCAAAGCCTGGTGGCTCCCATCTCACTGGCCGGCCCACTGTCCTAGACCGCACCTTCTGCAAAAAGGAATCTGGAGCACCCGTGGCATTTCTTTAATGCAAATAAATTTGGACTAGGTCTTTTTGCTGCAATACCCAACTCCATGGATTTTAAACAGCCTCTAGATCACAAGCTGTGGATGCGGAGTTGTGTGCAGGCAGGACTGGTCAATAGATAATTGGTAAATAATGTGCAGTGCACAGGTTACTGCAAGGGGAAAGCTGAGAGGAATGGGTGAATATTAACTGTTTTATAAACAGCCCAAGGTCAGGATGCAGGGAGTCCAAGATGCTTTGCCCAAGCAGTGCTCATACAGAGCCACGTGGACACACCAACATTTAATGGAGAACTAGAGACCTGGACCAGCGTAAAGACCCCTTTCACCTTGAGGTCACAAGGTCAGACCCAAGAGAGAAGAGGCCCGATGGCCTGCAAGCCCCAAGCCAGTGGTTCTGGTTCATTCCCAGCTGTGCAGGTTAGAATTTACTGAATTCAGCATCAAGGGGGAAATCATAGCAGGGCAATAAGGAAGCCTACATATGCCAGTGGTGTGGAAGAAGGAGGGCTGGTATCTCCAATGCTGCCAGGCAGCACTAAACCCCCTCCAAAAGAGTGTGGCCAGAAACCAGCCTGGATAAGAGTTACTGGCTGCTGGGAAGGGCAGAGCAGCAAAATCTGCGTCAGAGCCATCACCTCACCTCTGAGCAGGTGGGGGTGGTAATTCTCCTCCCACTTCTGGAGAGCCCCTCTCCAGAGCAGCAGCACCAGCCGCCAGAGAAAGACAAGGCCAGAAGAAAGGGGCGCGTTAGCAATGAAGGAAATGGAGGGGACTGGGGCATGGAGTGGGAGCAACCGAGCGCCCCGTGGGTGGATTTGGCCTGAATTACTTAGTAAGGAAACATTAAAATCAAAAGCTTTGTCTTTCTACCACCTTGTGCCATTACCCTCACGGTTGGCAAAGTCTCACAGTCCTAAAGAAGTGACAGACTCGAAGTGGGGCCGAAGACTTCATTCCTCACTTGTACAACTAGTCCCATAAACGCCAGTGGTAGTTGCTTTCAGACCTCGTAAAGCCAGGCCGGCTGTCCTTACTCTGGCAGGACTCCTATCGCTGCTGAGAGATCACAGCACCATTCAGCCCTTACTCAGCTACGCTTCCTACCCATACAGGCCCCTTACCCATGCCTTGCAGCATCGGTTCTTATCCACAGGATTAATTAGGGGGTATCCAGACTCTGAAAGTCAAGGGTCTGGCATGTGATCCACCGTCTGTGCCGGCTGGGGGCATAGTGAGAGGAAGATGATGGAAGCTATATTCTGTACCTTCATTTAAAAAGCAGAACTCCAGCCCTATTTTCCCTTCTACAACTGGTGCCATGAGGCCTTGCTCCATTTAAAACTAGGTGGAAGCGCTCCACGTGGATTACAGTCCTTCCTTTCTTTTTTTAAATCACGCCTGCAACAAATGTAAATTTCCCTTTGCTTCCAGCTGTCCTGCCTGAGTTGGCGTGAAAAAAATTACAGCACAGCTCCGTATGATGTACTGTAAATCAATACAAACAGCCATGGGGAGCCTCCGAAAGGCATATGGAATGAGCCCTCGTCAAAGATATTTATGAGCACAAGATGCTGCAAAACAGAACGGCTCCAACTCTCTGGTGTATTCCCACTATTTACAATGAAATCGGAAAATTAAAATGATATTTTACGCTTAATGGCTCAAACAAGCCACGTGAAATCCTTCTCTGGGTCCCATTTACAACATAAACGTCGGTGATGGAGTGGCAGATGGTCAGAAACACTCTCCCAGAATATTCAGACGATTCATCTTGAATCCGTGCCCAAATCATTTAAACTTTAATGGATTCTTTCATTAACAACCAAAGAAAGGGAATATGGTTGCCAGGACATTAAAATCACTTTTTCAATTATACTGTTATAAAAGCGAACAAATTAGCTGTAATTCTTAGCTGTAGCCTAAATGGAAGCACGACTTTATGAAAGAAATGAAAATTGATTTGGATTAGTGGGCATCAAGGGCTTTTTAAAAATTAACAAGATCCTCATGACTTCATAGCATAGATAGATTAGCCGGGGGTTTCTCTGCCCTGTGTTTGTTACCTGCCAATATGCAGAGGCAGGCTTCACACCATTTGGTAACACCGTTGCAATTAGATGGGAACTGGAGGCTAGGAAGACTGAAACCTGCCCTCCGTTTCTGAAAATGCGGGGTGACGTCTGAATACAGACTTTGGACTCAGCCCAGCAGGGACCAGTTTGGACAGGAATCAGAGCCTCCAGGCGTTAGCTGGTTTTAATGAATTATTCAGTGCTTACACTAAAGCGGGCCTAATCAAGGCATAATTGTGCTAGAACCTGCAAAGGAAAGAAGAGAGCATCAAACCAAAAATCCCTGCCCCAAAGTGCTTACAATTTTAAACTGTAAAAACGTAAGAACAAAAATGAATGGTTGGGGGAGGGAAAAACAAAACAACCCACTTTAAAACTCTCTCTTTGGGGAGAAGAAGAATTATTTTGTGGGATGCCTGGGATGGGTGGGTTCAAGCGAACAACAAACATTATCAAGAAAAAAAAATCTGGTTAAATATGAAGTGTGAGGAGATCCATGGAAAAAGCTGTTTTCTCTCTCGCTCTCTCTCTAATAAAAACACAAGAGGAAAAACCTGCCTATTAATAAGGCCTAATACCCATCACCCCAAGAGAAGGGAGAGGAGCTCAGTCTGGGCACTGGACGTAGCTCTAGAAGGCTGCAGTGTAGAGAATAGCCTAGCACGGGCTGCTGCAAGATGGATGTTTTCATGCACCTCTTCTACCCCCCAGAGCTCTGCATTGATCCATGGCTGGCAAAACCCTCATCAGCTGGCAGAGCACACATTGTGAGGAGCAAACGCAGCAGAGCACTTGACAACCGTGAGCATGAAACCTCACTGCACACAGCACTGGAGATGTCTCCTTCCAGGATCAGCGTATCCTATTTAGTTATTTCCACTCTTTATTCCAAAACAGTGGTTGACAGTTTGCATCAGTCAGAACAGCCTGGAAAAGTTAATTTGTCTTTGGACAAACCTGAATACCGTGTTTGCCATAATCGTTCAAACTCACCAGCCTGTATCTGGCTTGCAGCCAGGCCGGGGGGTAATATTTTTCAATAAACGAAAGAAAGCTGTTCCTTTTGAGTCAGGCTTCCATTGTAATCGCTGTGGGTCTTTGCATGCTCTTGTCAGGATGGTTATATACTTGACACCACAGAACAGAGGGTAGTTGCGTGCTCCGGGCATCTCAAGGCCTTTTACAAAGCACTTCTGCGCTCTGCTGTAAAGTTACCAAGGCCACAACTAGGCCTGGCAGAATGGTGATTTTTCAAACAAGGACCACACCCACAAGGGCGCAGGGGGATGGGGTGGACTGCTTAGTTTGAGGGATTTATGATGCGTCCCACACCCAGCACCTGGTCCAAATACCGTGCAAACAAGCACTCCAGGAAGTGCTTAACTACCCTGGTGACGGGAACCTCAGAGGGACGGACAAGGACAATGAACTCCCACACAGCTCAGAGCATTAAACACTAAAACCTGTGAACACTGAAGGAGAAAATCAAATATCTACAACCCCCTTCCATGCTGCTGCAGGGGACAAAATCCTCCCCAAACATGCCTGGGGATGCCCGAGGGATATATTTGGTAGCCATGCTGGTCTGAGACAAAAAGAAATGCAAAACTCCAGAACTCTTGGTTCAGAGATGATAATTTTTTGCAATTTCTTAGTTGGTCTACTAAAAGGCATCTTTTTCTGTAAGCTTTTGGGCACATGCACCCTTCCTCAGGGAAAATTAAAGATGGTAAAAAGTCCCCATAGGTAGAAAATGAGGAATCTTATTGACACTATCTATACTCTGCTTTTATCCCTATAATTCTTCTCTCTGTGCCATCCTACAACCCATTTTCTCTTCCTGTCTCTTCCAGAGGCCTCACCTCCCATAACATTCAGCTCAGAGTCAACTCTGCAGCCCCAAAATATTCCAGTGGTTGTGGCAATCAGACACAATAAGCATCTGAAGCCAATGACAACTAGCAGATGTGCACGGATGCAAACACCCATGCAAAACATAACTTCCCTGTTTCCATGGAAGGAAACATCCCAGAAACAAGCCGAGTTGTTTGTTTAACCTGACAAATGCAGCTTAGTACTCATGCATGATGGCATGTTTGGAAGTGTTTCCTGTAGCATATTCCTTAGAATGAATGAGATTGTAGTCGTATGACAACTCTACTGTTACATCTTGGAGGAACGAAAAGATACCGTCACTTTTGTGCAAAGTACAAAGTCCAATGAGCGTAAACAGTGAAGATTAGTGGAGCTCTGCTGTATTACGTGCCTATCTATCACACCTGGAACTGATACGTGGCGCGCCTCTAACCAAAAGCTCCTGAAAACAGAAGCTGTATCAGGCTGTACATAAGACAGAATGAGTCAACATCTGTACTACGAAAGGACAAGAAAGCTGAAATATTTTCAATCCAAAATCAGAGATGCGATCTTGTGAAGGAAAAGCTTTTCGAATCATAGAAAGCCAGGGCTGGAAGGGACCTCGAAAGATCATCGAGTCCAACCCCGCTGCTCTGGGCAGGAATACTGCGGAGATCAAATGGTCCCAAGCAAGGTGTCTGTCCAGTCTCCTCTTGAAGACTTCCCAGGTTAGGGACTGCACCCCTTCCTTAGGAAGTCTGTTCCAGATTCTGGTCACCCTTACCGTAAAGTTCTTCCTTGCATCCAACCTAAAACCATCCTCTAACAGTTTATGGCCATTGCTCCTTATCTTACCCTGGGGCACCCTAGCAAACAGTTTCTCTCCCAGCTCCCAATATTCACCCCTTACATGATTATAGACAGCCACAAAGTCCCCCTCAGTCTTCTCTTCCTCAGGCTGAACAGTCCCAGATCCCTTAGTTTTTCCTCTAGGGGTACACCAATAAAGAATTTTTTGGCTGATACCAATGGCCTATATCACTGGCTGATACCAATCAGCCCATATCGGCTGATGATGACCCAATAGCCAACATGCAGCCTGACAGCTTGGAGAGCAGTCTGGGCAGTAAGGGGGGGGATGAGGCATGGGGAGGGCAGATCAAGGCCCCCACGGTGAGGGAGGAAGTGGGGCTGGGGCAGGCACTGCCCAGCCAGGACAGGGTGCAGGACAGAGTGGGGCAAGGGATGGAGTGGGGTACAGGGGGTAGGCTCCCATTGTAGCACACTCCCCCAGGGAAGACATGGGGGGCATGTGCCTCCTGAATTTGTGCAGGGGCAAGGGGGCTTGGCCAGGACTGTGCTTGGGATGGGCAAGGGCAGCACTGCGGGGGGG
>NW_005841946.1:2529758-2539539 GCF_000455745.1 Alligator sinensis
AGCCCCAGGCCTGTCCCCCTGTCAGGAAGAAACCAGCACAGGCCCTGGGCCCAAGCCTGCAGTAGGCAGCCCACCCTGGCCCCTGCATAAATCTTGGGGCACATGCCCCCAGGCCTCCCCAAGGAATGTGCACAGAGGGAAGAGCCACCTCCTCCCCTGCCCCCGAATTAGTACCCCACCGCTCTGTCCAACCCTGCCCAGGCAGATCCTGCCCCATTCCCTCCCTCACCATGGAGGCCTCGATCTGCCAAGGCTTACAAGCCAGACGCTGCTCTCCAAGCTGCCGGGCTGCATTCCGGGCAATGTGCAGGCTATGTCTGCGCACATGCATGTGACATTTAGTGGTGACATTACCGGCCATATCAGCCACATCGGGGCAGCAGCAGTTGCCTGCTTTCACATGGGAGGGGCGAGGTAACTCTAGGGTCTACCACCCCTGATGAGCTTCAAGTGTAGACGCACTCCCAGATCCGCCAGGAGCACACTACAGAGTCAAACAGGCCTTCCCAAATGAAGTAGAAGCAAACTCATGTGAACCCAAGTCATCAGCCGCTAACCCAGCCGTTCTGTAGAACGAATGCAAGGTAAAGCCACTTGCACTCCACTGCCCTCCCATAGTCTCCGCACCTCAGGTTGCCTGGGATGTTCTCCCCTGGTGAATGCAGCAGCTCACTGTTACACCCATGGGACACCTCCAAGCCACACAGGACTGTTTGCAGCAGCAGTGAGGGTGCAACAGCACCAATGCCATTTCACAGGGTGGCCAGCCACTCTCCTGCCGAGTTGGCCAACTCAAGAGGGGGAGCTTGAGTGAAGATACCATGAGCTGACTCTGCTGTGAAGACATGCCCTCAAGAGCCAAACTAGTTCCAGGGAAGTCCCAGCAAAGTTGCCACTGATGAATGGGCTGAGGACCTGGCCCTCAAGATATTACAAACACTGAGGTGCATTAAGCTTTAGTCTTAAAATGCAGAAGAACACAGAAACGACGTCGAGGGGCTGGAAAACTGACTGAAATACGATTCTGTGCATGCCGCCTGTGCTCCGCGCAGTACTCTCCTCATTCTCTTGTTCTTACTGGGGGAATGTGCAAAAGACAGGAGCTCCGCTGCTCAGCTCCTCCTGTTGCTTGCTATGACCCGCCTGATATAACATGACACTGAATCCTGTTTTCATGCAAACAGCCTCCCTGAAATGGAGTGAGAGCAAAAAAACCACAAGAAAGGGAGTACCCAAACAACTCCAAAGGACTAGGCCTGCTGTTGTTATGCTAATGGTAATGTCACTGCCCTACTGTGCAGCAGCTGTAACAATGCACCTGCAAGCAGTTCTACAAGCCTTGAAGGTAAAGCAGACATACCACCTACCTACTGCATTGCTAGGAAATACTACAGCACTGACCAGGTGAGATGCAACATCAATCACTGCCCTAGCAAAGATCTTATTAACCACTGGTCCCTGATGACCACAAACTTAAGTGTGAACAACTATACTGGGAAACTACTTCATTTACATAATAACAAGTTATGTTGGTTTCAAAGATAGTCCATGGTTCCCTTGGCAGTGTGTGTGCATTTGCAATCAAGTTTGGTGAGGTTTTCTAACATGCTTCTGTGCCCCGCTACTGTGGTACTGCAGGTACATCACATGTAGGGTGGCACCAAATTGGTGCAAGTGCAGATGAGCAGTGGCAGCAGCAGCCAGGTCAGCAGCTCTGGCTCACCTCAGACTGAGCTCATGATTTCGTCCCCTGTCCCAAAAAGGTCACCGACCCCTGCTCTAAACAAGCTGCTGATCTGCACTCACAGCCCCCACCTCACTGACTGTCAGATGCATCTAAACACAAATACTACTCTCCAGCCGCGGCTTCCTCGGAAATTCTACTCGGAGAAAGGAAAAATGGCTGGTTTGTCAGCGCGAGCCACGGCTTGGCTCCTTAGCCTGGTCTGCCTAGAGGATCTGGGCTCTTTCCAGCCATCGGTTTAAAGAAGAGATTAATTCCATCACTGCAAACTGTGGCTCTATTATTGTGCCTCAGGGCTGCAGCAGGACCGTGACCACAGCAGGCAACTAGGATCAGGTGAAGGAGGGACCAGTCCCCAAAGCAGTCAGGACCTAAGTTGCTTCCCTGGCTCTGCTCTGGAGACCTGACCTCAGAAGGGCACAGTGAGGATTAATCTGGCCACGGGGAACAACGCCAACATCTTCGAAAGCAAATGAAGGGGGTTATAAAAACTAATTAGCTGCCCCTGGTGACTACTGTCCTACCAGCCCTACTGAAACAAGTCCGCTATGCAGCCATGCCAGGATAGACAGGCTCAAATGGGCTTTGTGCTCAGCACTGGAAGGTGAAACTTGGAATCCGGAAGGTCTCTGAAACATTTTGCATCATTCCTGGGCACAGTTTCATCTAATTGAGGGGAAGAAAAAAAAAATCACCTAATACTGAGTTCTGGGGCTCCCCCATGTTTGATATGGGCCCCAGCTGTAGCTATAGACCTATTGTCATGAGGAAATAAAGCGCGTGGCCATTTGTTCCCCACTTCCCAGTCAAACCTATTTTTCCATGAAGTGATGAGTTTTACAGTGAGAACACCCTTGAAACAGAACCCATTTTCAAGCAATACACAC
Organism: Alligator sinensis; assembly: GCF_000455745.1. Taxonomy (NCBI): domain Eukaryota; kingdom Metazoa; phylum Chordata; order Crocodylia; family Alligatoridae; genus Alligator; species Alligator sinensis. The sequence goes on from NW_005841946.1 coordinate 2,532,390, forward strand.
ATCCACAGATTTCACAGACTTCATAGACATTAGAGCTGGAACGGACCTTGCAAGATTCATAGGTGTTAGGGTCGGAAGGGACCTCAATAGATCATCGAGTCCGACCCCCTGCATAGGCAGGGAAGAGTGCTGGGTCTAGATGACCCCAGCTAGATGCCCATCTAACCTTCTCTTGAAGACCCCCAGGGTAGGGGAGAGCACCACCTCCCTTGGGAGCCCGTTCCAGACCCTGGCCACTCGAACTGTGAAGAAGTTCTTCCTAATGTCCAATCTAAATCTGCTCTCTGCTAGCTTGTGGCCGTTATTTCTTGTAACCCCCGGGGGCGCCTTGGTGAATAAATACTCACCAATTCCCTTCTGTGCCCCCGTGATGAACTTATAGGCAGCCACGAGGTCGCCTCTCAACCTTCTCTTGCGGAGGCTGAATAGATCTAGTTTCTCTAGTCTCTCCTCATAGGGCTTGGTCTGCAGGCCCTTAACCATATGAGTGGCCCTTCTCTGGACCCTCTCCAGGTTATCCGCATCCCTCTTGAATTGCGGTGCCCAGAATTGCATGCAGTACTCCAACTGCGGTCTGACCAGTGCCCGATAGAGGGGAAGTATCACCTCCTTGGATCTATTTGTCATGCATCTGCTGATGCACGATAAAGTGCCATTGGCTTTTCTGATGGCTTCGTCACACTGCCGACTCATGTTCATCTTGGAGTCCACTAGGACTCCAACATCCCTTTCCACTTCCGTGCCACCCAGCAGGTCATTCCCTAGGCTGTAGGTGTGCTGGACATTTTTCCTCCCTAGGTGCAGCACTTTGCATTTCTCCTTGTTGAACTGCATTCTGTTGTTTTCTGCCCACTTGTCCAACCTGTCCAGATCTGCTTGCAGCTGTTCCCTGCCCTCCGGCATGTCCACTTCTCCCCATAGCTCATGTGCAAACTTGGACAGAGTACATTTCACTCCCTCGTCCAAGTCACTGATGAAGACATTAAAGAGTATCAGTCCAAGGACCGATCCCTTTCCACTTCCGTGCCACGCAGCAGGTCATTCCCTAGGCTGTAGGTGTGCTGGACATTTTTCCTCCCTAGGTGCAGCACTTTCCATTTCTCCTTGTTTCGTTTCGTAACCTGGTCATAAAAAGAAACTAGATTGGTCAGGCACGATCTGCCTGCCACGAACCTGTGCTGGTTTCCCCTCATCATAATTTGTCCTGCCAGGCTCTCACAAATGTGAGCCTTGATAATTTTTTCAAAGACTTTGCCAAGGATGGAGGTGAGACTGACTGGCCTATAGTTGCCCGGGTCCTCCTTCCTCCCCTTTTTGAAAATGGGGACCACGTTGGCCCTTTTCCAGTCCTCCGGGACTTGGCCCGTGCACCACGAGCTTTCAAATATTCCCGCCAGTGGCTCTGCAATGATGTGGGCCAGTGCCTTCAGCACCTTCGGATGGAGCTCATCCGGGCCTGCCGACTTAAAGGCATCCAGTTCTTCGAAATGACTTCCAAAAGATCATCAGGTCCAGCCCCCTGCCTAAAGAGCAGGCAGCCAGCTGGGGTCAAATGATCCCAGCAAGATAGGCATTCAAGTGTTCCTTGAAAGTGTCCAAAGTAGATGCTTGCACCATTTCTGGGGGAACTGCACCACTTCCATATGCTCGTGTCCCAGCAACGCCAAGGCCAGCTCACCTCTGTGCTAGTACTGCTCTGCATTCGCAGGCAGCCTTTCATGCAACAACGCCAGGGCACCTGACAGGCAAGAAGGAACTCAATCACACAGCACAGGTGCGACAGGGACAGGCATCATCTCCATTTTATAGTGCAGAAAGTATGGGCAGTATTTCCTCAGGAAAGCAACTGCCAAGAAGCTGTCCAGAGAGCTGAAATTGTTTGGGTCAGTGAAACCACAGCCACTTTTCAGGAGCACCTGCTAAGAACAGTCATGACACCCAGGGTCACACCTTGCTGCTGCAATCTTAATGAGCTGCATTCTTAACCAGTGACCAGGCTCCAAGCTGGCCCAGAGGCAGCAGGGTTGCTTTTACATAGCCTACATGCCTCAATCCTGGCCACAAAGGGAGCCTGGGGCAAAGCTGGGGACAGCACCCAGCTGTTCAGAGGGCTGGCCCTGTGCCCCAACTGCAGAGCAGTTCTTTTGGGACTAAACACAGCAGCTGCAAAAGTCAGTGCTGCATGCATGGAGACTGGGCTCTGTGCTGGGTGCAGCGCATGGAAAGCAAAAGGCATTGCAAAGAGGGAGGGAAGAGTAACACGGAGACTGTCACAGCTGGTCACTGCTGAGGGAGAGGGAGAGAACTGAGCTCTCCTGACACCTTGAACTTTAACAAGGAGGGCCTGTGTGCGACATTATACACCATGTGGGGAAATGTCAACAATAGCTTCCGCTGACTTCTCCTTCTACCTGCTTCAGAGTCTCTGTGTCCATGCTGGTGACCTGCACTCCAGCTGGAAGGCTGGGACCTGGTAATTCCAGAGTTACTAACCATGTCGCAGCATCCTCTAGCCAGAAACAGGTTGGTTCAAATGCACATAATGGAGAACAAGATTCCTTGGGTGAATCTGATATCTTTTATTAGACCAACCCAAATAGCTGGAGAAGAGTTATTAAGCAAGCTTTCGGGTTCAAAAACCCTTCTAACTGCACTGCAGGCTGCATCTGGATGGCCCAGCCCCAAGTTCTCGCCTCTGCGCTGGACTGAATGCCTAGGTTTCTTCTACTCAGGTTCTCTTACCAAGCATGCAACCCACTGCAGTGCATACATGAACACATCTTGAGATATACAGACCCATCTCAACTGCCCTGGATTTGCTTCCAGGCTTATCCAGGAAGAGTTGGATTGCTGACATGAACGTCCCTGCTGTTTTTGGTCCACCTTTCTGTAACGAGCCAAATCAAGCAGACTCCAAAACGACACTCGCTAAACTCTAGGAAAAGTTGAGATCCGCAGCTGAGCCCTGCAGCCAGCACTCTCACCTAATGAGATGTGCTGAGAGGGATGGCAAGAGGCTTCTCATTATCTGCCAGCATAGTCAAGAGCATCCGCAGACTCTCTCGTTCCTCCCTGGGATGTTCTGACAGGGAGCTGCGATAACACCAGCTGCTCACACTCACCCCTTATCTCTCCACTCAGGAGAGGAAGAAATTGCCTGGGAAACTAAAATTAGCTCCCAATCTAAAACCAGCTCTAAAGTCTCCTATGGAAAGGGCAGGTTATCTCCCTCATGCACCCAAATCACCCCTGTTAGGTGTGGAATACTAAGGCGGTTGGCATGTGATAATCATGGTACTGCTGCTGTGTTTGCACTGCCCTTAAATTAACAGCCCCTGGTTGTTTGCATTAAGAAGCTGTTCTGGAAGGGTTTATAAGCAGATGAACTTCAGCTCTGGAGCGAAGCCACGGGTGAGAACAATTACCTGGCACCCTCTGCTCCTTTGAGAATGCCCTCGGCTCTATGCAGCAGGGAGGAAGAGGGAATGATACCTTCTGCCCTGTCTGACAAATCCTGAACAGCCTTGTTTTCTAAGATGATGTGCTGCTGGCAGCTAGGCTGGCCCCACAGAAGGGGACTGAGTTACTTTAAATGTGCAAGGATCACTTCTCATACATATCTGCAGTGCACGATAAGCACTGCAAAGCACCTGATAGGCACTCTGATGAATAAATGATGCTGATAATCAATTATCAACATAGCAGTAATGCGAGGAGTCATTCCAGCACTGCAGAGTGTGTAGGCCTGAGGGACTGTTTGCTGAGCTTTGGCGTCTCCCTCTAACTTGGGAGATATGGTCCACTAACCTGCCAAGGCAACGCAACGGTTACTACCAACGGACACCCGGGCAATAGGCCCCGTGGTACTTTGACTTTGGCAGTCCTCCTAAGACAAGTAAGGTCAGCTCTTGGATGCTGATCCAAAGAAAACCAGGTGACTGCAGGAAACCTGGCTGATGATACAACAGAAGGGATATTCCTCTCTGAGCCCATATTGAACCAATACCCCATTAGAGAGCTGCAGGAAGTGGTATTCAATAAGACCATTCAGAGCATGCATCCAAACAGTTTAATCATCACAGGCTCTTCTCATCCATCTGCCTTTTATTTATTATTGAGTTAACCACTTTCCCAGAGCCCATCCCCTGTACTGTAGCTTCAGATCATTTATATCTTTAATTACATTGGACGGGATCCAGGACAGAGGTTGCTTTGCAAGAATAACGTGGAATCTCTTGGCAAGGAAAAGGGTTGGAAGAACTGGTGTTAATAATACACTGGACTGCATTTTAAACTGGATCCTTTACACAGAGAAAGAGAGATTTCCTACACTGGAAGATGAAACAGGCTCAGCTAGCAGGTGGGCGAGACCCTCATCAGCATTGCAGGTGCTCCCTGCTGCTGTCTGTGTTTACAAATTGGGGATAATACTCTTTTACATCACTGGGTAAAGCAAGGCTTCTTTCATATCTGTAAAGGGCTCTGATGTCTTAGAGTGAGAGCCCCCAGGAGAGTCCTAAATGTGGCAGCTTTCTTGTCCCGATTCTTTAGCTTTCTCGGACAATGAATTATTGACTAAGGATCCAGAGAACAAACTACCTTCAAGCTTTAAGGTCCAAAGCAATGAGCTTCCTTGCCATTTCCCATGGGACCCTCTTTTACATTTCATTCTACGTAACGTTTCTTCTACCCTCTTTCGCAGCTTGTTCCATTTCTCTGTCTAGACACTCAGCCCAGATTCCCTTCTCTTAGTTTCTTCCCATTAAATCCTTTCAAATCCAGGCACACCCTGACCTCTCGCTCGCCTCCTTTCCTTAGCATCCCTTAGCCAAGCTTCACTTATACGATCTATCTTCACAAGTCAGTCCATTATTCTTTTTCAATTCTCACCATTCAACAAACACACAGGGGTATGGTTTTGGCTTGATCCAATCTGCAAACGTGTTACGAGCATGCCAGGTTGGAGTGAGGCCATCAGGGCCTGATTCGACCTCAAGGGTTCAACAAGGTACAGCTGGTAAAAGATGCTCCCAAGCTGGGATCTCCCCTCTGGAACCAGGCACTGCTGCCCCATGGGGCTCTTCCAATGAAGGGGCACCTCACACTGCAGCAGCGGGGTCAGATAATGCCCCAAATCAGTGCCTCTCGACACAGCACGGCACTGCGCCAGAACATGGAGTTGCAAATGTGCAGCCCCGTGGGACACTCTCTCAGCCCACTCTCCATTGCCAGTGCCCCACTAGCTAGGAGGTGAATCCACCACACTCAACAGGCGCACACAGCACAAAAAAGCCTACACCTACCACTAGGAAGACGAGCAGGACACAGCCAACGCGGCTGTACTGGAACATAGCCCCATTTTGGTTCCAGTGCATCCCAGAGTAAGACCTAAATGGATGAGCGACCCAATATTTTTCCACAGGTAAGACCCAAATGGATGAGCGAGCCCACTACACTGGACAGCCTATCACCCACGTATGACACAGGCACATGGTTCTGGTCTCACACTTGCAGACTTCTCACCCAGATGCAGGAACTTACTACAGCTAGTGCCACTGCACAGGGAGGAAAAGAGATTCCAACCAACACTGTCCCACCAGCAGCCGCCTGAGGTGTCAATCTTGTCAGGATGGAAATTGGATGCAGCCCCTAATATAAAGCAGGCTAAGCCAGGGGTGAACAAATCCATCCACAGGCTGGATCTGGCCTGCCAACTGACTGGATCCAGCCTGTGGGAGGGCACCCGCCAACTGATTGGATCTGGCCTGTGGCTGCTCCTGCGGTGCTCTGCATGGGGCAGAGCCCTGGGCTGTGCTCCCACCAGCACCCACCCCACTCCCACCAGACAGCACTGCCCTGGCCCTGACCAGTGCACACAGCTTCCCGGTGAGGCTGCTCCCACAGTCACCTGAATACCGCTTGGCTCCCTGCCTCCAACGGATCCTCCTACTCCTCTGGCCTGGCTCCAGGCAGCAGGTAGCATGAGGAAGGGGGCAACCGTGGGGACGCTGCTGGGCACCACACACCAGGCCAGGTGGCAGAGGAAGCTTCAGCCAGGTGGCTCCTGACCCTGCACATGGAGCTCCAGCTCCAGTTCCCGTTCCCAGCCACCTTCCACCCAGGCTCATCACACCAGGCAGACACAGTTAGTGGAACGCAGCAGGGTACTACAGCTAGAGCCCCACACACTGGGGACAGAAGCCACCCAGCTGCAGCTTCCCTTGCCACCTGGTTGGACATGATACCCGGCAGCATCCCCACAGCCACTACCCTTCCCCATACTATCTGCTGCCTGGAGTGGCACAGCAGGGGTAGGAGGAGGAGGAGGAGCTGCTGGAGGCAGATAGAGCCAAGCAGTACCCGAGCAGCAGTCGCACCAGAAGCAGCCCCGCTGGGAAGCTATGCATGCTGGCCAGGGCTGGGGCAGTGCCATCAGCGGGCACAGGGTAGGTCAGGACAAAATATATTTTTTAAAATAAAATTATAACATGTTATATTAGATGTTTGATTTTTTAGTATATGATTTTTTATAGCTACAATTGGTTAAAATGATATCTTTTGAAAGACTGTGTGCATGCAGCCCTTGACAGATCACCAAAACTCATGAAGTGACCTTTCAGCCAAAATTACTGCCCATGCCTGGGCTAAGTCCATATGAGCATGAAACAAATCCTCTTCCTTCCTCATTCATTCAAAGCTAAGTGAGATAGGCAAGGAGGTCTCAAACATATATGTTGGCAAACACCTCAATAGGCAAAGGTGAATAAGATGGATTCATAGATGTTAGGGTTGGAAGGGACCTCAATAGATCATCGAGTCCAAACCCCTGCATAAGGAGGAAACAGTGCTGGGTCTAGATGACCCCAGCTAGATGCTTATCTAACTTCCTCTTGAAGACCCCCAGGGTAGGGGAGAGCACCACCTCCCTTGGGAGCCCGTTCCAGACCCTGGCCACTCGAACTGTGAAGAAGTTCTTCCTAATGTCCAATCTAAATCTGCTCTCTGCTAGCTTGTGGCCATTATTTCTTGTAACCCCCGGGGGCACCTTGGTGAATAAATACTCACCAATTCCCTTCTGTGCCCCCGTGATGAACTTATAGGCAGCCACAAGGTCGCCTCTCAACCTTCTCTTGCGGAGGCTGAAAAGGTC
>NW_005841946.1:2540556-2542494 GCF_000455745.1 Alligator sinensis
TGTCGGCCAGTGCCTTCAGCACCCTCGGATGGAGCTCATCCGGGCCTGCCGACTTAAATGCATCCTGTTCCTCCAAGTGACTCTGCACCATCTCAGGGTCTACGCATGGTAGTCTGGTGCCTTGCTGCTGCCTCTCTACAACCCCAGGGAGAGACTTGTCTTGCCCCTCGCTTAGGAACACTGAGGCAAAGAACTCATCGAGGAGTTCAGCCTTGTCCCCCCCGTCCGTCACCAATTGCATCTGCCCATCTAGTAGGGGTCCTATTCCACCTTGGGCCTTCCTTTTACTCCCTATATATCTAAAAAACAATTTCTTGTTATCCTTAACTTGGGATGCCATCCTCAGCTCCATGGTAGCCATGGTTTCCATGGATGAGAAAGGGCATGCAGGAGTCCGTCCTAAAAACCCACCTTCTCACCTGGTTTCTACACCTGGCAACCTTTCCACCAGAAGCTTGCCCCATGCAGCTTGTCAAGTGGTTTTACCCTGAATTAGTCCCTTTACAGGAGCACACAGATATACAGCTCCCCATGACAACACCATTTTTATTCAACTCGCTTGGCACTTTGCAGAAACAAGGGATGCCAAAGGGAAATCCTGCTGCAAGGTTTGCTAAGCCTTTTCTCACCAGTGCAGGACAGAAGGACAACCAACAAAGACTGCACACTGCCACTGCAGACTTAGTCCTCCCCATACCAAGTCTAGCCTGCACCGAACTGGCTTCCCCATCAATTGGGAAACCTCTGACATCTGGGGTCATTCCTACCCCCTCAACCACTGTCAGTCATGTGCTATTAGCAGCCCTAAAAGTGCCAAGGTCCTGTCAATTCAAGACTGCTTTTAAAGGCAAGACAATGAGCCTCAATGAGGTGTGAACAGCTGAGTAACAAGGTAAAGAGGGACAAGGAAGTGCTGAAAACAATGGATCTGGGGAAATGACTTAATGCCAGGTGAATAAGTGGTAGGCTCCCCACCTAATCCAGGGGCAAATGTAAGTGGCTTATATTGTATTTCTATAGAGGGGAGCTAAGGTGAGGAGTGAAGCAAGCTTCCTGGGCAAAGCCATTAAAACCCCCAGCTCTGTACCCTCCATCACCAGGAGGCAGTAACTTTCTCTCCCAGCCCACATCTAGGCCACCTGGCTAGGCTAAGCCAGAAGTCACTTCCAGGCTCATGCTGGGACTACGTAACCAAAGCAGACTTTAAACATTGGCTGTAAAGGCATAAGGAAGCTTCCCATAACAAAATAATCAAGCACAGAAACAGCTCTCATTTCTCTTGGACAGCCTTACCGGGTCAAAGCAGGCTTTGTCAAGATCCCAGCCTGCACTGGTTTCTATTCGTAGACATTAGGGCTGGAAGGGACCTCGGAAGATCATCGAGTCCAGCCCCCTGCCCAAAGGGCAGGAAGTCAGCTGGGGTCATAGGATCCCAGCAAGATAAGCATCCAGTTTGCTCTTGAAGGTGTTCAATGTAGGCGCTTGAACCACCTCCAATGGCAGGCTGTTCCAGACCTTGGGGGCTCGGACAGTAAAGAAATTCTTCCTTATGTCCAGCCTGAAACGATCTTGAAGTAGTTTATGACCGTTCGACCTAGTTGTCATCCCTTGGGACGCTCTGGTGAACAAACGTTCCCCCAGATACTGGTGGTCACCCCTGATAAACTTATAGGTGGCCATCAGATCACCCCTGAGCCTGAGCTTTTCCAGGCTAAAGAGCCCCAGGGCTCTCAGCCTGTCATCGTAGGGTCTGCTTCCCTGACCTCTGATCATGTGCGTGGCTCTTCTCTGGACTCTCTCAAGCTTCTCCACATCCTTTTTGAATTGTGGCGTACAAAACTGGACACAGTACTCCAGCTGCGGCCTCACTAAGGCCGAGTACAGGGGGAGAATGACGTCCTGGGATTTGCTTGAGAAGCATCTATGGATGCAAGCCAG
>NW_005841946.1:2543590-2551565 GCF_000455745.1 Alligator sinensis
GCAGGGGTCCAACGTTGCCCTTGCTTTTCTTCCAGCTCCCCACATATCTGAAAAAGGACTTTTTATCGTCCTTGATGCTCAAAGCTAATTGGAGTTCAGTTGCAGCCTTGGCTTTCCTGGTATGCTCCCTACAGGATCTATGCAAGTAGCTGGTTTGCATCATTGTTTTTCCAAAGCATTTTGTAGCCTAAATTAATCCATCAGAGTCCACTGGCTCCCTGCCAAAGACAGAACGGCAAAGAAATCAAATGGTGAACAACTGTGTTTCTACGTGCAGTTGGAAAAGTAACAGATACTGCAAGGTGCTCACAAGTGCATTAGAACAGCTCACTGCAGGGGCCTCACGCTGACAAAGAATAGAGATCCCGTTTAGATAAACACGCAGCACTTCCTGCCGAGGACACAAATACCTGCCTCATGTTTATTCCAGGGTCTTTGAAGCCTTGGGAGGTTGTATGAGAATAGCAGAGAAGATGAAAGTAATACCAGGCTGAATGCTGACATTTTACACTGAAGACAAAGGATTAAAAAGCAATTTTTTTCCTTCCCCTACCAGACATGGCCTGGCTGGACTGGGCGAGCCAAAGGGAACAAGATGGAAGAAGCAACTACCAGAGGTGACCCTCTGCTATCCACCTGGAGGAGAACAGAGAGAATTAGAAGCAGAATTGGATAAGCAGCTGTCTGGAGTGGTTCAGGAAAGGCAGACAGTGAGTGTCTGCAGGGGTTTGGACCCTGGGCTACCTTCCAGGTCCAGGATTCAATGAAGGGTTGGATGCCAATCATCAGTCAACACGGCTCAGTCATTTCTTTGCTGTCCCCCAAGAAGGCTAAAATCTTATCACTTGATGAACAGCAACATCCCTTACCTTCTCTGTTGTATTCCAAATGTCAGCAACCAGAAGAGATTCATCCAGCAAGAGGATCAACCAAACCCTCTTTGCCCATCCTTCCCACTTTCTCCACTCCACATCAGCAGCTCTTCCTCCTCCTTCTTCATCATTAGCCATGTTCAGTACTACACCTGTTCCAGTCATCCTGGTCCACAGCCAAATGAAAAGGGTCTGCATCCTCCAAAAACTGGCCTTAGACAATCCATCAGACTCCTCTCTGCTGTCTTGCTGGAGTTCACAGAGCTGTTCCACATGTGTCCTGCTGGTCACAGGACAAACTGAAGCGATTGTCACTTGCTCCCTAGGAAGTTTAGAGAATATACCATGGAACCTGCCAAAAATCCAGCACTCCACCCAAGTCCTACAAGCCATTGTGAAGGCACTCAGTGTTTCTATTTCCTAGGTGGTAGTACTGTAGAAAAACAGCAGACACACACAAACCCCTACTTCCCCAGGTGCAAAAGCTAAAGCTCAAACCAAACGGCTGAATGTATATTTGATACATATTTCACCTGCATAGTCAAAGTTCTCAATCTTAAATCTTCATGATGTAAAGACTTAGCTACACCAATTATACCAAGTTAACACAGGAGTGAAGGTTTGTCATGTCCGGTCATTAATTAAGATATTGAAGGTATCTAATTTTCCTATGCCTGAATCCAATCACTTGTTATAGAAAGCTACATGAATCCTAAAGAGCCGGGAAACATATGCTGAAGCATGCTCTAAGCCAGTCTACAACAGTAAAAAGTAATACCATGTACAAGTGCTAATTTGTTTTAAAAAGCTCCTTAGCTCACAAACTCCTACACTTGGCACAACACTAAAGTCGTCATGAATACACATGGATTTCCACATGCACACAGAACACCAATTGCGTGACCAGACTGAAAAATCTTCAAATGACTGCCACCGCTGCAGCTAATGAGGATTTTGCAGTTCACCTGGAACAAAAAAGGCCAAGAGAAGTCCTTTTGGCTCCAAAGGACTAAAATCCCAAACCTTAAAGTCACCCCTCAGACAATCTAATCCCATTTCCTCTAGCAAGAGGTCCAACACAGCATGATTGAGGTAAAGCACAATGGCAGTCCCATGTGGAAGAGGTGCTATCACGACAGAAACTACAATGAATGTGTCGTTCATTCTCCAGTGACCTGAGCAGTCCTTTTACTGAGATGTCTCAGCTGCTTCTTCCATGAACCGGGCATGGTCACTTCTAGATTCTCAGCTGCAGAAGTGGTACATGCATGAAAAGAACTCTTACAAGCATTCAGTTACACAGTAATTCGTGTGCTCAAGTTATGATCACTTCTCAGACTGAGCCAGGAGATTTTTACACAGCAGAAAACAAGCTCAGATGTCCCATACCACCTAGAATCCACTATAAAAAATGTTAAATTAAGGCTCCCTTCTTTTACCTGACAGGCTGGCGTTCAAATCAGAGGTGGCTGAAGACGCCCCGAAGGGTATAGTGCAGAATGCCGTACAAGGACGGAAGGATTGCTACTGAGACCAGCTGTTGTTGCAGTCGCATAGCATGGCGTCTATATTTGTTCCTTCCTCAAGCATTTCGGAGTACAGCGCAGATGGCCATGGGCAACCCGGGACTCCTATAGCAGAACCAAAGAACATCAGCTCACAAGCATCCGCTGCTATTCCAGGAGTGCCAGACTCGGACGCCATGGACTGGCTGTTTTCCCCAAACCAAGCCACGAGCCCCAGATGAGAAGTCAAGCTCATAAAGTTTTCATAAACCACCCTGCATTTCTCAGGTAATTGTGCATACCAGAAACTAACGAGAAATAATGATCCCGCACACAGGGGAGGAGCAGACAGCTCACGGCAGCAGCAAAGAAACCGAGCGGGGAAGCACGTTTAAATATTTCATGGTAGGAGCCTATTTCCATTCCAGATCTGTCTCTCCATGTCCCAGAGGGCACAGTCCAGGCAAAGGCACCCTTGTGACACCCTGACAGATTGTATGCGTTTCCAGAGCAGCAAGGGTTTATCTGACTCACAATGGCAGGAGCAGCTACCCAAGATGGCACAACTAACCCTAGGCTGGTCACCCGTTTTCAGCATGAATATTTGCAGGTCACAAAACTAGGTATCCACTGCTGAAGCTTTTCTTGGCCAATACTGACAGCCGATTATTAACCAGCCATATTGGCCAATACCAATCCAATAACCAATTTCCAGGAATGCAGGGTAGCGCAGAACTGCACTTAGCTGTCAAACACTTAAAGCAGGGCCCGACTCCAGCTCTCTACGTCTAACTGCTGGTGTAGGAGAGGGAGAGGCCTCGGAGCATAAAACAAATGTGAACTGCTCCATTTATTGCCCCCAGGTGTTCATTCTGGAGCGTAATGAAAACCCGTCACAGTGTCAGCAGTATAACTATCTCACCGTGAATCATTTTAGCAGGAGCACCAAGCTGATGTGCCTGTCCACTGCTGTCAGGGACAGCGACACCAAACAAGGCAGGTGCAGGTACCTCCCTTCAAGGACTCCCAGGATCAAGAAAGTCATTTCTGCCCCAAAAGTACGATTTTGGGAAAAGGGCATCAGGACCCTAGCTCCAGTACTCGACTGGAAGCTAAGGGCAGAAATCATGCTGGGTAAAAGAAAGGATTCACATAATAAGAGTTGAATGAAGCAGTCAGGGCCTAAGACTCAAATTAACCTAATGATGGGGTTTTTTTTCCCCTCTCAGCCTCCGTGCCTTTTGCTCATCTCACTGCATCAGGTTGAAAGCTTGAACCTGAGCCTTCCACTGGATTTGAGCAGGGAGACCCTTGTTCTTAATGGTCAGCGAGACAGATACGGTTCTGCACATGTGGACAAGTGTGCTGGGTCAGTGCTGCAGACTGCAAGCTCCTCGGGGCAGGGCCCACATCCCCCTTGTAAGGAAATGAACTTCTCTGCTCGCATTCATTTGCGTCAGAACCAGCCGCACCTGCTCTTTCAGAACACAGATGCTATAGAACCGTAGGTCCCAGCATGCACCAGGCCTGGAGAAGTTATTCCCATTTTTACAACCAGCCAGCTTTGGAATGGTTTCTCCAGACTTATCTTTTTAAAAGAATAAAAAAATCGCTACAGTCTTTTCACCAAAACTAAACAAGCCATGTAGAGCAGGAGCTGGTGCACCACCCTTACATGAAAGCAAGTTACAGCCTTCCAAAAGTCCCCCTGACTTTATCCAACTTTTACTACTGTTGAGCAAAGATTAGCGTTAATTGAGCTCACCCCATCTTAGGCACGGATTATTAGTCACCAGCCTATAATCACCAGCATTTTCCACACAATCCTTAAGCATATCACTCAGATACCTAAAGGGATAATCCAAGTCACATTTATCATGAAATCCACACACACACACACCTCTTTGGGTAGACGTGGTATCTTTTATTAGACCAACTAAATAGTTGGAAAAAATGTCCTTTGCTAGCTTTCAGGCACAGGCACCCATCTCCCTTCTTTCTGTGCCTGAAAGCTTGCAAAGAACATTTTTTCCAACTATTTAGTTGGTAATAAAAGATATCACAACTACCCAAAGAACCTTGCCTGCCTATATCCTTAGACCAACACAGCTACAACCACCACCAGCAACCTCCACCACCCCCTCCCCCCACACACCCCTTCCCTCCAAAATACCCAATTAGTTAAGCTTAGGAAATGCCATAAAATTAATATGGTAAAATTTTCAGTGTAACACCGTTCTTGTGAGAAGCAAGTACTCCTCATTGGGGAAGCTTTCTGATTAACCACAGGCTTTATAAAATCCTATGTTTTAAGCACATTTTTAAGAGTTTCAGCAGTATATGCAGGTGCACATACATATTACATGCATGCAGTTATATATGCAGTATGCACATATACCTGTATGAGATTAATTTGTCTATACTTGGATATAGCTATACACACGTAAGCACACACACATACCACAATACAGGCATACATGCACACATACTATGTATGTAATTTGCCTGCAAGCTCAGTAACTTGTTCTGTCTCTGCAGGTATATGTCCTGTTTACATTACTGTAGTACCAAGGCCCCTTACAGTCTGATACCCGTTTCCCCCTAACATCCTTGCAAGACGCATGCTATTAATCCCATTTTACAGATGCAGAACTGAGACCCAGAAAGTGGGTCCCACTAGTGGGAAGGAAAGTGTTCTACCTGAGCAAAATGTATACTGTATTGCAACCACAACCAGTAATGGCATGGATACACTTGTAAAACATCTGAGCCTGTACTGTAGCTCAGCACATCTACCTTGCCACCACCCAGTTGGGCCAGCTGGGTGGTGCTGGGCCCTAGAAAATAAAACCAGTGCTTAAAGCAGTGCCTTCATGCCTGGATCCATCTGGATGCTGTGGCACATGCCAGAGTACAAGACTCTCCATTGGCAGGACAGTAGTAACACCATGTCCTTTTATCCACATTTCTGCAGTGACCACTACTAATGTCAATGCTAGCACTTCCTGAAAATGCTATATGGATTTGGGGGGGTGGGGGTTAAAGCATCTTAACAAAAAATTAAAAGATACAATTAAATTTTTAAAAAATCTTTTTTTCTTAAAGTCACACCACGATCAAGGGTACCAAGGCAATGTTCTAGGGGTGCTGGGCTTATATTACCCTTCTGTGGATGGATTTGCCACTGGCTTGACTGCTACCAGAATTCTGTGCCCAGTTCTGGTGCCCACAGGCAGGAAGGAGATGGATTAACTGGAAAGCGATCAAACTAAAAGCCTAGAAAGCAAGGAGGTCCAGGTGTTTAAAGAGATGATCACTGGATGTCTGAGCATCTGCACGGCAAACCCTGCTTCAATTGAGCAGACAAGTGTTTAACAAGAAGTCCAAGTTGCACAAAATCAGACAAGCCAGAAGGCACAAATTTTTAGCAGGGAAAGCGACTAACCACTGCAGCAAGGAAGGCGGTGGATTCTTCATCACTCAAGATATTTCTAAAGTAAGACTGGATGCCATTCTTCCTACAAGGTAGGCTTTATTTCAATCTCAGTGCAACACCTGAAGCAGGAATTTACTCCAGGAGCCCCATGCCCCGTGTTATCCAGAAGGGCAGACAAAAATCAGAATGTCACTTCTGGGCTCAAAGCCTACAAATGCGTGCATCTAACCCATGCGCCTTGACTGAAAGGGAAGAACAAAGAGCGTCTAAAGCATAATTTGACGGCTCATGCTCCTGCTTAGATGCTGAAGTGTTATTGAAAGGCTTTTACACAACACTTAACTCCCTCTGCTAATAAAAACATTCTGACAGCAACAATGAATGGTAACAAAATGGGAAACAATCCTCAGGTGGCAGCTGGAAGCAAACTTCACCTTTCTGTGTTCTGTGCATGCAAAGAAAAAGTGACACCACTTGAGAGAACACGGCTAACCAGGTTTTCAAGCCACAGCATTTGGGAAGAGCATGGGAAATGAAGCCTGTCCCCACCTAGCATTTATAAATACACCAGAGTTTGACATTGTGGACATAAAGCTCATCTCCTTAAGGAAATGTTCATTCTGCATTATTTATAGAGAAAGGAGCAGAAAGAGGGAACAAAAGCAGTTGGATTTACTGTGACCCAGGAAAAAGAGTGCTAAATAACTTAGATCAATATTTTGAGTTCTCTGACAAAGCTACAATCAGTGCTGGCATAAACAACTAGTTAGCAAGCCTAAGAGAAATCAAACCAAAGTTTCAAGATGCTTATCTTTCCATCACAACAACTGCCATCAAGGATAGTAATCTGCATCGCTAATAGCTTACATATATTCACAAAATCCTCCTCCGGAAGGGAGCTCTAACTTATTTTTTGTTCACTTGGGTAAAGGAGATGCGAGGGTGGTATTTGTGCGCAGCTGCTGAAATCTGCCCAGCATGGCAGTGCTAAGGAAGCGCTAAGCAAGAATCCACGCTGCCCCTGCAGGCATGTGAACAAGCCCATGCAGGGTAGTCAAGACGCTCTGGTGAATGACTGATGGAGAGATCTGCAGTTGCACCTTCACCCACCCTAGCTGATGCCACAAACATCAGCCAAGCAATGTGTATCTAGCAAGGGAGACGGGCAGCGTCTGGAAATAGGAGGAAGCTGGCATAGCTCAATGGGGATTACGAACACAACCATCTGGAGTTTCATTCTCTATCGCACCGATGATTCATAGATGTTAGGGCCGGAAGGGACCTCAATAGATCATCGTGTCCGACCCCCTGCATAGGCAGGAAAGAGGGCTGGGGCTAGATGACCCCAGCTAGATACTCATCTAACCTCCTCTTGAAGACCCCCAGGGTAGGGGAGAGCACCACCTCCCTTGGGAGCCCGTTCCAGACCTTGGCCACTCGAACTGTGAAGAAGTTCTTCCTAATGTCCAATCTAAATCTGCTCTCTGCTAGCTTGTGGCCATTATTTCTTGTAACCCCCGGGGGCGCCTTGGTGAATAAAACCTCACCAATTCCCTTCTGTGCCCCCGTGATGAACTTATAGGCAGCCACAAGGTCACCTCTCAACCTCCTCTTGCGGAGGCTGAAAAGGTCCAGTTTCTCTAGTCTCTCCTCGTAAGGCTTGGTCTGCAGGCCCTTAACCATATGAGTGGCCCTTCTCTGAACCCTCTCCAGGTTATCCGCATCCCTCTTGAAGTGCGGCGCCCAGAACTGCACGCAGTACTCCAACTGCGGTCTGACCAGCGCCCGATAGAGGGGAAATATCACCTCCTTGGACCTATTCGTCATGCATCTGCTGATGCACGATAAAGTGCCATTGGCTTTTCTGATGGCTTCGTCACACTGCCGACTCATGTTCATCTTGGAGTCCACTAGGACTCCAAGATCCCTTTCCACTTCCGTGCCACCCAGCAGGTCAGTCCCTAGGCTGTAGGTGTGCTGGACATTTTTCCTCCCTAGGTGCAGCACTTTGCATTTCTCCTTGTTGAACTGCATTCTGTTGTTTTCTGCCCACTTGTCCAACCTATCCAGGTCTGCTTGCAGCTGTTCCCTGCCCTCCGGCATGTCCACATCTCCCCATAGCTTTGTGTCATCCGCAAACTTGGACAGAGTACATTTCACTC
>NW_005841946.1:2552562-2557990 GCF_000455745.1 Alligator sinensis
ATATATCTAAAAAACAATTTCTTGTTGTCTTTTACTTGGGATGCCATCCTCAGCTCCATGGTAGCTTTGGCCCGTCTAACTGCCTCCCTACAAGCACGAGCAGAGGAGGTATATTCGTCTTTGGCGATCTCTCCCTGTTTCCACTTTTTATGTGCTCCCCTTTTGGCCCTTAGGCTGCCCTGGATTTCTGTGGTCAGCCAGGGAAGCCTCCTGGCCCCTTTCCCTCTTTTACCCTGCATGGGGATCGTCTCGCTTTGTGCCCGAAGGATCGTTTCCTTAAGGCACAGCCACCCTTCCTGGGCTCCCATCACTTCAAAACTCCTACTCTGCAGTGCGTCCTTGACTAATCGCCTGAGTTCACTTAAATCAGCTCTCCTAAAGTCTAGTACTTTCACCCTACTAGTTACCTTACCCATTCGACGTCTTATGGTGAATTCTATTATTTGGTGATCACTGTCCCCCAGATGGCTACCGATCTGTAGGTCCCCTACCATGTCATCCCCCGTTGCCAATACCAGATCCAGTATGGCATTTCCCCTAGTGGGACCATGTACCTCCTGTGTCAGGTGGAGGTCCTGTACACAGGATAGGAACCTGTGTGAGCGGTGGGACTTTGCTGTCTGCGTCTCCCAGCAGATGTCTGGGTAGTTTAGGTCCCCCATGACTACCGCCTCTTTAGCTTTTATGGTCTCCGTGAGCTGCCTCAGGAGCCCTGCATCTATTTCTTCCCCTTGATGTGGGGGTCTGTAGCAGACCCCTACCACCAAACCACCAAACTTATGATGTTTATAAGAGGCGTCAAGCTAGGACCCTGACGACAAAAGCTGAGAAATGCAAGAAAAAGCGGTAAAAGATTCTCCAACACAAGCAGTTTTTCAACTTTTTTTGTTGCAAAAGTCCATACATCTATATTTAAAAACAACATGGACAACTGAGTCACCCTCTGGGGATCAAGTACTCAACACGGAGGTAAGACCCCACCAACCAGGTGTCACGCAGACTGCATTTCACCTCACTTTCAGTGTGGATGTTCCAGTCCAGTGGTTCGCAACCTTTTTTTAAGACTCTTGGACCCCCTCCCTAGACTCAAGGCACCCCTTAGAAAGCGCCTGCTCTTAGTTTTCACTCGTTTCTCAAGTACAGAAAAATGATGAAGCAATTCTGTTATAAAGAACTCAACAGATCCACAACAGGCCAGAATGGTTTTAACACTGGATTCCTATTCAAAATCTCTTGAGTCTATCTTGTGAATCACACCTAACACTGCTAACACTGCATAGCACTCTGCAACACCCCTGAAAGGATTTCAAAGCACTGCAGGGTGAACAGCACCCTGGTTGAGGATCATGTTCAAGAAAATTTAAACTCTGCAGTCACCATGCATGATGCCAACCAGTCAGGACTCAGATGGGTAAGCAAGAGCTGAATTTGGCCCGAAACACTCCCTGGATTCACCGGCTCAAGAATTCCATCATGCTAAGTAACAACCTATTTGGCCACATCAATTAATTTGTTTATCAACTGCTCATTTAAAGAGGATCAAGAAGGCACAGTCCCCAAGGGGAAGACAGAAAACACCAACCAATGCTTCCTTCCCATCCCATCCGCGTTTGCCCAGTCGGGGCACAGGTCACTATGAAACCTCAGGATGCTTTGGGTCCGTCTCTCCCCATAGGTGCCTCTACTCCCTGCTTTGTTCTGTTGTCCTGAATGAAGCTTGGAACCCAACTGAACCAGCTCCAGAAGACTAAAGCCCAAAACACCTGAGTAGGAAAAGGAAGGGAAAAACCAGGGAAGAGAATAAGGAGAGGGAAGCTAGTAGAAAGAGGTGGCACACAGTCCTGCCAGCCACACTGGAGCACAAACTAAGCCAAAGCGATGAAGAGCTGCAGCCAGAGTGCTCCAAGATCTTTGATGACTAGCTCCTCTGCAGAGGGACCAAGATAAGTGCTTCTTTAAAATGTCTGCCTATATCCTTAGACCAACACAGCTACAACCGAAACCTCTTTAAAATGTAGCTTTTAAATGTAGGTAAGACACCCTGTTGCCTGTATTACAATATGAACCTTGCTGTTAAAATGTATTTAAGCTTATTCTCTTGGTGCTCAATTTCGTGGGACAGGCTCCTCGAACCTTCTTGAATCCTCACATCACCTCTGAGAGTCAGCGCCTGCACTGTGCATGCAAGATGCTAGACCCCCACGCCGTCACATGGCTTTGCCGTCTATGAGGAGCGTTTCTCACCCTGCTGTGTAGTGGTGTGGAGCTGTCCTTTAAGCCCTGTCAAACTCTGTTGGCTTCTGAGAGAAACAAAAGCTTAATGCAGGGGGAAAATGAGTTAACTGGGGAGGTAAAAATCTGCCAGTGTGGCAGCTGCTGAGAAGAGGAATACTCTGCTAGGAGTGACGTAGTGGTGTGGGGGCACAGCAGAATGCTGGGACTGGGCACGCTCCTGAGCAAAGGGCGCTCTGCCCACAAGACGGGATCAGGATGCCCTTGTTACCCACCATGCTCATTTGTTGGTGCCTGGTGTGTTTCCTCTGCGAACCATAGTTCAAGGCTGAAGAGCAAAGGCTTTGAGGAGAATCTACATTTTTATGCTCAGTTACCCAGCTCAACTGCCAAAGCTTGCTAAATAAGGCTAGAAAATACAGAAGTGGACCTAATAAAAATAACTGGGATATAACCTAATACTGTATGTCTATTTTTATCCCTTATATAAACCATACTGTGCCCTAAACCAGATCTAACTGGTATAAAGCTGAACTCCCAAGTGTCTTGGGACCTCTCACACCTTCTAAACTCTTCCACTTCTGACATCCTCTCTCCTCTGCCTGCTTATTTCCTTCACCTCCTCTTCTCTTACCCAAACTCTAATGAACTAAATGCAAAGAAATGCTACACCTTATTACTATTAAGTAGCTTAGAGCCTACAGAGATACAGGATGGTACCACAGCAAGGTACAACTCTCAAGAAGTGATGCTCTGGGTATGACATGGGATGAGGGCAAGCTCAGGACCACCTTACCACAGGCCTCAGCACTGAAAATCAGCTACCGTGCCAGGAGGAATGGATAGGGTCAATCCACCAGGTTTCCTGCACCACTGAACACCACTGTGCCTGGTACACAGAATTGGGCCCCAAGTCCAAAGTGTCCATTGGAAGCTGGCACAGCTACTCCTATGCACTCGCCTCGCATCCCTGCCGGCTCTCTGACCAGAGGTACCTGCACGCAGAGCACACGACCAGGCCAGGAGCAGGGCTTTACTTGTGCAAGCATTACTGGATGGGGAAGGAATAGGCAACTGTAAGAAAACAGGACACTTCCCTTTCAACTGAGCTATTTACAGGCTGCTGCAGCTCCTGTCTGACAAGGGCACTCTTATTACTTATTAATGGGGAAAGCCAGCTGGGGGGTCAGAAATGCATTCAGGATCAGGCCAGCCCAGGATTTGAATACACCCAGCAAGGCTATTTAGGGTGCCATGGGGCTCACCACACCCCTTGCCCGATAGTTCAACACGGACAGCTTTATTCCACAAATGAGGAAACAGAGGCAGAGAGGTTAAGTGACTTGCCCCAAGGTGAGAGAAAGAATCAGGACCAGAGCCCCAGTGAGCAGTCAGCAGCCGTGTTCACAGCTTCTCCCTAGAAAAGGTTGGGAGCAAAATACCTAGCAAGGCCCTTCATGCAATTGCAGGCGACAGCGAGACAGCCGCACATAACATGTAATGCAGGATTCAAAATCTTGGACGCTGGCTCAGTTTCCTCTCTTGAAAATGATGAGCCTGCCCCAGAGCTGGATTCAGCCCAATCTGAGCTAAGCAAACACCAATAACAAGAATTTACCACATCCCCTTTAGCATTGCAGCTGGCTGGAAAGCAAACATTCACTTCCTACCGATAACTGAATGACTACAAGTTGATCGTGCTGGGTTTGCAAAGGCTTGGTCCCCCTCCTTCACCCAAGGCGGGACTCCAGATCTCAAACAGCCATGCAAAAATGCCCCAGGACTTCTACTTTCCTCTGGCTTCCCACAGGTACGCACACCTAACGCAAATATATACAATAGTTAGGGGAAATTTGGGCTGGATTCCAAAGACAAATTACAATGAGATTAAATATTAATTCCCATCTTAATTATATAACTATGACTCTGCTCCATGGCAAGACAGTCATTAAATACCAGAACAGTGTGTTAAGCCTACCGTACTTAAGTGGCGCCCTTTCAGAGTGCTAAGTGCTCACACTGCTTCAACTCCAGCTGCATTTGGTCTCTGGAAGCGTGCAGCTGTCTCCCTATGGCTAACTAACAAGCACACAATTCAAGTCATACAGCTAATTGCCTGCAACAGTCTATCAGTGCTGCAGTGGCAAAAGCATCAAGGTGCAATTTCCAACTCAAACACAAGAGAGGCCAGCAGTCCTCTCCAGAGGTTTCTCGTGGGTCCACCCCTATGGCATCTGGGCTTGCACGTGGATTTCATCAGCATAGCATTTCCAGACTCCCCAGTCAATAACTGATTTAGCCTCCCAGCACCTCTGCTCACAATAAAGAGATTATACTCTTTAAAAAAAATAAATAAATAAATAAATTTAAAAAATGTATAAGGTAAGCAATTTAGTGCCCAAGGGAGATGAAATGACCGAGCTTGGCCAAGTTAGGAACTGAACTCAGATGTCCTGGGTGTCAGATGAATGGCCAGCCCAAACATCCTACAACCTGTGTCCGGGTTCACTGCCAAGAGCGGGAGATGGGAAAGGGCTATTCTGGGGTTAATGTTTTTTAGACCGGGGTGCCAAACTCAACCCCAGGCAGGATCTGGGCCACAGGGACGACCCCTCCCACACTGGATCCACAAAGCCAGAAACAGCTGCAGTGGGGCCAGGTCCACAGCCAGAAGTGTGGGTCGGGGATAAGACAGCAGCAGGGCAAGTGAGGGCTATATCTGCACAACCCACGCTCAGCTACCTGCCACCAATGATCATGTCCACTGGAGTCCAGGGACCCCAAATTCTGTGTCAGGCCACATCAACACACTCTCCAACTGCTGGACTACTGGAGGAGAGCCAACTGGAACCGTTCTGTGTGCTGGATCTGGCCCACAAGCTATATGTTTGACACCCCTGTTTTAGACTGAACACTGCTAGAAGAGGTGGGTTTAAGTCAGGGGTGGGCAATCACTTCAGCTGAAGGACCACTTAATGAGTTTGGGTGAGCTGTTGAGGGCCGCACACAAAATCTTTTAGAAGATATAATTTTAACCAATTATAGATTAAAAAACTAAGCATATACAGTATAATCTCATAAATCCGGCATGCTCAGGACCGAGCACCTGCTGGATATTTGAAAGTGTCAGATTTGTGAAACATAAGTATAGTGCATGGAGTCGGGGGGAGGGGAAGTGGCAGCCGGTCACTGCCTG
>NW_005841946.1:2558037-2560735 GCF_000455745.1 Alligator sinensis
CACATTCACCACTCCACGCCACTGCTCCACATGCAGCTGTGGCTCCGGGACCAGCCACCGAAGTGCCAAATTTCTGAGAATTAACGATTTTTAAAACCCGGATTTATGAGGTAATACTGTACTAAAAATCAAACATCTACAATAAAATCTTAATTTTTTCTCAAAAAACAATTTTTCTCCTAATCTGTTTTTCTGAGTAGTGTATATGGAAGCAAATGCATAATAGCTTAAAATTAAGTCTTACTCTTGGTATACTGTGGCAGGGGAGGGACAGGGAATGTGGGTATGTGGGTGCATGGGTGAGGAGGTGCTGCCCATGCACTAGGTCCTGGGAGCCCAATGTGGGTGGGGGGAAGGAGGAAAGGAGGCAGGGGGCTTGTGCAGCAAGGATCACCCAAGTGGCGGTGCTGGTGCAGGTACAAGTGCAGTCCACCCCCATCCTGCCTGCATCTGTCCTTGCAGGGCTCTACATGGGGCTGAGCCCACCCACTCCTGCCTGGGGCAGCCCATGCCATGCTTGCAACTGGGCCCACTGATGGTCCCAGTCAATGTGCACAGCTTCCCAGTGGAGCTGCAACTGCCCGGGTACTGCTTGGCTCCTACTGCCCCCACTCCTCCTCCTGCCTCTGCTGCGTGGCTCCAGGATGGGGGGTAAGCTGCAGCTGGGCGGCTCCTGGTCGAGTGTGGGGCTCCAACTTCAGGCCACCTTCCACCCACTCGGCCACCCACAGGTGGCTGCGCATCACACCAGGCAGGCAAAGTGGATAGAAGGCAGCCAGGAGCTGCAGTTCCAAGTGCTGGGGCAGAAGCTTCCCTCCACCTGGCTGGGCATGTGGTGCCTGGCATATGCCCACATGGCTGCTGCCACTTTCCCACACTACCTGCTGCCCAGAGTGCTGCAGCAAGGGCAAGAGCAGGAACCGCTGGAGCCAAGAGAGCCAGGAAGTACCCAGGCAGCTGTAGCTGCACCAGGAGCAGCCCTGCCAGGAAGCTGTGCAAGCCGGCAAGGGCTGGGACTGGGGCCATCAGTGCGTGCAGATGGAAGTGAGGTGCAGGATGCCGCAGGCAGGAGCTGCCCTGGCCTGACCCCATGCACAGTGCTGCAGGGGCAGCCACAGGCTCGATACAATCGATACATACCCGCCCGTGGGCCGTATTTTGCCCACCCCTAGCTTAGGCACTGGAAACCAGGATGGGGTTTCCCTGCTGGATGGAACTAGAGGAGGGGGGAGAAAACGCTGGACATTCAATTCCCCACTTGCATTTGGTGCAGCACAGAAGGAACAAACAATGGGCTGGGGTGCTGCGGATGAGGGCTTCCCTCTCTCCTGTCAGAAGGACCGATGCGCACGGCAGCAACACAACAGCCGCCTGCTGCAGACTCCAGAACAGGAGTAACCTGTACCTGGAAAGGAGCCACACATGAAATCAGATGATTGTGGCGTGCTCCAGCCTATGGCCATTCCCAAGGGCACTGCAGATGCTACCGGGAGGTCTCGCAACACCCTGAAAAACAGCTCCCATCAGCTTCCATCCTCTTACCGCTCCAGGCAACGCTCCCACCTCCCTCCCCGAACGGAGGAAGCAGACAAGTCACATTGCAATAGCACAACCCACAGGGCAGAGGAATCGGCACACAGGTGCCGCGCTGCACCGCACAGGCGATCGCGGTGACGTGTGATCCCTGGAACAATGGCAACAGACTTCTCCAGGCAGAGGCACAGAGCGCCTCCAGCACGCCGCAGGGCAAGGGGCCAGGAGACGCGGGCTGAGGAGAGGGGGAGCGGAGCGTAAGCAAGGGAAGAAAAGTCAGATCAGAAACCGCACGGGGCGGGGGGACTTCACAGCAGATCCTCCGTCCTCCAGGGATTGCATCTGACCACTCAGCTGCAAAGCGAGCTCTCCCCCGCCCCCTGCAATCTGTCTCCCTTTCGAGAGCCCCAGGCAGAGCCAGCAATGCGAAGCCCCGTGCCAGCACCAACCCGCCAGGCTTTCAAACAAAACAAAAAAAAAACAAAACACACATTCCCTCCTGGCTCTGCAGAGAGAGCCGTATCCAACGCGGGCAGCAGACGGGGCTGGAAAGCACGGGCCCCATCCGCAGCGGCTGCGAGACGGGCTAGTGTCATGACCATCCTCGGGAAGGATGGTTCCCTTCGGGTCTCCTACGTACCAATGCTGGGAACGGCCATGCTGCAGGGGGGTGGCAAACGCGCAGCTCTGAACCAGCATTTCAGTCTTTCCATACGCAAACTTCACATCCAAGCGATCGCGGGCGCTCCTTTCCACGGCAAAACCACTTGTTGCATGGCTCTTCCTCCAACTTCGCTTGCGAGCTCGGCACCGGGCCGGGCACCCCCGCAAACACTTGACTCGAAACCAAGCGCTTATTCTTTCAGCACCCAGGTTAACGCGGAGGATGCCTCCACGAGCAGGGATGTCACACGACCCGTTTGTCAAAAAAGAGGGAGAGCGAGCGAGCGAGCGCGCGGCGTCTCTCCGAAATCGGGGTGGCTAACCACGAGCAACACGGGGAGGGGGGAGGACACGGGACAAAGGGGATCGGGACCCACATCCGAATCACAAACCGGGGTCGGGTGCCACTCAGGGGAGAGGCGGCCACGCACGGCTGTCAAATTTGCACCTGGGATGAAACTTTGCAGGCGCGCCGCGGTCCCCATGCCTCGGGGGCCGTGAG
>NW_005841946.1:2561078-2604810 GCF_000455745.1 Alligator sinensis
CCCGCCCCCCCACGGCCCGGCCCGGCCCGGCCCGCGCTGTGCACACACGTGTATACACACACAGGCACGTGTGTGTACACACACGCAGGCACGTGCATGCGCGCGCACAAACGTAGACGTGCACACAGCAGCGTGCAGGGCGGGTGCCAGCGGCCAATCTCGGGGGGCCGCGCGTCACCTAGGCTGGGGGGCGCACCCCTGCATGAACGCGTGCACGTGCAAACACACCTGCGCGTGCACGCACGCAGGCATGCACGCGTACAACACCTGCAAGTGCCCACATAAGGATGCGCACACCTGTGGAGATGTGCATACACACACGCACGCACGCACGCACATAAATATGTGCACACGCATGGAGATGTGCATATACGCACACATGCACATAAATATGCGCACATGCGTGGAGATGTGCATATACACACACACATGCACATACAGGTGTGCACATGCGTGGAGATGTGCATATACACACATATGCACATAAAGATGCGCACACACGTGGAGATGTGCATACGCACATGCACAGAAATATGCACACTCAGGCACGCCAGGGGAAACAGGGAGGCTTGGGGGGGAGAGAGAGAGAGCGCACTCCTCCGCCAAGGGAGGGAAGACATCAGGGCATCTCAAAAGCCTTTGCAAACACTGGTGGCAACTGGGCAGGTCGCTTTGAGTCCCAGATTTGCGTCCTGCAGAGGGAGGGCCAGGGATATGGAAACACCAGCCGGGGTTTGCACCCACCGGCGACCAGCAACAACAGCGGGGGCAGTTCAGACCCGACCCTTGCCAGCCTGCCTCAGTACGGGCGGCGGATCGACGCCAGACCCTGGGGCCGTGACATGCTGGACGCGCCGTGGCAAAGTCGAGAACTTCAGGTTTTTATCCCCGCGTAACTTCCCCCCTGCATGGCCAGCGAGGTCAGTGCTACAGTCAGTGCCGGGAAACGTATGCACCCTGTTCTCTTTTTCAGGACGAGATCGTAGCCACCAGCCCCGACGTCTAGGGGAAGAGAAGGCTCATCAGGCAGCAGAAGCAATTCATCGGGGAGAAAGAGGCGTTAGGGCGTAAAGCTGTAGTTCGATCTAAGGTGCAAGAGGATCTCGAGGGTGGGCAAAGGGAGGGAGATCCACCATCTCTGCACCAAGGACCGTACAAGTCCATCTTCTGTCCCTAAACAAGCATTCCCGTCACCCCCCTGCTCAAGGAGCAGCATAGGGACCACCAACAGCCGCTCCACAGCCAGGGATGCATGGGGAAGAGTAAAGATTTCAATTAACCCCAGCTGCCCTGTCCAGCCCTGGTCGGGAGTTGGCCTTGAAGACGCCCAGTGTAGGAAAGCTGGGGAGGAAGTGGCCAAGAGTTGGATCCCAATTTGCACTGACCCAAATGACTCCCCATCCAGTAGCCCAGTCCCTCCCCATCAGCTCCCACTTTCCTAGGCGGCTCTTCGAGCTCCCAGCTTCTGAGTCGTGGATGTGCAACCTATGCTGAACTGCTCCCTTTAAAATTGGAGTTGCAGACACTGTAGAGGGAAGGGCTAGTATCCAGAATGCCTGGGAAAATGGATCCACAGTCAGTCAAATTAAATTCAACAAGGACAAGTGCAAAGTCTTGTACTTGGGACAAAATTATTGCATGTACAAATGCAAAGAGGGAAAGACTGTTAAGCTGCAGCATTGCAGAGAAGGACCTGGGGGTTATGGTCGACCACAAGCTGACTATGAGCCAACAGTGTGATCTGGTTGCAAAAAAAAAGCCAACAGTATCCTGGGTTGTATTACCAGGAGCATCCCTTGCAAATCAAGGGAAGTGATTCTTCTGCTCTGTTCAGCACTGGCAAGGTCTCACCTGGAGCCCTGTGTCCAGTTTTGGGCCCCACTACTCAAGAAAGATGTGGGCAGATTGGAAGGAGGGCAGTGCAGAGCAACAAAAATGATTAGGGTCCTGGGAAGCAAGACTTCCAAGGAAAGGCTGAAAGAACTAGGGTTATTTAGTCTGGGGAAGAAAGACTGAGGGGGGATTTGATAACAATCTTCAAATATCTGAAGGGCAATTACAGAGAGGATGGAGATGGCCTTTTCTCTGTGTAGCACAAGGGACAGAACTAGGATCAGTGGCCTCAAACTGCAGTGGGGGAAATTCAGCCTGGAGATTAGGAAGAACTGTCTGCTGAGAGGATTGTCAAGCATTAAAACGGGCTACCTAGGGGGTACGATCTCCATCCCTGGAAGTTTTCAAGAGGAGGTTGGGTAGACACTTGGCTGGGTTGGTTAGGCAAGAATAGTCCTGCCTTGGGCAGGGGGCTGGATTAGATGATGTTCTAAAGTCCCCTCCAGCCCTACGTTCCCATGATCCTATGAACAAATAAATACAGTATGTTGTGGGACCTGCTACCACACCCCAGTTGGGAAAATAGAGCAGTGCTCATTCAGTTGCCCCACCAGTCACACCAAGCAGTGACAATTGGGAAGGACTCCAGCAGGCTAGGAGATGTGGTGAAAATGCCGCCGATTTGGCATCTTGTCTACAGATCTCACCCAAAGTTAATTCAGCACATACTAGCGTAGTGCCACGCAGATGCATGTTTAGCCCCAAATGATGACTTTGCCCTCCAGTGGGTGGAACATGGTGATGATATGAAGTAAAGGGCCTTCAAAGCCATGCCAGGTTACTGCAGTACTGCGACCTTGGAGCAGGAGAAGAGCTTCTGGCTTGTGCACAGAGACGTTTTTTCACAGTAGCGCAGCAAGCCCAGAGCTCTGACTGTGCACCATCTAAAATTGCTCCATGTACACAAGGGACCTTTTTCCATCCAGATCCTCCTAGTTATGAGGCTGTTCAGTGAACCATGAAAACTTGCATGAATCCAGAACAGCTGCAAGGGGAGAGGCCAATTTCCACACGTGTGCTAGTTGTGCAATTTTAACTTTGCACTTGGCCCCGAGACCCCACCGAACGCAGGCAGCCCAGGTGAGCCAGCTGGACAGTGCTGCGGCCAGAGAGGTGAAAAGCGCTTGCAGGCATGCTCCAGAAGCAGGTATCAAGTTCTGACCCAGGTCTCAGCTTGCCCAAAGCTGCAGACTCTCCTCTCTTGTGTACCTAGTGATACTGTCTATCTTGCCTGACAAGAGATTGTGATAAGATGGAGCTCATTGTTCACAGCACAATGTTGGCTCTTTCTGGCAGCCTACGCTAAGATTTTTCTAAAGAGCCTAAGAGAGACTGATGTCTAAATCTCACTGCAAATAAACAGGAGACTGTGAGGCTTCGCTCCCTGACACTCCTTAGCAAATCCCAGCTCTCAAACAGAACCCAGAAAATCAGAACACATTAAAGGGGGGTGGGGGGGAGTGACAAAGATAGCTTTGCATGGTAAGCTTAATGACACTTAATTTATGTGACCTGTTAACCACGATACCAGACTATTAACAGGAGATATCAGATATGGTTCCCTGGTAACTATTATGGGTCAAATTCCAGAGCTAATTCAGACAAGTGTACCCGACAGGCAGCTATCAGAAAGTCTGCACCCAGCAGCAAGGGACTAGGACGAGCTGGCTGGCTTTTTCTGGCTCTCCCTCAAGCCTCGGTGGGGGAGTGTTTTGTTTCCTTCCAGAGTTTGGCTGGATGCATGTACGTACTCACTTGGAAGAGAGAAGGTTGCCTGGCTTTGTGGCTGATTCATTAACTGGGTGCGTCTAAGAGGCAGGAGTCCACATGCAGACGGTGAGCTCTACCAACGATTTCATGTTTGAAGGGGTCTCAGCCAGCCAGTGGTCTTTCATTGTACAATGCACATTATCAGTCCTTCCAAAGACAAGAAGGGTTCCACTCCCATGGGACGTTTCCCACCTGCTTCTTCCTAATGCACTCAGATTTTTACAGGCACTTTTCCCTTGAGTGGTCACTTGCTGGTCTCCAATGTCTTTCATAGCTCCACTGTTTCCTCCAGCAGTGCAAAGAAAACCTTTATTGTAAAATTCATGCAAACCCAGTAGGAAGTAAAGGACGAAAACTGATAGGAGTTAAGAGTTTACAGTGTAACACAACCTTGCTAATGAATGATGCTTCATCTACGTTGGTCATCAAGTTGGCAGAGTGAAATCAATCCATTGCATCATCATCTGTAAAATTAGTATAATAATTAGGGTTGGCTTTTCAACAAACCTGTTTCCAATTGGGGGGGGGGGGAGAATTATCTGCAGAAAATGTTGACTTTTCATTATCAAAAAGATCATTCTTCACCAAGAAGTGTAACTTTGCCTCGCTGGAAAATCTACATGTTCCATAGGGGGGAAAAAACCATTACAAGGAACACTAGAAACACTTCTTCCCTTCTCCCCCATTCACCCCTCCAACTTATTTAGATCAGCACTTGTCAGGCGGTAGGTCAGAATGACCCTGCTCAGGACCGAGGCGGGCAGTCAGGCAGGTGCTAGGAACCAGCCACCATCACCGTCGCCTCTTCTTCCCCCTACAGCAACACGGGAGGAGTGAGGGCCACAGAAGAGGGACAGCCACTGAAGACCCATGCCCATGAGCTAGATCAAATAGCTCCACAGGCTGGATCCAGCCATGGACCAGAGGTTGCCAACTCCTGGTTTAGATGACAAGCAATTAGTGGCAATTACTTCAGGTCTGCGCAGTGTCTCACACTATGGGACACTATGTACTATTGAAATGCAGTCAAGTTGTAGGCAGAGGGAAGCAAAGATTGCCAGGGATAGATCCAATCCTCCATACCAGAACCTGCCTGACCCGTCACTGAGGGCAGTGCCAAGCCCTTTCCCCACCATTGGCACTGTCCAAGGACAAGTACTTTTCATTTGGTCCCAACTCTGGCATGACTTGTAGGCAAAGCATTCACTGAAGCTTGGCTTGCAGGAGCTAGTGAGATGTCCTTAGCATCCACCTCTCTGAGGTGGGATTAGCCACCTCGGCAAAGGATCCCTAGGAAGAACACACCTGATGCTATTCTGCCCCAAGCAAACTCCAGGAACAGAACTGCACCCATGGGAGTTTTCCAGCCATCCCTGGCACTGAGATTTCAGCTCCAATATTTAAGCATCAGTCCATTTACTGCAGTCTCAAGTGTTTCTGGGAGGACCTGTCAACAGGCAGCTTCATCCTGCTGTCTATTATCCATGAAGCCCCAGGTGTTTTGAGCTGAGAGAGACATTGGATAGCAGAAAGCAGCACCAGCAGGTACTTGTAGTTCAACCATTTGTTTCCTTAGGAGATGCTATTGCTGCACTGCAAACAAACCTGCAGTAATTCAGGTAGAAGAGCAAGAAACCCTAGACATGCCTCCTGGTTTACATAAGAGAGCAACCAGGAAATCCCAGAAAAAGCCAATGGAAACTTTGAAACTTCTGGTAACTTGTGTAGCTCAGCCTGAATGTTTCTGAGGCAGCCACACTGCAACCATTGGGGGTTCAGGACCTTTTAAAAAGCATCGTCTCAGGCGTGTTTGCCGACACATAGGAAACAGAGGAAGAACAATGGTCTGCATGAAAGCAGCACCTGACCCCAAACTTCTCCAGGCTTTTGATGCTGCTCCACACCTAACAGCATGAGAATGTTTTCAGTTCAGGAATGATCATTAGCTCTAGGAGCAGGATTACACTTACAGGTGCATGCCCAAGATCAGGGCCCTATTAGACTAGACATTAACCAAACACTGACTTAGAAATTGCCCAGGCCCCAGAGAGCAAATCACAGTCTAAATGGAAAAGCTTGAGAAGAGGCAAGCAAAGGAAAGAGGGTTCTTCCCATTTCGCAGAGAAACAACTGAGGCACAAGAAGCATGTCTACATTAGGGCAGCAGAGTGCTCAGACTGCCAAGAAAATAAACCCCTCTTACCAGCATCTGCTCTGCCCATGCGGACCACAGAAAGGGGATGATGAGAACACCTTGGGGATACCAAAGCTGCCACTCTTGGGCATACCAAAAACCCAGGCCTCGAGCCTGGTACCAGGGGGCTTGCAGCTTGTTGAAAAATAGAGACAACATCACTAAGGGCCTGTTAGGGAAGTCCATTCAGATTAAGGCAGGGCAAGAATTTAAAGCAGAATAACTCACTTCTCAGTAACTTTCTGTGCGAGCACCCTTATTCCAAAATAGCAGAATAGCAGTGCCTTATTCTGGATTATTTTAGCCTACTGCAGTATGAAGCAGATTAAGCGAGCACATTTTAGAAGCTCATTAAACTGGCTTGAGATAAAAACGGAAGCACACAAAGTAGTTATCGCGAAGTAGCAGGGGAGCCGGGACTTGACTTTTTTAAGCAGCGTGTCAGCTGCTCCTGCGCATGCTCTCGCCTTGCAGTAAATAAAGCTAACCTGCAGTCATTTAGCTCTCAAAGAGAGAAGCTTTAATTTATTGCGGGGTAAGAGTACGCATATAGGCAATGAACACAGAACTGCTGCCACAGCACAAGTCCTCAATCCCTTTTACCTCGTGGTAACTTGTTCACATGCCCATACCCTTAGGTGCCCTCACTCCAGAATAAATGAGTCCAAACAGGGTGTTAATCAGAAGTAGCTATTCCAGAATAATTCTCCATGTCAATCAAGCCTTCGGGATGTGAAGTTAAAATGCAATGAACCCCTCTCATTCCAACATACAGTGACCTTGGTTCACCTGAGACTCATCTCCCCTGAAGAAGATTGGTAAGCTTCTTTGGGTAGATGTGATATCTTTTATTAGACCAGCTGAGCAGTTGGGAAAAAATTGTTTGCAAGCTTTCAGGTGCAATCAAGGTATAGGAAGTCTCTCCTGTTCTGAGACTCCAAGGAACGAAAAAGAAGCTAAAAGTGTGACAGGATGCCAGCAAGAATGTAAATAGGTGGAAAAGAAGAAGGTTTAAACTCAAATGAACAAAGTCTAGGTTATGATTGAATGCAAGTGTCCACACGTGGTTCTAATGGGTTTTAACCTTCCCTTCGTTAACAGACCAACGTTAGAGACTCAATCAAGGTCATGCAAAAAGCCAGTGGTCGAGACAGGCATCTCCAGAGGGTTACTTCAGCTCTTTAACCCCTAGGCAGTCCCTGATCTTATGCAACCATGTTTGGAAGGTGATAATGCCAGAACACTGACCTCCAAAAACGAATCTGATCAGTGCCTTCCCATTCCCCCTCTGTGAGCAATACCAAAGAGGAGCAGCTGGTCACAAAACATGACAGGCAGCATGTAAAGCGAACAACATAATAAGCAATTTGCTCCACAACCCAGGGACACTGGGACAATTCTGCATAACAGGAAGGAAAAAGAGGAGGGGGGGAAAAAAACATTTGATGGCCAGGCCCTAAGGGAGCTCCTGCATAATACACATTCATTTCATTATGCTTGCTCTTATAAATATTTATTACACATAATATCCCATCATTCTTCCTAGAATGGCGGTGTATTATTATTACACACACACAGAGGGCCTTTCCCATTCTCCTGGGCCTCAGCTTCCCACTGTCAGCAGTCCCAGCTGTCATAGGAAAAGAGAGAGAGAAAGAAAGGGTACGATATTATTCCAGCTCCAAGTGGGCTTTGAGGCTTAATGTCTGCAAGTTGCTTTATACGGGGAAAAAGGGATGGAAGCAGGGATACTGCAGAGAACGAAATCTGGAAATCCTGCATTTAAAGTATGTCCGCTGCAACTGTTTTCTTCACTGGATGGGGACAGACTCTTGCAGCACCCTCTGCAGATCCAAGACCTGGACTTCTGGTGATGTGCGAAAAGCATCAGCTTAAGAAACAGCTCAAAGCAGGGCCAAAGGGTACTTCCAATGCCAGCATCACACCGAGCTCTGCTGCATAAATGTAACAACATTCATCTGAAAACATTAGACCAAAAATATCAAGAACCATGCAAATAAAGGTCGGACAAGTGGCCAGAAAACAACAGAATGCAGTTCAACAAGGAGAAATGCAAAGTGCTGCACCTAGGGAGGAAAAATGTCCAGCACACCTACAGCCTAGGGACTGACCTGCTGGGTGGCACGGAAGTGGAAAGGGATCTCGGAGTCCTAGTGGATTCCAAGATGAACATGAGTCAGCAGTGTGACGAAGCCATCAGAAAAGCCAATGGCACTTTATCGTGCATCAGCAGATGCATGACGAATAGGTCCAAGGAGGTGATACTTCCCCTCTATCGGGCGCTGGTCAGACCGCAGTTGGAGTACTGCATGCAATTCTGGGCGCCGCACTTCAAGAGGGATGCGGATAACCTGGAGAGGGTCCAGAGAAGGGCCACTCGTATGGTTAAGGGCTTGCAGGCCAAGCCTTACGAGGAGAGACTAGAGAAACTGGACCTTTTCAGCCTCCGCAAGAGGAGGTTGAGAGGTGACCTTGTGGCTGCCTATAAGTTCATCACGGGGGCACAGAAGGGAATAGGTGAGTATTTATTCACCAAGGCGCCCCCGGGGGTTACAAGAAATAATGGCCACAAGCTAGCAGAGAGCAGATTTAGATTGGACATTAGGAAGAACTTCTTCACAGTTCGAGTGGCCAAGGTCTGGAACGGGCTCCCAAGGGAGGTGGTGCTCTCCCCTACCCTGGGGGTCTTCAAGAGGAGGTTAGATGAGTATCTAGCTGGGGTCATCTAGACCCAGCACTCTTCCCTGCCTATGCAGGGGGTCGGACTCGATGATCTATTGAGGTCCCTTCCGACCCTAACATCTATGAATCTATGAAAGCACATGCTACTGGTATGTCTTGTAACTACAGCTCTTGTTATGCTAGCTGGGACTTTGTAAAGGCAATGAATCTTTACTCTGACAAGTTAATCAGCAGGATTAATCACAAATTAGAATTGGCACAATCCAATGCTAACTTGCCTTATTTTATATACAGAGACACCTCAAACACTTCATTATTCAAGATCTGACACAACTGGAGAATTGGGGCAGATTACTGAAAATAAAACTCACCGAAAATGTGTTGAGACAGCATATAACGGGTAGTTTTTACATGAACCTCCTCTATCCCATTTACATTAATCTCCTGTACTTCTGTATTAGTCAGTTGAGGGTTTGTTGGCTAGACAATATGTTCACTATCTCACATCATCAAATAAATATTTAGGAGCGACATCCCAATATGTTCTGTGACAGTTGCACAGGGAGTCAAATCCTGTAAACAGATATGATCGCAGAAAATAATATTTGCTCAGTGCAAGAAAGAATACCTGCATGCAAGCCATCCTGTTGGAGGTTTGGCGACCTAAGGAGGATGCCTCGCTAGGAGATTTGCTAACTGGGACTGGCTGCAGGTCTAAATAGCACCTGTAACATCCAGGAGCTCAGCACAGCTAGGGCTGCCTTCAGGAAAAAGAGTCACACTCCTTTGGGAGAGTAGAACAATGTTTCCACGGCCCAAAAACTAAGACTTTTCCAGTGTTTTCTTAGGTGTGCAGAACACATGTTCAGAGACTGCTAGGGAGAATGCCATTCAGCCACTGGGTGTTGCTAATGGTGCGCCTGGTCCTATCACCCTCCAATGTCTGATCCCAGAAACGTAGTAGCCAACTACTTACCACGGAATGAGTGACTTCTTTAACTCACTTCTTCAGACACTTGGGTTTTTGGTGCCCAGGTTTTTTATTTGGTCCCTGCTGAGAAAAGTGGGTTATACGCAGGCGGCTGCTCTCTGACCTTAGCTTGATACCATCGGAGGCTATCTCAAACATAAAAGGTTTGGGTGGGTACCAAATCATTACCAAAGTTTGGCTCTGGATCCAGCTTCTCTCCCAGGCCTAGCTGCAATCCCACACCCCCAAGGGCTGGATAGAGCCAGCTCTAGATGGAGATCTGAATGCTGTCCCTCTGGATAGCCTTGACTCAGTCAGGCACGTCTCTGGCAATGAGTATGGATCTAAAATGCCACGACTCTTCCAGTATGTCACAGGTTTTTTCTATTCTTGCAGTGATAACAACAGAGACTTAATCCCAGTCTCCCTTACTGCCTTGTGTGTTCAGTGCAGATCTAGATTATCCCCAGGGGGGACAGGTTGTGCAGACTTTAAAACCCACTCACTAAGAAGGGGGCTAACAGCATCGTTCAAAATGGCAAATTTGCATGGAAAGCCTCTGCCTGGCTTACATAATGTCCTTGGTGTCCTCATTGTATAACGTTGGCTATTCCCATCTATCAGGCTGTCCTGCAAACCTAAACAGATGACATATTTATTTATGGATTACTGACCACAAGAAAAAAGAGCTTTGCACTATTGTCAGCTCTCCAGCATTAGGTCTGCTATAAATAATGCAGCATTGTTCAGTGTTGGTTTATGGTTTAAGTTCCGGCGAGCATCCTGGACAAGCAGACTCAGCAGAGAGGCAGCATGGGGTATCAATAAGGGAAATAATATCATTTGATAAACAGCGCTGGAGAAATAGAGCAAAACATGCCTCAGAGCCGCTATAGCGCAACCCTCTTCCATACAAAAGCCTGTTTATCCCTTCCATTTAGAAACCTGCAAATCTATGATTATCCTCCGATTTTCATTCTACAGCTCTCATTTGTGAGCTAATTTGATTTCAAATAAACACTCATTAACACTAGAGGTCATAACTATGGCCAGCAGGCAACATCGCAGCATGGCATTCAGAAACATTAAAAAAAAAAAAAAAAAAGACTGTCCCAAATCTAAGTGTCACTGGGTCTCGGGAATGAAAGAGGTCCCAACAGCTTCCCTTTGAATTATCCCATTAAAATTTCCATAAACAAAGCTGTTGTTTCACATCTGCTTCTTGTATGGCGGAGAGAGGGCCCAGGATGCTAAGAGACCGTTGGTGCTAATTAAAACATTAGTCCTCTAATCTTGGAGTTGCCTGCATTTCTCAACATTGGGCGGGGGGGGGGTTCTCCTGGAGTAGGATGGGCATAAAAATATTCAAAATGCTTACCAGGCAACATTTACAGCTATACTAAGCATGAGCAAAGCCCAGGGGGGAGTTGGATTTCCATCTAACTGAGCACAAGGAGAAGCTGGTACCACTGCATTTTAAGGTTTTCGTGGAGAATCTGATTGATGCTCCATACGACGGACGTGCAGATTGTGTTTCTTTTTAACTAGTTACACAACTATTGGGGAAGGGAGTCTTAGATTCATCCCGTCACAAGAATAATAGTACAACCTTTACTGTCTGCCTGTAAGGACAGTCTATTTAACAGCAGATAGTCCATAATGGAAATTAGTCGTGGATGCTGCAGACGTTAGAAATGGAGACCAGGTCACTAGTGGCCAATGCTGGGTAGTCTCAGGTAGGTGACTTTTTGTCTCCTGCTCAGTGAACCGGTCACCCTAGATTTATGCCGCTCTTCTGTTCAAGTCTTGTGTGCAGAATCTAGCAAGGAAACCAAGCCTGGACCAGCAAACCCTTCCCCCTAGCACAGGCCACTCAAACTCAGGATCCGGATGGGAGAAACTTGCACTGCAGCTATCCACGTCGTCCTGAGTGCATGACACTGCTCCTGCCTGCTCCGAGTCTTGAATCAGGGATTACTAGTTCCAGCCTAGACTCTAGCTTTATCTGGCTGGTAAAGGCTTCACCCTCCCAACAATGAGCAGAAAATGTGAGCATGTAAATCTTTAGGCATACTATATAGGGAAGTAGGGCTGGAAGGGACTTCCCAAGGTCCAGCCCCTTCCCTCAAGCCAGGATTATCCTTGATTAAACCATCACAATCAAGTGTTTTTCCAACCTGCTCTTGAACATTTCTGGGGATGGAGATTGCACAGCTCCTCTGCATGGCCTGTTCCAAAGCTTGACCACATTCATCGTCAGAACGTGCCTCCTAATCTCCAACCTAAATTTCCCCTGCTGCATTTTGAGGCCATTGCTCCTAGAGCCACAGAGAAAAGTCTATCTCCATCCTTTTTATAACCACCTTTTAGGTATTTGAAGACTGTTATCAAATCCCCCTCAGTCTTGCAATGCAGCCTGGATTGACGGGGGAAGGAGCTCCATCACATTCAAGACTGCTAACCTGGCAGGTGAAGAGCAAGCAAATGTTCATCTCTGGAAAGGAAGGTAGCTCCAGGTCAGCCTCACAGCTCAAATTACTGCAAAATCAAGATGGGAGATGGATGCAACCCTGGGCCACGATGGATGCTGAATAAAGCCTTTTTGTGTTTGTGTGTGAGATTAATTCACTGGGGGAATGGCGCAAGAACATTAAATCCCCATGGAGTGGAGGCTGTAGCACTGCCAAGTTTAGCATCTGCCTAAGCTCGTGGCCTTGTATCAATAGCTGCGTGACACCTCAGGCCCCAGTGGGACTTTGCGCAGATTTTCGCCATCAGCGCCCTGCCAACAGCATAGCTGTACCAAAGCAAGCCCTTAGCGGAGGAACAGAAATAGGC
This sequence comes from Alligator sinensis, assembly GCF_000455745.1. NCBI lineage: Eukaryota > Metazoa > Chordata > Crocodylia > Alligatoridae > Alligator > Alligator sinensis. The sequence goes on from NW_005841946.1 coordinate 2,573,447, forward strand.
CACCACTTGATTCCCTTGGTTTCTAGTCCCTTTGCCTGTCTACAGCAGGGGTTTAAGCCAGGACTATAAAAGGTGTAGACAAGGCTTCAACTACATTCATACTAAAGCAACCTGAATGTGCATACCCAGCGCATACTGGTCACATCCACCCCCTTTTCTCCCCAGGGTACCTCCTCTGCATCCCTCTCTCAGCTCCCACCCCCGCTCCCCCGCTGACCTCAGCCTTGGATGAGAAATCTGCATTGCATTAATGTGCTCTTCTCTGCCTCGTCCCTTTTGCGTGGTACAAACTGTATATGACTGGGCCTAGGATTTGATCAAATTAATTAAATGGCAGTTGCATTAATTTAAATTACAAGTATCCAAGGGCTTATCCAGACCAAGTGATTTATGGCTCACATCAATCTAATTAATACCACCATTTCTTAAAATAAAAACCTAATAAATGAGTTTATTGCATAAAATGTAAAATCAACTTATTAGCTTAAGGTCTCTTGTGACCTGGATGATGGGATGGAGGTGTTCCATTGCTGCTAGGAAAAGGTCTCATTTCCTCCCCACTCCCAGCATTAAGAAGTATAGTTTAATTGAAGGTGGGGAGGGAGGGAACCAGCCAGCAAAGCACTACCCAAGCCAAATGTCCCGAAGGCTTGCTTCACACACAGTCTGTGGTTTTTATAACCAAAAGCACCCACAGGAGAATAGTTTGGTCAGGTTTTTTTTTGCAGCCAAAGCTTATATTGGTCTCTGTATTTAATATTAAACAGCCTGAAACAGTTGTTAGCCAGTGGGTATGTAAGTATGAAAAAGACCAGCATGGGAAAGAAAATCCATGCCAAACTGGGACATTTGCTCCAAGCTGCCAGACTGGGAAATACTTCGGTATGTCTTTGCCAGCGAGGTCACCTTGCAGAGCTGAGTAGCGGGTGCCGTCTTGGCACCCAGAAACATGAGAGCCATAACACACCACCCTCCCACAGGGAAGATGCCAAGATGCAGAATATAACCTTCGCATTGGCGCTTTTGCCTTCAAAAACTTCTGTGAAAAAACAACGTGAATGTTGGTGGTGGTGCGAAGGACCCAACCCTCCCTGTGAAGCCAGCAATGAACTGTGAAGCCAGCCCCGCAAGCCACGTGCCCACCCAGGGCGAGAGGCACAAGTCGAAGAGGAGCCTTGCCCTCGCGGTGACACACGACTGCTAATGCTCTCGCTCCGGCCACGGGCTGGGCCTCGCTTTGTTGGCCTTGGCAACTTCTTCTGTATGTTTACTAGCTTTTGAGCAAAACCCTTTTGCCTCTGTTCTGGAGTTCACGCTCGATTTCCTGAACTCTAAGCCTGTTTCCCCTGCTTTTTAAATCCTGCCTTGCAATGAGCAGCTTATTTAGAGTTCTGTTCCTAGCAGAGGAACATGCTTGGTCTCTTTACCCTTCACTGGTAAAATATGGTCTTGAACCCTGTAAATCTTCCCACTTGTTCTGTTCTGTCCAGGATAATGGAATCCTTCTAATACTAAAAGAAAAGAGAATGTGAGGGGCTCTGTCAGGGAGACCATGCCAAGATCTGTGGAGTAAGTGTATAACAGAGGTGCTGGATGTCCCAGAGCTGGAGTCAGCAGGGTTTCTAATGGTGACACACAAAGACAATCCAAGGAAATCTACTGAACGGCCCCGCGAAGACAGTTCTAGGCCACATACACACATATAAAGAGGGCATTAATTCAGTAACGTTTGTAGCGTGCTTTGGAAAACAATCCATCCTGGACACCATCAGCGCAGCAACTAAGTGCTCGACTTAAAGTGGTGCGGCAGTGGGAAGCATTATTAGACATATATCTAAAGTTAAGAATTTCAGGCACCCTGCCCCAAAGTCATAAGCGGTTTAGATACCCAAGGCAATACCACTTTGATATAACTACATAAACATATAGCCATTTTAAAAGGATTATCAGCACCCTTCCCTCCTCCTGATTCCTATGGCTGTGCTACCTAGACTACCTCAGGGACTACACCATCCAGTCCCATGGTTATCTGAGCAGTAATCGTTCCACAAAATCGACCTTTTCATTATCCCAGCCCCAATTCCCAATGACCATTTTTAGCCGACTGTTCTTTCTACATCCACTCTAATATAGTTGGCCACTGCTGTCACCTCTCCAGGTCAGCAGGGCATCTCCGGAGCTGAATCATTCATCCCCATGTTCAGGCCCCAAAGTACAAGCCTCAAGATCTGACTTGGCATGTCTGATTTCTAGCCATCTCTGATTTCTAGGCAGCATCGTTTTGCATGCTCAGGGCTGCATGGGTCATCCCAAAGCCTCTGCAGCTCAGCAAGTAGGATCAAGAGGGGAAGGGTGGGGTAGTGGGTAAGGTACTCGGCCGTGGACTCCAGAAACAGGTTACCCCCTACCTCTACCACAGTCATTCTCTTGCGACTGTGGGCAAGTCACTTGGTTTCTCTTTGCCTCCATTTTCCAGGCAGAAAGTAGGCATAATGCTCCCCTGCTTCACAAGGATGTTGTACGGGTGCATTAGGGAGTGGGGAGTTCACACACTAGGGTTACAGAAACACCTGAAGCAGCAAATCAAAATGACAAGGAGAGCAGAGCAGAGCAGGGGTCTATCTGGCAAGAGTTACGAAGAAAGAGACCAAGAAAGGCCAAAGGAGATGATCGAGTCAGCAGCCTGAGGATTGGAGGGAGGCTTGGTGACAGTGATCACGAGCTGATCACTTCCTCGATCCATCGCAAAGCTGGCAGAAATGCCAGAGAGCCTCCACTTCAGGAAAGCCAACTTTCACAAGCTCAGGGAGTTGGTTGTTGGAGCCCTGAGAGACCGTGATCCGACAGGGAGGGAAGTCCACAATGAGTGGTCGCTCCTTAAGGACGTGATCCTAAAAGCACAGGGGAAGCCCAGTCTGGCCCATAGGAAAGGTAGCAAAAGGGCTGGGAGACCCCCTTGGCTCAACAGGGAACTCATGGACCTCCTGAATCTGAAAAGAGAAGCGTATATGGGATGGAAGTTGGGAACTACCACTAAGGAGGATTATGCAGCACTGGCCCACACCAGAAAAGCCACGGCTGAAACCAAACTCGAACTGGCTATGGGGATTAAGGACAATAAAAAGTCCTTCTTCAAATACATGAGAAGTCGGAAAAAAAACAAGGGCAACATCGGCCCCTTGCTGAACCAAATGGGGCAGCTGACAACCAACACCCAGGAAAAAGCTTATCTCAACGATTACCTTGCGTTGGTCTTCCACCAGCCCAAGGGGATCACCCTGCTTGACAGGACACAGGACTACCAGGGTAAGGGTGATCATACGCCTAGAATTGGCAAAGATCTTCATAGTTTCATAGTTGGTAGGGTCGGAAGGGACCTGAGCAGATCATCAAGTCTGACCCCCTGCCATGTCAGGAAAGAGTACTGAGGTCAAATGACCCCAGCAAGGTGTTCGTGCTGGGGTCAAACGACCCCGGCTAGGTGATTGTCTAGCCTCCTTTTGAAGACCCCCAGGGTAGGAGTGAGCACCACTTCCCTTGGGAAGTTGGACATGTCCTCCCTTGTCCAGCCTCTCAAGCTTGTGAGGGACCAGCTTGAGAGGCTGGACATCCACAAGTCAGCTGGCCCGGGTGGAATTAAACCAGGGTCTGTTTAAATGTCAAAGACCAAAGGCCCAGATCTGTCACTCTTACTTCTTCTGTAAACTTCTGTTGGGCAGTCAGCATGGGCGAGGACTGCACAGCTCTTTGAAAGGAGCAGTTAGCACAGCTATAAAGCTGGTGTGCCCCAGTTCAGCAAGGCTTCTTCAGCTGGTCCTCTGAATTCACATTGCATGGACAAGAGTATATTATTGCACAAGTCCTGCTGTCCCCTGGGCTGGGAGGAATCAGAACAACTCAGCTGCGTGTCATAGAGCCTATGCTGATAAAATAAACAGGATAGTTGAACCTATCCTCTAGAGCAGGGGTGGGCAATTATTTTGGGCGGAGGGCCGCTTATCAAGTTTCGGCAAGCCATCAAGGGCTGCATGACAGGCAGCCAGGGGCAGATAAATATTAATTTTCCAAATTTTTTAGGGGCCCCGCAGGCTGGATAGAACGGGCTGGCAGGCCGCATCCGGCCCCTGAGCTGCATTTTGCCCATTTTGCTCTAGAGGAAAGCAGATCCTTGCTCTGTCCCTACTATCACCACCAAGTTTCTACCAGGTCATCTTGTGCAGCATGGCAGGAAGCCCCAGATGCCCAAATTCGTAATAATTCAGTAGAACGAGTTGCTTTATTTAAAAATACATGAACTTATTGAGGGAAGGGTTTGAGGCAGGCAGAGATATTTATCAAGAATAATTGTGTCCAGGAAACGTGGGCATAAGTTTTACCACAAACTGTAGTGTTGGGCAACATATCTGGATGTGGTTAAGATCATTAAGCCAGATCACTTGTCAAATTATGTCTGCTAAATCTGTGACGGCTTACCGCAGTGAACTGCTCTTCAAATGAAATCCAAATCTGGTCAAGGATCATTTTTCAAGAGATGTAAAATGGCTGAATTCCCCAGCAGCATGGAAATGTTTCAATCTGTCCTTTGCTAAAGGTTAACAGCGATTCACTACATACATACAAATTGGGTTTGGCCAATAAAAGGATGAAATAAAAGGATAATAATAAAAGCAGGTTTTGTTTGGGTTCAAACCACATTGGAAATGGCTGGTTGCATTTACTCCTAATACATGAGTAAGAGAGAAGCATTATTATTATTTTTTTAATGGAAAAGGCAAGATAAAGGAAAGAATATAAACTAGAGATTTTTTCAAAACATGAGTCTAACTTCAATTAGAAAATGGCACCGATGGTCACGCTGGGCTGGGGAAGGCATTAGGAGGCAGGGACAAAACCAAAAATCACCGAACATTTGGTCTGATCTTTGTAAGACGTGGGTGCTGCTATGATGAAATCTGACCCTCTGGTCCGATTCCACCTGCGCCTGAAGGACTAAAGTTGGACACGTCCTCTTGAAAAGCGAGAAGAGAGCCATGAAGGGTGGTACGAAGATGCACAGCTGAAAACTCTCATTTCTTTGTATCCCTAGTGCCTATGGCTGTGGACAATGATGACAACGAACTTGTATGACGGCAGAACTTCACAAACCCTGTCACAGAGCAGGGATGTATTGCGTTAGCACTACAGACACAATGAAAAGATGCCCATGTTACCCCAAAGAGCTTTCAGTCTAAATCAGAGACAACAGACGGATGCAGACAGGCTGAGGAGCACAAGGCATTCTCCTGGCTCCTTATAAATAAAAAAGTGCTGTGATGATCAGCATCCTAAATAGACAGGACAGACAAACGATGGGGGCAGGGGAGAGCGAGGAAAGAGAGAAGCAACTTGGCCAAGGTCACAGAGAAGCTCAGTGGAAGTGGAGAACCCAGATGCCCGCGCCTCTCCCGCAAAGAGACCTGTTCAATTCAGTGCGCCTCACAACACAGCCCAGGCTACATGCTGCTGGAGAGGCAGATGCGCAGGACGACACGCTGTACAGCTCATCTTTCTGCCCAGCAGAAAGAACGGGCATCTGCGCGAGTGCTCTGGATTGCTTGGCCTCGCACAGCATTCATTCTTGCAAGAGTCTTCCAGCACTGAAAGCAAGCTGGGGCCAGTCTTCTTCCTCAAGGTCTTTATTATCCAGGAATACCTAGTAAGGCCGGTGCTTGCCTTCCCCAGTTCCTAGCAGACGGGCTAGCCGGTGGTAGCTAACACACAGCTGCATTTATGGAATGGAAATTCCTGCATCCTAGAATCCTCCCAGCAGGGGAACAACATCATCTCCATGATTTACAGGCTGCATCTCTGGTTTAAAATACATTAGACTCAAACTATTCAATTACTGGGCACTACCACATCACATGGGGAGATGAGTCCGTCACATCCACTAATACCAACATTTATCATCCTATTTATCTACTCCAGCTTCCGAGACCCATATCAAATCACTTGCCTGTATTAGCTAATAACTTAGGAGCTACTTCTTGTTGCCCTGGACAGCCCTGAATGGATTTTATGGCACTCAGGCGGCACAGATTCACCTAGAACCAGATCGGTGATTCTTGACACAGCACCCTGGGATGCCTGGAGAGCCCTTCAAGGGTGCTATGCAATGGTAGCACTGTTAGGTGTGCAAACATGATTCACAAGAGAAATCCAGAGAGTCCTAATAATGTTAAAATCATTTTTACCTGTTGTGGTCTTTCTGAGTTCTTTGCAACAGATGAATTGTTATGGTATTTTTCTGTAGTAAAAAAAAAAAAGAGAGAAAAACTAAGCTGGCATTTTTCCAGGGGTGCCTTGAGCCTAAGAAGGTTAAGAACCACTGGACAAGATACGCTGGCTTAAAGCATATAGAAACCATTCATAACAATCGGCCACAACCCAAACCAAAGCCTTTATCCTTCTCTCTGCAGTGTTCTGCATTATTTCCTGCCAGGAAGCAAAATAAATCCATCCGAGACTCTCAAGCCACTGGGCACACTTCAAGCCTCCCCACAGCTTTGAGAAACCATTAGATAGTCCCATTTCATGATGGAGAAACTGAGATGCAGGGAAGCTAAGCAACTTACTCAGGCTAAGAGACATGACTGGAATTCAGAGGGCTCCGTTCTCATTCATGTCCTAGGGCAGGGACGGGCAATTATTTTGGGCGGAGGGCTGCATGTCAGGCAGCCAGGGGCAGATAAGTATTAATTTTATAATTTTTTTAGGGTCCCCACAGGCTGGATAGAATGGCCTGGTGGGCCACATCTGGCCCACGGGCCGCATTTTGCCCACCCCTGTCCTAAGGTCAACCACTAGAGTCAGGCTCCTCTCCAACATGCCTCTGGAGAAGCACCTCTCAAATACCTACCTTTGCACACACCTAGTGCAAAGGGTCCAAATCCATAACTAAGGATCCATGGTGCTGCGATGATACATAGTACAAAAAAGCCCCTCAGCGAAACAGGGAGAAATAAATGAACCAACAGAAGCCTTAAATATTAAGCCTGTTCTCCAAGGAAAGTCTCTGCTACAAGTGCGCAATGCAGCAGTTCCCACTCCTCCATGCCCCCAACACACACACACACACACACACACACACACACACACACACACAGGTATGGAGGGAGGATGAGAACAACAGTGACACGTGTATCAATGATGAAACTGGAAGTTGAAGTGGATCCTAAGCAGGGAAACATCGCACCCTTCTGCAGCCGGGCTCACACGGGCTCCTGCTAGCTTGAAGGAGCTTTTCTACTCATCCAGAACACAGAGACACAAACATCTAATCCATAGCCTTCACCGAATTTGGAGTTATTGGTTAAGAAAACAAGGTATGTACACGTGATTCTGGTTACGAGCCAGGATTGATATAGGAATGAGTTATGTTGTGGGCACCCATCTTTGGGTGCCTGAGAGAGATCTTGCATTCAGAGGATGCCCAGGATGCTCTTCCCCTTAGGCACAAAGAAGATAAAAATTAGGCTCCCTCTCATCACTGTTTGGAAATCTTGGCTGGGCTGAACATTATTTTATTAGCATTTGTTATTATCTGCTGTCATTATTGTCGACTATGTTGTTATGTGATTTTATATCTCTGCAGGGGAGACCCAACTGTAGTCTAGCAGTGGTGCTCAACCTTTTGACCCCACGGGCTATTTGAGTGGCACGGGGCTGGTCCACTTGCTGGATCCAGTGTGAGGTCGGTCCATGGGTGTGATCCAGTGTGCTGGCCTGGCTCCACACACCAGATCTGGCCATGGAGCAATTATAAGAACATAAGGATTGCCATTTACTGGGTTAGACCATCGCTCCATCTTGCCCGGTATCCTGCATCATACCATGGCAGAGAGCGGATGCTGAAAGGGGACAGTGAACTGGGTATGACCAGGGATTTTTTCCACCGCTCCTCTCTCACTTGCAGCCTCCAGCATTTAAGGTCCAGGAAGGTGTGATTCAGAGGCTGTGCCCTACTCCCATATTCAATAGCTACTGATGCATCTTTCCTCCAAGAATCTGCCCAGTCCTTTCTTGAATTTAAAGCAATCAGCTTCCACAACATCTGGTGGCAGTGAGTCCCATACTTTAAAGACTCGCTGTATGAAAAATAACTTCCTTTTGTTACTTTTAAACTTGCTACCTACTAGTTTCATTTTGTAACCCCAGTTCTTACATTGGGAGAGAGCAAATTATAAATCCCTATTTGCTTTCTCTTTCCCATTTAGCATTTTGTAAGCCCTTATCAAGTTCCCCTTCAAGTGTCTCTTTCCTAAACTGAAAGTCTTTCCTCATATGAAAGTCCCTTTACCGCTAATCATCCTTGTTGCCCTTTTCTATACCTTCCCTCCCTAGGTCTTCTAAATCCCCAGGGCTCTGGAAGCCATGGCACTTAGTGCTGCCACTAACACCCCACACCAAATTTCAGGACTCGTGGGGAGCCCCACACACTGGATAGCATGGCCCTATGGGCCAAATCCAGCCCACAAGCTGGCGGTTGAACACCACCGGTCTAGCAAGATCTAAAGAGCATGCAAATATTCGGCCCAGAACAGAATAATTGCTCTAAAAAGTCCAACAGATCAGTTAAGTGCAAATGTCTGCAGATTTTCGCTGGGACCTCCAAAAGACTTCAGACAGGAACAATCTTAATTTATAGTGTGGTGACTTCAGGAAGCCTGGATGTAATTAAGCAGCATCCACAGAAACTAAGGGGCCTTGACAAGATGACAAACAGCACTGCAAGATCCTAATAATAGCAGGAATAATGAGGTGCGGCCAGAAAACAAGCAGGAGCCTTGTGCCATTGAGCAGGTAGGCGCAGCTAAAGGACACTTGCCTTAGACAGCAGGGGAACAGGGCAGCAGGATCTGAAGTAAAAGGTAGTGATGGACACAGGAGCTGGTTACAGGGGCTGCTTCGCCATTAGAAGATGAACAGCTCTGTTCTCCACCCACCCACGCTACTGGAAATCAGGAGTCGCATGGGTGACGGGCACAGAGTCCAGCCAGTCGGCATGGAGGGAAAAGCCAGCTCCAAGCGTCTGTCTTTGGGTGTAAGCACATTCAATCAGTAGCTCTTCAGTTTGGTTTTTTTTACCCTGTTTTATGAAATTATGGCAGCATCTACGAGGCTTAATGGGGGCGCAGTGTTGCATTGTAAGGGATGCTGAATAAAAAAGGCGGAAACGTGGGGAAAGGATTAAAATCCATCCAAAGGAAGATCCTCCCAGCGCACGAGGCTGCCTTCTGAAGACCCCTCCAAGCCCTGGGCTGGGGGACACGTCGGCAGGGAGATTGCAGGCTAAGAGCTGTTCAGGCTCTGGCAGGGATAACTTGGACAGCCCCCCCGGGCTGAGTGTGCCGTGCCACCAACAGCAGAGGTTCAGGAAGGTGCCTCCCAGTAACCAGCGTCCTGTTCCCTGGGTTGAGAGGGGCAGCACAAGGCCCTCACCCCAGCTGCCAGGGGGTACATGACCGGCAGACGTCAAGGTAGAGGCTTTGTGCCTAGCACAAAGCCACAAATGGATGATGGCTGGATGGGAAATGCAGCTGGTGGCCTCCACCCCGTCCACATGTGCTAACCAGCTCCTGTTCTGACTGCCGCTCGCCTGCCTCCTAACAATGCCCAAGGCAGGCAGATGTCTGCTGGAAGCAGCTCTTAGCGTGGCTTTCCCAGTCGCTCCCGCACGCTGCTCTGCAGCACATTCATTTCCCATTGGCTCGGGTCTGCGCTACCCCGTGCATGATAGGGCTGCACACTGCTTCAAGGGCTCATTGGAGTGGCATAACTCTTTGTTACGGGAGACCTGACCTTTTTCTTAATTAGCTTAAAACTGCGCTATAAAAAATCTTCCCTAAAAGCCAGCCACCAATCAAAAGAGGCACCACTCAGAGCAAGCAATGTGTCACCACAAGTGTCCAAGTCAATGGAAACCTTGTTAGGTGGAGAACAAGGGTCCTTACTAACAAGCTCTTATCTGTGTTTTTGTTTTCTATTCAAGGTGCATGTCATTAGGAGGAGTGTTAACAAGAGTTCTCAATAGCCTCGCCTCTGAATATTCATGACGGTGGAGCAGAATGTGGGAAAGCAGAGCACGGGAAGAAAGGAAGCAGGACAGCTTATTGTTCAAACAAAAAAGGACCTATGGCTCTGTGGGAAAAAAAAGACATCCTGAACCACTGAAACAACAGGATATTCCCTGGGCGAAATGCATCCATCACCCAGCGCTAATGTTACTTACTAAAACTACAGGGGTGGGGAAGATTTTTCGGAGCACCATTGACACCCTAGAGAAGCATTGGCAGCAAAAGGGCTGTCATTTCAGGGCCCTGCTCCTTCAATGCTTGTGACGCTACTGAAACAACAAAACAAGCCACACGTGGGACCACAGGAGAGCCCGTCTTCTCTCCTTCCTGCAAATGTCAGCTCCTGTCCATGGCAGAGGAGGAGGACAATCTGGGGACTGATGCACTTTCCTGGGATCTGGAAGACCTAAATTCAATCCCTGGTTTTGCACAGACATTGAGCCAGTCACTAACTGATAACACCATTTCTTCCCCTCGTCTGTCACCTCTAAATTGGGAGTACCCTGGGGCAGGGACTGTCCCCCTCCTGGGTTTATACAGCGCCTGGAACAAAAAGGACCCCGTCTCAGCTGGGATCTCTTGGGGCTATAGCAGCACAAGCAACACCGAGGATAAAAGTACTGCTTCATTGTGTAGACACACCACATGCAAGAAGGGTCCTGCCCAGGCTGGGATTTTCCAACGTGGTCATTAGTGCAAGTTTTAACATCAGGATCTTGCCTGACTAAACCAACCCAGGAAGTGCTGGAGTACAACTGAAGATTAACACACACATCACTACCGTCCGGCCAGAAGACACAGCAGCAAAAGATCTGCCCAGGATTTTAATCCTCCTGCTTCACAGCCATCATCCCATTTTAATTAGAGACCAGAATGGGACCTTACATAGGGCACCTGCCTCTTGCATGGTCTTTGCCTCTTCCACTGAGGTATCTGCTGGGGATGCTCTCCAAGACAGGAGACTGGGTGGGACAGACCTCCGCTCTAACTGAGGATGACAATTCCTTTACCCTAGAGCAAGGGATTGCTAAGGGACATGCAGGTTTTAAGTGGTCCTGATGGGAAAGCAAAGACAGAAAACTGTCCAGGTGTGACCTGCATCAAGCTATGATTATCCATGCAAATGGAAATAGCACAGGGCACCCCTTTCCTGCTGCAGCTCAGCTGTTTCTGAACCAATAGCTTACAACCATCAGACTACTGGATCAACTTTGTCCCTGCTATAAAATTGTCTTCTCTTTCTGGCTCCATGGAAAACCCTGGTGTGTCTGCTTTTTTGGCAAAGAGAGCTTACCCTTTGCAAAACATTGTGTTGGCTGCACAACCCAAGCTCCTGAAAGCGTTTGGCACGGGGAGTCTGCTTTGTTGTTGTGTTTTCTGTAGTGCCAATCTCGCCCTCCATTGATTTCACAGGAAAATCATCCCTCGCGTTGGCTCCTTCTCCAACGGTTCCCTACTTCCATGTCACTCACAGATAAATAGTTTGCATTCAACAAATCAATGAATAGAAACAAAGTGAGGCAAAATAGTGTTGAGTCATTGCACTGATAACGACAGCTGCTGGGCTGCATAGGATCAACAGCGCAACAAGGAGGGGGAGGAAGACATTTAAAAAATTAAAAAGAAATGAATCACAGCTGGGGGGAAATCACTGAAAAAAGGAAAGAGAGAGAGAGAGAAAAAAAAAAACCTAACCACTTCCAGACAGACGTATTTGGTATTTGTATCTCTATTCCTAATGAAATTTAAAAGTAGAAAAGAAAGAAGGGGGTGGGAGACTGTGAAAGCTAATCGTCAAAACCACCTAGTTAGAAAAGCAAAAGAGTCTTTTCTACTGAGAAAACTAAACACAGAATGCAAAGCAGCGCGGGACAAAGTCCCAGCTGACAGCAGTATTATTGTGGAGCCGAGCTCACTTCGCTACTCCCAGAGCAGGGGACAATGCGCTCCGAGGCAGCCTGCCTGGCTGCTCAATGGCCCTCTTTTCTGCGCCGGGATCGGAGGACATTACCAATGCACTGCTTTTTGAGTCGCTGTTTGTTTGTTGTTGTTGCTCTTTATTAAATAAGCACTGTGGCGCAAATAGTTTTATCGATGGGAAAAGCAGCGAGAAAGCGGCGTGTTGACGAGCTTTTTCAGCAGGCTGGCGGGGGTGGAAATTCACAGGGAAAACTCACAAAGCGGCCTTCATCCGCTGCTTTTGATACAATACCACTGAGGAACCCTTTACCTGGCCAAAGAGAAGAGAGGCTTTTTTTTTTTTTTTTTTTTTTTTTTTTTTGTGTTGCTGTTTTTTGTTGTTTTTTTTAGGACAGACTGAAAACCAGAGAGGATACCCTCTGGGTTTGAGGATGGTCCAGCACTGCCCGGAGCAGTTGTGGAATCTCATCCCTGGACACTTTCCAGAGCAGGTCGGACAGGCACTTACCTGGCTGGGATGGTTTCCTCAGGAGCGATCCTGCCTCAAGCAGGGGACTGGGATAGATCACCTCTGGAGGTCTCTTCCAGCCCTACTTTCCTATGATCCTATGAACAAGAGAAGGCTGAGAGGGGATCTGGTGGCCGTTTACAAACTCGCTGGGGGGGGACCAGCGGGAACTGGGGGAGGCTCTGTTCCCCTGGGCACCACCCGGGGTTACTAGGTTAGAGAAGGTTCAGGCTGGACATCCAGAGACATTACTTCACAGTTAGGGCTGCCAGGCTCTGGACTGGGCTCCCAAGGGAGGTGGTGCTCTCTCCTACCTTGGGGGTCTTCAAGAGGAGGCTGGACAGATATTTGGCTGGGGTGACATGATCCTGGCACCCGTTCCTGCCAGGGGTAGGAGGTCGGACCTGATGATCCATTTAGGTCTCTTCCACCCCTAAGTCCTATGATACCATGATCCTATGAACAGCAGAGCCCCCATGAACCAACTCACTTTCTGCCAAAGGAGCGATGTGAAGTGTAACAGGAGGAGATAGAGTCTTTTATCATAAAGAATCAAACACGGCTATGGTTAGAGCACCAGCTATGATGAGGACGGTGCATGTTTCCTCCTCTTTGCCTGGAGGGGTCTGAGCCACCATCTGCCGGAAGACGGCCCTGCCACCCAGCAGTTTGGAGGAAGCGGTCAGGCTTTCCTAGTGATAGTGCCCATTTGTATGGAAGCCTTAAAGCATTCCCTGGTCACAGAAAGAGGATGGCTCTGGGCCTGGGGACTAGATCCCTCACCTGAGAGGTGGGAGATGGGGGTTTATATCCACTGATATAGCCAGCCTGATTCAGAGCCTGGGTTTGAACTAGCATCTGCTACCTCAGTGTCTGGACCACTAGGTTCAGAGCAACAAAGTCTCCATTTCCCCTGTCCCACTCCGTCACTTCAGTATTCACTGGAGTGGGCACAGGACAGGTTTTGCAGATGGTGCCTACATCAAAATCCTTCTTTTCCACTTGATTTGCTCTTTGGGACAAATGCCCACAACAGAAACCAAAACACATCTGCCTCCTCCTCTAGTGACTGGACCATGCAGAGATTTATGAACCTACTATTAGCTTCATAAGGACAGTGTAGTGGTTGAGCGCTAGCTCATCAGCTCAGGAGACCACAGTTGAGTTCCCTGCTCCACCAGACTTTCATTGTGACCCTGGGCAAACCACTTAGACTCAGATCTATGAAAGGATTTAGGTGCTCGACATGGGGATCAAGCAGAAGAGAGGTGCTAAAACCCAAGACTACAATCCCCAAACTCTCTAGACACCTAAGCTTTATGACAGTAAGAGTCCCTAGATGCTGAAAGTTTGGCTTCTGTGCATAGGTGGAACTGCCTGGGTCTTTCCAGGGCTGGCCAGCCTCACACCTCAGATTAGGTTTCCTCCCACCTCTCTGCCCCTAGAGACCAGATCCCATGACTTTTAATGTGAAATGCATAAACGGCTCTAGGAAAAGTACCCAGACCCCAGGCATCCCCCTTCTCAGGTGTGTGCTCTAATCACGAGGTTATACTCCTGCTCTCGCCCTCTGATTCAACGACTCTTTCATTCCTTCATCCCCGCTGACACAGCTTCAGCAAATGCAGTCAGGGACATCGCCCCCCATAGGCAATGCTCAGGGGTTTTGCTAATATGCCATGTCCATGCTTTCCTGTCTGAAAAAGCCATTCCACCAGAGCAAGAATTACCCCAAGCAGCACCAAGGTCCCCAGCTACCCATGTCTGTCCCTCCAAAACACAATTAATTCAAAATGAACGTACAGGCCAACAAACAACACAGGAGGAGTTCTTACCCACAACTGCAGGGAAATGCCATGAGCCACTTCACAGTTATTACAGGTGCTTCCCAAACAGGGCAAAAAATTATTAGATGAAAAACCAAGATTAAATTAGTCTCAGCTCTAAAATCACTTCCCCTCTGGTTTCTCTATTAACATTTACTGCATCTCGAGTAGAGCCAGGGAGGCGATCCTCCCCCTCTATGCGACGCTGGTCAGGCCGCAGCTGGAGTATTGTGTCCAGTTCTGTGCGCCCCATTTCAGGAGGGATGTGGACAACATGGAGAGGGTCCAGAGGAGGGCCACCCGCATGATCCGGGGACAACAGGGCAGACCCTACAGTGAGAGACTGCGGGACTTGAACCTATTCAGCCTCCACAAGAGAAGGCTGAGGGGGGACCTGGTGACCGTCTATAAACTCACTAGGGGGAACCAGAAGGGTTTCGGGGAGACGCTGTTTCCCCTAGCCCCCGCTGGCATAACAAGGAGTAATGGGCACAAGTTGATGGAGAGGAGGTACAGATTGGACATCCGAAAAAACTACTTCACAGTTAGGGCGGCTAGGAGCTGGAACCAACTTCCAAGGGAAGTGGTGCTGGCCCCTACCCTGGGGGTCTTTAAGAAGAGGCTGGATGCCTACCTGGCTGGACTCATTTGAGTCCCGTTTTTGTTTTTAGGGTTTTTTGTTGTTCTCCCGCCCTGGCGGGGGGTCGGGCTAGAAGATCTATTAGGTCCCTTCCGACCCTAAAACTATGAAACTATTTATGTTGCAGGATGTAACATAAATGTAACATCAACTCTCAACCCAGGACCACCTGGTTTCCTTAAGAGTCACTTATGGAGGAGTTTTATCAAAGGTCTTAAAGAATTTCATGTTGGTACTATTGGGTGGGGGGGTTATAAAAAGCAATGTTTTACGTAAAAATAACCTAAAAATAGATTTAAAAAAATGGATTCTTGCAACTTCTGTAAGTGCCTCAAATGGAAACAGAAATAAAACAGCCGTGAATCAAAATCCCAATACTGCCGAGCTAGGGGATTAATGCACATTTCTAGTGCACAGGCCCATCAGCTATGCCCTTGCTGCATTCTTGACACATTCAGTTTGGTCCTGGGAGCCCAAAAATGACATGCAGGAGGCTGCCATCTTGGCTGGAGACACCCAGCTAACAAAAAGAAGGCCACAAACTCTCTGAAGCCGCTCTCATCCTGGTAAGCTGTGAAACGTAAGGGTTGGGCAATGGTTAAACCAGTGATTACCGCATTACCTTGACGTCCTCAAACCCTCACTCATGACTGTCCGTGCAGACTGCCTAACCCAGCATCTACTGTAGCCGGCTGGGCCTACCTGCATTGGCTAACTTGCCAGGACCGTGCTCCTAGCATGCTCCACTCTGTTAGCTTGCTGGATGGGGGCAGAGAGGGAAAAAATAAGCACAGGGACTGTTAGCATGGGAAGCAGGCTTTGGGTCACACTGCCAGACTTAGACACCACTCTCCAAACCCAAACCCATTGCAACGGTCTGGAGAACAGACCCACACGCTAGATCTCTGCAGCCTGTCACTGCTTTGCCTGACCCTACGGGCATATCTACAGCACCTCTGGGGGATGGCAAGGGATCAAGGCATACCTGATCCACACGGGCTACTCCTAGAAAGGGATGTGACCTCCGAGCAGCGTGGAAATGCACCAGTGAACTCTCTGCCTTAGGTGTCATTCACTGGGCAGACAAGCCTTTAGAAACCCAGGAGGCCAGTGTCCCTCCTCTGAGTGCCTCCTCTCTGCCTTTTGCCCCTCTTTCCTTTCTACCTTTTGCCCTTCAGTCTTCCCCATCCTCTTCCCCACACAGTGCATGTGAAGAAACAGCCCGCGAGCTTCCAAGCCACCCAGCCAGGCAGAAATGCACGAGGTGCAAGGCAACAGCGCTCTGGGAAATCAATACCCAGAGCGGAAAACAGATGTCTAATGTCACCAGGCACATGGAAGAGCAGGCAAAGCATGGAGTGAGATGAATCGCCAGTCTTTGGGCAGATGCTAAACCAGATTTGGATTTGCCCCACCTATGCCCCTTCCTAACTCAATTTTTATGAAGCTCCTTCACCAGAAGAGCTGGTGGACGTCTGGGGGAAGAGAACGAGGATTTGTTTTGTGAGGACAGCACCTCTCTCTGGAGAAGGGCATGGCCCTCTTGGAGAGGTGTCATCGCACCGGGATGGCCGCACTGGACGGTCTCCAGCAGTGTAGGTTAAGGGAGCCTCAAGTTGAACAAAGCTGAGTTGGCCCTGGGCTTCTAGTCACATTTGAAAGCAGATCCCCTCCCCGGCATTTATGGAAGCAATTTGAATGAAAATGCTCAGGATTCTCATTACTGCCCTGTGTCTCCCTCCACCAAGAGGCTCCCTCCTGGGGCAACTGCGTTATACCACCCTGGTCAAGTCTCTGCTCCTTGTGATCTTTCTAAGCATGCACCACTAGTGTCTTCAGACACCACATACATGCAGATTCATGGGAAAGGGCGACAGTCCAGGGTGGAGTAAAAGGTCTCTGGCTCCAGTTGCTGTCCGAGATTCTCCTACCAACTGCTACAGATTTGCCGTTTGACTTCGGGGTGCTCCCTCAGCCTCTGCTCCTCCCATCTTTAATGCAGGGATCCTGATAGCACTGGAATACGCTGATCAGAGGCATCATTGGACTCACTCCACACAGCAATATGGCACTGTCTCTTCTTTTGAAAAAAAAAATTGGCAGTGGCCTGCACTTCAGGCCCTACAGGCCATGAGTCTACGAAGGCACAAGTTCAGATCTGCTTAAAAAGGCATCATTAAAAAACGTTAAACTAGGAAAGAGAAAATCACTTTAGAAGCCTCGAGCCATGACCCGTCCCTGCCCAAGGATGCATGCCAGCACCCTCCTCCCTGCAAAATGCAAAGCTCAGTTACCAGATACCCCCTACGCCTTCCCAGGTTCTTGTCTGCACAAATAAAACACCAGCATTTCCCCCCGGCCCCTTGTTTTGGCCGGCCTCCCTGAAAAAAGAAAGGCTGCAAGTTTCATAGATTCATAGATTGTAGAGTGGGAAGGGACCACAATGGATCGTCGTGTCCGACCCCCTGCCCCGGCAGGAAAGAGGACTGAGGTCAGACAACCCCAGCCAGGTGACTATCTAGCCTCCTCTTGAAGACCTCCAAGTTAGGTGACAGTACCACCTCTCTTGGCAGCCCGTTCCAGACTCTGGCCACCCTTACTGTGAAAAATTTCTTTCTAATGTCCAACCTGAATCTACTCTCCACTAGTTTGTACCCATTATTCCTAGTTACTCCTAGGGGTGCTCTGGTAAAAAGTTTGACCTGTAGAGCTTGCATCCAAGTATCAGAGAGCTCCTGGGACCCGAGTGCTCAGCTCAGGCAGCGCAGTTTGCCTTATCCCAGCCTTCTCAACCACATGAAAGTGGTCCTTCAACAACAGGCCTTTCAGCAGCCCGTCAGACAGTCTCTGCCTCCTCCTCGCTCCCTCTAATGAAATCAAGAGGGGAAACCAAGCCGCTCCAGAAAAACAAAGGCCACATCTGTGTGCGTTGCAAACCTCAGCACGCTCCCATGTCGGCACGTTTCCGGCTTCGCGGCTCTCTCCATTGCAGTGGGTCCTGCCTCCACCTGCTCTCAAGGACGTGGGAAAGAGCTCCCTTTGGGGGACCCCAGCTCATGGCCAAGTGCTAAGATCTCCCTAGTCCCTGCCACGGTTTTGTGGCCATCAGCCTTGGTCAAGCCACGTTTTGCCTGAATGCACAGCCTTGCCATGGGAATGACGCACACAAAGGGGCTGGGCGGGTGGATTGAAAACGGAAGGAGCTAAGGACTAGGAGAGAGGAAAGTGAGACAACCCCTGTCTGCTGGAGCAGAGGGAGCACGAATTTATGGACAGCAATAACAGATGGTCCACGTGCTGTAGAAACATCCAGGAAAAGGTCTGTATTGCCCTGGCATTTGTATTTATGGGGCTCCCTTCTGCCTGCTGCACCCCCTAAAAGACTCGGACCTGAACAGCTGGACTCTAGGTGCCAGCAGTTGCCACGTGCCAGTGGTGGGAGCCTCACCGGGCTGCCCTCTACAACCAGCTCCTCAGAGGAGATGTGCAGGGTTTGGCCCACATGCAACCCCACTGCTCCCTTTGGGTACTTTGCCCTTCGGGTACAAAGATGGACAGCAGATGCCGCATGGCCCTGGACAGACACTCCTAGCAACCCCTAAGGACCATGAAGCTCAAGAGGCTTTTTGATACCCAAGAGTCTTCCCCATTTCTGCAGCAAGCTTGTTTTGCCCAGCTCACACAATGAAAACAGTTGCTTGCTAATCACCTTGTTTCCCATAAAGCCACAGGATAATACGGTTAAGCACAGCCCTCAGGATGTCACATCTAGTCCAGGTTCCTGCTCAGGGCAGGATCATCCTGCCCATTTACTGAGTCAGACTGGGTGTATCTATCCCAGTATCATGTCCTACACTGGGGCGCGATGGATGCTGGAACGGGGAGGGAAGAGAGGTGAACAGCACGTCCACCCCCAGCTCCTCTCCCACTGCAGCTTCCAGCAGTCAGAGGTTTGGGAATTCCTGATTCAGAGGCTGCAGCCTTATCGACCAGGTTCAATACCTAGTGATGGACCTCTTCTCCAGGAGCCTGTGCAACCCCCTTTAGAAGTGGGTCAGACTACCGGCCTCCACAGCGCCTCGTGGTAGTGAATCTCACCAGTTAATTGCATGCTGCACAATCAGAAGTGATCGGGACTCCGCAACCTCTCCTGGCAATCTGTCCCAGTGATTAACTACCACCATAGCTAGAAAGCTCTTCCTAACATCTAACCGAAACCTTCCTCCATTGATTCAAACCTGCTTATTCACATCAGTATCCAGATGCTCACCACCACAGCATAGCAGTGTCATGGATTAACAGCATGGCATGGGAATGTGCATCCAAACCATCATCTAAACCCGATGCAAGACTACCCAAGACTTAAAGCTTTCAAAATCACCTAAGTGGATTAGCAACGCAAGATCTGTTTTCAAAGGGGACTTCAGCACTTTGGAATCTAAGCAGCACCACTGGGATTTAGGAGCCGGAGCACCCTGGGTAGAGCTGGGGAGTCTCTGCTGTAACTGCACTGCATCCGACTAAGATGGGGAGCTGGGCAAAACTGGAGCAGAGCCCTAATACAGGGGCATCTGAGCACCTCCCGGTCATTTAGAAGCTGCACAACACACCTGTGACTTTGGGACTTGATACGCTCCCCACCAAGGCAGAGAAAAGCTAAGCAACCCAGAAACCAGCAGAGAAGCAGGGCACTGAACTGGGGCTCTGGTTAGCGCCTCTTCCTCCTTTTACAGGCGGGTCCCTTTCTAAAGCTGTTCTTGCCTTGGTGGGGCAGCACAGAGCATGGCACAAAAACAAAAGCTCCTTGTAAGCCCCTTTGCAGGGGATGAAAGGAAAGAGAACGTAGCAGTTTAATAGGGATGTTGCTTCCCAGGGGCTGGCAGAGCCGGGCATGTCCGGGGAGAGGGAGGCAGGGCAGCAGGCTGGGTCCTGGGATGGATGGTGAGCCCATGTGCTGTCTGGTGGCGAGCACAGAGAGCGCTGACTTTGCAATCGGTTGCCTCAGCAGCAGGGTCATCTGGGGCTGGAGCTCCCGGATAGCCAGAGAGCCTCACTCCAGCCTGCACACAGAAGTTAAACAGTAACCGTGCTTAGCAGGGAGCTACCTGGGCAGACCAAAAATAACTTCCCCAGACACTGCTGTCCTGAAGTCACTGGTACAGCCCACTGGCATCGGCCATCTCTGCTGCCACGCAGCCGGGCCAGGGAGAAGAATTTTCCAAAAATGAGCTTTCCCATCCTCAGGGCATGGGACAGCTGGGGAGCAAATAAGCTCCTCGGTGGAGCAGTGAGAAGCCTGGAAGCAGCCTCCACCTGCCTGCAGCCAGGGAAGTCACCAGGCAAAGTCTCATTGCAAGCTTAGCTGTGTGTTTTGGGGTAGTGGTGGGAACACCAACCCACAAGCTCCTTTATTTGGCAGGCACTGGGGCTCTTGAAGGACTGGTGAGCTCCTTAGGAGGAACATTTACTAGTGGCAGCAGCAAGGGGGTCAGGATGCAGACACATGCCAGCTTCTATGGAAGAATTTATTGTAGATTTTACTCTGTGTAAATTTACTCCCTAGCAAGGAGTGGGCACGTACTCAGCTCGTCCAGCTGCCCGTAACAGGTGCTATTCCAGCCCACAAAAGCCACAAGGGATGTGGTTTTCACTGAGCCACCAAAAGTTCCCCCGGATGACATTCCAAGTTGGACATTTTCCATGCAATGAAGTTGCTACACATTTGAAAGGAGGAACTTTACCCTAGGTCAGAGTGGTTCACCACGTAAAAGGGCTGTGGTGAGCCTCTGCTTTGTGGCATAGCCAATCTGTGGTGTGTCCACATCCTTGGATCAACCAGTGTGCGACCTTTGGCCCGTCAATCTCATTTGACATCAGCATTTTGTTTCCACTCGAGCCATGACCCCAGCAATACAGAGATGGAAAGACACTGTGATAATACCACTGAAAACAGGTTAATGTCCTGATTAGGAGTTAGACTAGCATGTGACCAACCCAGTCCTCATCGGTAACCCATTAAACTATAGTGTGTCTAATGGTACAATGATAACACTCAGCTGTTTGACAGGGTTTTAGTTCATACAGTTTAAAATGCTGATCAGAGGAAGGAGTTATTAGGCCCATTGTACAAGACAGGGAAACTGAGGTAGAAAGAAGCAAAGTTACTTGCCAAAGGTCATCTAGCAGTGTGATGAAAGAGTTGGACGCAGACCTCAGATCTCTCGTTTCTCATTCAGGGATGTGCCCTTGCTGTTTGCTGGAGCACCGGAGAGGCTTCTGACAGGTATGCCATTGAAGGAAGTGCCAAAATCTTGGAGACTGATAGCTGCTAGTCCCAGGTCTCCGAGGTGTATGCAGACACTTCGTGCTGCTCTGTTCTCCTGTCCTTTCTTTGTAAACCATGAAGAGTCCCAATGAAATGAGACTGATTCAATTAAGCTGCTAATGCCTGGAAAGCTCTGGGAGGCTGGACTGCAGTGTTAGCACTAAGTAGTGATGCACTCAAGGGACTCCACGTGCGCTCATCAACAGGCCCCAAAGTGCTCGGCAAAGGAAGGATATCCCGTGCCGTGCCATGACTTCTGTCAGAGACAACTCGAGCCTGTCCCTTAGAAGCAGACATCTGGAGGAGATGCGACATGGTCGAGTCCTGGAAGGAGAAAAAGATCGCTTTCCCTTCACAGAGCTTCTATGCAAACGGCTCGCAGGTGAGCTTTCTTTCTGTTGAGCGCAGGCACCGGAGGGATTCATTCTTGCACTCCAAGGGGATTTCATTCCAGCCATGGAAAGCGCTTTGGTGCCTTTGAAGGGTTTTTGCAACCAGGTGTGTTCTTTAAACCACAGCTGCCTTTCTGCTTGCTGCTGTGCGCCGCTCAGCCAAGATGCCAGTTGTCGTGAGTTTTAGAAATGTGTCTTAGATAACGGAGAATGCCCTGGAAGGGAGGCTTGCGCGGCAGGTGAGACAGCAGTGATTCATCCAGGGTCTGCTGTTTGAAGACGGTCAGATTTTACATTTCTGGCATTCAAGACCGGAGGTGTTAATAGAGCAGGAAACGACCACTCCTCACCTCTGAGGTCACCTGCTAAGACGAAAAATGCTGTCCTGACCAAAAAAAGGGAACTCTGTGCAGGGAGAGCCAGTCAGATGTTTTCTGATGGAGCATTTTCCAGGTAGAAAATACCAATTCGTCAAAACCTGCATTGTAGAAACAGGCCAATTCCAGTGACCTTCTGTTTGGAGAAAGACACTTGAACAACGTCGACCAGCTGGAATAGGTGCCGTTTCCTGTCAACTTTTTCAACTTTTTGATGTTTCCCTACTGAAATGACTTTGACCTCTTGTCCTTTATATAACAAAGATATAGAAGCTATATAACCATATTAAAAATTAAAAATTATATTAAAAATTAAAAATTATATCATCTAAAATTAAAAGGTCTCAATCAACTGTTGAAGTTTCTTTCCCAGAATTTGATTTTATGGATCGTGGCAAAATGTTCTGTTTTCACTTCATTTCAGAAGATGAAAAAAAAATCCAGAGAAGCATGAATTGCCTGTGAAGTAGCAACTCCGAGTCTTGTCCAGCTCTGGATACCTTGCCGGAGAAGAAAGTAGGGGAAGATCAAGAGCATATTAAGAGAAGACTGGATTGGATCTCAACAGAAATAGATACGTATCTTTCTAAGGAGCTGTAACAAAAACCGCTCCCCTTCTGAGCGTGTCTGCTTGTTTCTAGAGGCCCAGGTTCTTGACAGACGCAGATTTAAAAGCATGGCTCATCCTGAAAAGAAGTGACTCAAGAGAATAAAAAACAAAACACTCCTGCTGTCTCCTCTTGACTGCCTCTTACAGATTTTCCTTTTGTAGCACAAAGATCAAGGATGCTGGCATGTTTATTTGCTCAGGCTAAAAGACCCTCGGGACTGGGCTTTACTTATATACGTTGTGGTAGTATAAGTGATGCCGTAGCCATGATGGTCCAGAAGTTATGCAAAGAGCAAGGATTTAGGGTGATCTCTTATATTGGACCAACTACGTGGTTAGGATGGCCTTGACAAGACTGCAAATGCAAGACAAGCATTCCTCAGATCAGACCTGGGACGAATGCCTGCATTCAAAAGCTTGTCTAACTCTGTCCTAGCTACATAGTTGGTCCAATAAAAGATAACACCCTAAGAAATCCTTGCCTCTCATGTATAGAGCATCCTGCGTAACAAGACCCTAGTCCTGGTTAGGACTTCTAGGCACCAAACCTGCTGATCTAAAGCCTTCCAAAAATCATGAGCATGGCCCAAAATAAACCATGAGCTATTTTTTAAGATGTAAATGTTGGGTTAATTTTGTGTTCTGGTTTCACACCCCCATGGGTGTAAACACTATGGGTTAGAAACTTACTACTTTTATTAAAGCAAAAACCAAGATTCTCACATAATGACTGGACCCTAGCAGCAAACATCCACAAAAAAAATTGGAGACAATACACTGACAATCAGGGAGAGGACAAGGGAGAGGGTAAAGAAAAAGAAGCGGATTCCTCTGGACTACAAATCTGAACATCTCAGACCTCAAAATAATTCAACCAGTTATTGACAGCTCCCTTTTAATGCCATGCCATGCACCTTTTGTCTGTAAGACTAATCTTTCCTTACAGGGTTTTATTGAATCACAATAGAATAGACTTTTCATTAGGTAGGAAGAGCAGTGAGCATAAACATGCTTTATGAGATCGAGGATGCAGTCATTCCCAGTGCAGAACAGCACACAGAGCCAGGCCCTGGTTTTTTTTAAACACATGCCTTTGCAACAGCTTCCAAACACTCATTTAGGATACTATATGGGGATGGCTGTATGCAGGAGAGAGAAACCACTACCAGGGCCAGCTGCAAGGTTGCTTCCGTTCCTTGCCCATCCATAGCGCCAGAGGATCTCCAAGCACTCTGCACACGTTGGTGAACGGGGCCTGTAGCGCTCCCAGAGGGCACTCGGCCCCGTTACTCAAGGGCACAGGGACAGCTGTGACAGGGCAGCTCAGGTTCATGTAGGGAGCCTGCAGCAGAGCCCGGGATGTGGCATTTAGCTCTCCCTGGGCCCAGACCAGTGCTCAAACCAGTCCTTCCATGTCTCCTCCACTCCCACCAGTCACCCCTCTAAACCACCCCCAAAGCTCCCAGTACACTTCAGCCTGCAGACTCACCTGTAGCTGGCATCAGGTTTCTGCTAGTCTGGGTGGTGGGCGACAGCAGCTTCAACTGTGCTGGTCACTCAGGCTGCGTTTAGGAAGAAACAAGCGGCTTTAGTACAGCATCGCCAGAAGTCAGAGCAAATATCTGCTCCCCATCAGTGGCTAGCTAGCAGGAAACCTGCACCCACCCAAAGCAAGGCTTTGTGGCGGCCACTGCCTTGTGTTCACTTGAAGCTCAGTGACAGCCAGAGGGATAAAACTCAGGTCCTCCTGCTGTTCGGTCGGGGGCCAAAGGAAGAGCAGTATGCTGTGAGCGGTATAGGGTGCATGACACACAGGAGGGGACATTCTGAATAACCCTGCCCCCCCAAGAGCCATCTGTTTGCTGAAACTCAGATAAAGAGCTTGTTTAAGGCACAGTGGAAAACATGCTTTGTTGAAGGCTAAAAGGGCTGTAAAGTGCTGAGGATCCGGCTGCATTGATACCACGGGAGGCCTAGGTTTCCATGGGAATGGAGCGTGTATTTAGTTCGAAGAGCAGAGCCAGCGGACTCGCAGCTTGCCACGTCTGACCTGCTGCCAGGGGCAGGAAAGGAAATCTCTGTGCCCACCAGCCTGGAGAAGCCCCCATCTGCTAAGGCTGGGCGGAGGGTGCCCTTCTGCTTGCAGCAGGGATACGGGCTCCAGGTGCTCACGTGGCAATAGCTCTACCTACTTCTGCCTCTTTGACTTCCACGTGCCTCCCTAGTGAGGAGCGATCCATGCAGCAATTAAATAAGACAATGCAAGAGCAAGCCACCAAGTTGTCCTCTACCAACAGGCCAGTCAGCCCTGGGGAAACTCTCTTACCGTCTGTAAGACGTGTCTAACTGCAGTGTCTAGAAATGCCTGCTGGGATGGTGCTCAGCCCTGCGCCTACGCAGAGGGATATCCGATTTAAATTAGCAGCACGACACCCAGTGCGGGCTAACTCCCAGAATAGTCACCCAGCTTCTCAGGCAGGTGTAAAGCTTCTCAAGCTGATCTAAAGCCATCACGGGATCCATCTTCCTGAGCTCCAATCACACCTTTGGCCACAGCATAGGCAGACCCTTCTCCTGCCCAGAAGTGTTTGCAATATAAGCAGGCTAACAGGGGGGAAGCAGGTGCTCAAAGAGATGCAGGGACTGGAACAAATGCACACACAGCAAGTCAATGGGCCAAGCTGGGGTTCAAACCCAGGTTTCAGGACTCCCAGCACAGCACAGCACCCTAGCTACAGGGCTGCAGAGCCAGACCTCTACCAGGCCTGGTTGCTCCTTTCAAACACTCACATGGCAGAGTGGAAAGACAGCTCTGGGGAATCAGGGATGGCAAAGACCCTGGCACTGGTGCTTCTCCCAATTCCCCTATGGCGCCAGGCCGCGGTCTCAGGCAGTGCCGCTATCCTCAGGGGCAGCTGGAGCGGTCACGCAAACAGTACATGAGGGGTCTGCTGTGTCTCAGGAATGGTACAAAAAAAACCCCAGACTCCTTCCTGGTCCAAGCAAAGCAGGTTTCCTAGAATTCAAGGATAAAATAGGAATCCTTGTCATAATGGGGTCTCTGACGCATGTGATTTGCTGCACTTCTAGCTGGGACAGCATTCGCCAGCCGGACCAATCATTAAACAGACATTGCCAGGGACCCCCATTCCACGTATGCAAACTCAAGGGGCGTGAGTAACGGCAAAGTGTTTTGGAAGAAAATTAGAGAAAGGATCAACCAAATGCTTAAATAAAATCCCCTCACATGTGGAGCACCTTCAGAAAGCTGAGGGGTCTCCCAACCATTATTACCTCCCTCGTCCCAGAACTTTCAGCAAACTAATTATGGGGAGGACAGAAAAAGACCTGCCCTGTTTTGGGCGAAGTCACATGCAACCAGATCAGGACACAGGGACAATCTAGCAGGGTGACAGGACAGCTCATGATATCATCCCTGTCCTTTGGGATCAGCCCCTAAAACAGCTTGTGCACTAAGAGGAGCTATTTTACTTCCCTGCCGCAGTCCCACTCATAAAGACGTGGCTGCAGTAAAGTAGGGTCACAAGAAGCTTCAGACAGGGAATGACACCTATAAGCACGACGGGCTCGTGGCTGGGTACTGCCTTGAGACTCGGGAGACCTGGGGTCCATTTCCAGTTCTGCCACTGAGTTGCTACACAGTCACGGGCATGTCACTTCACCTCTCTGTTGCCTTTTTGCCATGTGTGCACGCGCGTGTGTGTGTGCGTGCATGCACATGTGCACATTAGCTTGCAGACCTATGGGGCTCTAACTAGATACATGTACAGTGTTCATCAACATCAGGGTCCAGATCTCAGTAGGGACCTCGAAACACTATGGTGGAACAAATCCATAACAAAGCAGCATAATGACTATTGCTAACTTTAAGAGACTTTGCTTGTGTGCACACATACTCAGGGCCTAACCATAGCTCTCTGAGTGCTCTTCAGAGCCAAACTTGCTTTTAAGGGTGTCTGCCATGCTTGTAAGAGGTGAAGAATCACTTGACCCGACACACACAGTGAGAAGCTTGAAGCCAGCCAGAAAGGAGATGCGTAAAACCTCAGGTCAAATATGACAGCGATTGGTGATCACTTTTAGAAGCCCAGAGCTTCAGAGAGACATGGAATCACACACTCGCAGCTGCGATTTCTAGAGGGATCCCAGTGCGCTCCATTATCAAGCGGCTGTGGGGTTCCACTTCCAGCACAACAGCCATTGCACGGCAGTTGTCAGTAGGTGTCAGCTCCTGTTTTTTGGTCTTGGCTCAGATAATGAGACAGATTGAGCCCTGGAGATGAGCATTCAGCACTGGGCTTGCACAGAGAAGGAGGGAAGCAAGATGTCACCCTTCAGTCTATACCATGGCTAGAGGGAAAAGCACAAAGTAGGAGGAGCAGGAGACGACTCCAAGCTGCTTGGTCGTCCGTCATTTGACATCTGTGCTCCTGAAAGGGGGCTTCATTTGGGTTCCTTTTTCTCTCTGCAAGTGTAAATGCAAGGAAGCTGGAATTGCTACACAGCTAGTGTGTCCAGCCCAAGACCTCCAGATCTAGAAGCACCTGAATCTAGAACTTGAGCTAAATGACCTGGGCTGGGATTTTTAAATGGGAAAGGCCTGTTGCTTCAGTGCCCTATTGGTGCTTCTGAAGATGCCAGCCCAGGTCTGAGTCTGGCAGCAATCTGAGATACAAACCTGTTTATGTGCTCCAGCCACAAGAGAGGGACAAGGACACAGCCTGATGTGTGGACAAAGGGGCTTCTGAGACCTTCAAGTGCTGCTAGGGCAACCTTACAGCTACTAGACTCCAAAAAATCCCGGGCAGTTTTGAATGGGTGATTCAAGGCTCCCAGGCCCTGTCCATATAGAGCAGGTGCCCAGTGACACGTCGGGACATAGCAGACAACTCTTTCACCCCCAAATAACAGCTGTGCCAAGCATTTTACTAATGCTGGTCACAGCCTCTTGGAGCAAGGCTTAAGCATGGGTGCAGACCAGCTGCTGTAACCAACTCATTTCCCCGCAGCGTGCCAGAAAACCACAAACATTGCAGCTGCCATTCCTAAACCCAGCTTCCGCGCCATGCCACGTGTTAGCAAGTTAGCGAAATATGTTTCAGTTCAGCACCTGGGAGTCTGCAGGTCCTGCAGGACAGGTCTCCCTTATTGCTCTAGACCAGAGATTCTCAACCAGGGTGCCACGGCACCCTGCAGGGCTTTAAGATCTTTTCAAGGGTGCCACACAATGTTAGCACCATTAGGTTTACCAACATGATTCACAAGACAAACCCGGAGATTTAAAATAGAAATCCACTGCTGTGGTCTTTCTGGGTTCTTTGCCTACAAAAAAAACTGCTCTACTATTGCTCTATAGGCAAAAAGAAGAGCAAAAACAAAGAGCTGGCACTTTCCAAGGCATGCCTTGAGTCTAAAGAGGTTAAGAACCGCTGCTCCAGGCTGCCCATGGTCTGCCGAGGCCTGAAGAAAAAAAAAGGACTGAGTTCTGGTTTAGTGATGATCATTATCTTTGCTGCGGGGAGAGAACAGGAGATGCATGCCATTTGATCAAATAGAAACAGGAGAAAGCGACAGGAACAGTGACCGAGCCATTGCACGTATTTGTTTCTATTTTGGGGAGGATTTTCAGTGACGTTAAACATTTCCCTTTGGGTTTGAGGGCTCGGTGACATAGAGGAACGCATTCAGAGTGAGCTCCCTCTCTGGGGGACTCCCCAGCTTGCAGGGCTCTGGGAAGAGTCCACTTTCAGGTTCTTCCTTTCTCTCTCTCCCTGGCTTAGGGTAACACATGACAAGGCATAATGGAAGCTTTTGTTTGCACCCCATATAGCTGCGTGGGATTGTGAGTCAGCACTGGGGAGAGAACAAGAACCACCACCGTGCAAGTCCCCAGCCACTGAAGAGGAGCTGGAAAGGCCCAGGGTCACGTACCTTCCTCTCATGCTGCAGTTGCCTTTTCAGTCTTTCCTTGGTCCCCTTTCTGCGTTTCATAAGCAAAGCGTCATTGTGATAATGGCAATGCAACTAGATATCCCCTACCAGGCAAGGCCTTGCTCACAGCTGTAACAAATGCAGGTCAGTATGACCTCCTCTGCCAACACCAATTGAAACGCACAGAGAGGCAGGTTCCAGCGAGGCCCTCCCCTGGGCATCCTATATGATTCCTGGTTTTGTGACGCATGCAACATTCAGCTTCATGGTCTTTGCACTGTGGGTGCTTAATTTGCCACCTGTAAAAGCAATGGCAGAACTCTCACTAGCCCCAGCCTGAATACATGTGCCCACTGTCACCTGCTGCCAGACCCCAAGGCAAGCTCCAGGACAGCCTGTCATACTGTACCAGGGGAACTGAGGCACAGCCCTATCTGCATACTCAGCCCTCCTGCCAAAGCAGCAGCCCTTGGCAAACCTTGCATCTTGGGTCTTCCCTCAATCCTTGAAGATCAAATGCAAGCTTTGATGAGTCCGTAACAGAAGAAAGGCCCAACATCAAACATCCTCAAAGGATCTTTGAAAACTCTTGGCGCTCTGGTGTAGCGCCCGAAGACTGGAAGAAGGCCAATGTGCTGCCTATCTTCAAGAAAGGGAGGAAAGTGGATCCGGCTAACTATAGGCCCATCAGCCTGACTTCTATCCCAGGAAGATCTTAGAAAAGTTTATTAAAGAGGCCATCCTTAATGGACTGGCTGACGCCAACATCTTAAGGGATAGCCAGCACGGGTTTGTTGCGGGTAGATCTTGCTTGACCAATCTCATTTCCTCTTACAACCAGGTGACCTATCACCTGGACAAGGGAGAAGAGATTGATGTCATATATCTTGACTTCAAAAAAGCCTTCGATCTGGTGTCCCATGATCCCCTCTTGGAGAAACTGGCCAATTGTCGCCTTGGGTACTCCACGATCCGCTGGCTGGAAAATTGGCTCCGGGGTCGGACCCAGAGGGTAGTAATCGATGGAAGTCACTCATCGTGGTGTCCTGTGACCAGTGGGGTCCCCCAAGGCTCTGTCCTTGGACCCATACTGTTCAACATCTTCATTAATGATGTGGACACTGGAGTCAGAAGCGGACCGGCCAAGTTCAGTTCGCCGATGACACCAACCTCTGGGGCAAAGCATCCACACCAGAAGACAGGCAGGTGATCCAGGCTGACCTGGACAGGCTCAGCAAGTGGGCAGACAGATGAACATGAGCCTGCAATGCGATGCGGCGGCTAGTAAAGCGACCAAAACGCTGGCTTGCATCCATAGATGCTTCTCAAGCAAATCCCGGGACGTCATTCTCCCCCTGTACTCGGCCTTAGTGAGGCCGCAGCTGGAGTAATGCATCCAGTTTTGGGCTCCACAATTCAAAAAGGATGTGGAGAAGCTTGAGAGAGTCCAGAGAAGAGCCACGCACATGATCAGAGGTCAGGGAAGCAGACTCTACGATGACAGGCTGAGAGCCCTGGGGCTCTTTAGCCTGGAAAAGCGCAGGCTCAGGGGTGATCTGATGGCCACCTACAAGTTTATCAGGGGTGACCACCAGCATCTGGGGGAACGTTTGTTCACCAGAGCGCCCCAAGGGATGACGAGGTCGAATGGTCACAAACTACTTCAAGATCGTTTCAGGCTGGACATAAGGAAGAACTTCTTTACTGTCTGAGCCCCCAAGGTCTGGAACAGCCTGCCACCGGAGGTGGTTCAAGCGCCCACATTGAACACCTTCAAGATGAAACTGGATGCTTATCTTGCTGGGATCCTATGACCCCAGCTGACTTCCTGCCCTTTGGGCGGGGGGCTGGACTCGATGATCTTCCGAGGTCCCTTCCAGCCCTGATGTCTATGAAATCTATGAAATTAAGCAAGCTCTATCAGGAATGACCCATTCCCCAGGACTTGCATCAGGTTAGAGAGGCAGCATGGTCTAATGGGTCGGGCACTGGAGTGGGGGTCAGATCTGGGTTTTTACCCCACCTGCTACCTGACTGGATGACATCTCAGGTGCATCAGCATGCCCCACAGCACCTCCATTTCTCCTCCCACCCTTTGCCTGCCCTGTCTATTTGGACTGAAAGCACTTTGGGGCAGGTGGTGGCTCTCAGTGTGCACGTAGGGCTTGGATCTAGATAAGGACCCACAACTGCATTGCAACACAAAGGAAAGGAGGATTGATGATCTTACCGCTATAGATGGTACAGAGCTGGCGGGCCTTACTTCTAGTAGGGAACAGACGTGCTGTTAGCAGGAGTTGGTGACAGGGACAGCTGAGCTGGTTTTGAACTTGTTGAATGGGAAGAGCAGACAGTCCCCAAACACAGTTATCACAGTTTCAGAAACCACGGCCGAGACACCAGACCTGATGGAAAAGAACATCCTGAAGAGACACCTGGCTAATGCTTGTAGCCACAATGCCTCTTCCCATGTGGCTTTCTGTGTGCCCACCTTGCCATGCTGCTGCCCATAATTGCAACAGCCCTGCCTCCTCCTTCTCCATACCGCTGCCTCTATCACCGTGGCAGACTCGAGCGCTCAGGTTCTCATGCCCCTTCAGAAACGTCCGTGGTTGATCTCTCTATTGGGTATCATTCAGCTTTGCCACTGTGCTGTGGAAGGCATTCATCCCAGCGCACAACACACAGGTCTCTTTCCC
>NW_005841946.1:2604863-2633273 GCF_000455745.1 Alligator sinensis
GTCTCCTTCCCTGCGTCACAGCCCAGCCCTGCAACCCAGAAGTACGAGTGAAATAAAAAAGCCCTTGCTTGAAGCAAATCAAGTGCAGTTCTGCTGCCTTTGGGCCACACAATAAAAGATAACGAGGCTACAATGCCTCCCCTGCAGCCATCATCTCAATGAATTTTAATGAACAATAAGCACAAGGCCTATGTTGCCAGAGGGGCTATTACCCGTGCAAGTGAGATTGGGTTTTTCTTCCACGTCTTCCTCTGGCACCTCCATACATGCCTCAGGCTCCAGGGCAACACCCACAGAGGAGAAGTGAAGTAGGAAATGTGTACAATGGCACGGGTTCACAGAAGAGATCTACCTACACCCTAACGAGGGATGAGTCACGGTTTCAAAAGCTTCCTTTACCACTAGCAGGGCTATTTAAAGTCAGCTCTTGGCAGAGCAACGTATACAAGCTGATCAGGGCCACAGAAGACGGTAGTGGTGTATGTGACAGCGAATCACTCTTGTGAAAGCAGTGACTAGGAAACCACTGTCTCTTGGGGAGATGAATCAGAGAGATCGATTCTTGCCCTTCTGTTCGTACACTGCCACAGGGCACGAGCGATGGGGGATGCCAGGACATACGTTGCCAAAGCAGATAAAGAAGCCGAGGCCCAGAGAGCTAGAAAGGCTCTTCTCTCCAGCGGAGCGGCACTGCATCCGGCAATGGGAGGAGGACAGGGGTCTGTAGGGGCTGGTATTGATGAAGCTGCACCACTTCTGAAACTCACAGGGCAAAGGGAGCTCCAGCTCCATGGTGTAGAGGCCTCTCCGCCTCCTCTTGTATCTAGCCTTTGATTTTCCTCATCTCCTAGCTGCACATTACTCCTCGAGTCCATGATGGTGTTGGGTGCCCCCCCGCCCCGACTTCCATCCCCTTGCCTCTGCTATTCATGTCACATTCAGCTTTGGATCACCTTGTCGCCTCTCCTAGTCACCAAAATGGGCATTTGACCTGGTCTTCGCGCACTGCTGTCTCTGAGCTCCTGCTCCCCAGGGCCTGCCTCGCCTCTTCAACCTGTCACTCCACCCTCCTGCTCCTCTCCGCAAAGTCCTGCCTGCCACGCAGCCCTCCATCTGCTCAACCCGCCTCCCACCCATCAGCAGCGACTTTCCCCAGCCCTCTGCCTCACAGCAAAGCCTGGCTCGCTAAAGCCCAAGTCCGTGCTCTGTTTCCTCTGCCCTAAGCAAGTTCATGGAGCCGGCATAGGCCTTGGGCTGGAGCGTAGCCCCCTCCCACCTTTCAGTCTGGCCATATTCCCTGCTAAAGCACACTTCTTCCCTCTTCTCCTGGGGATCCACTCCCACAGTCTCTGTTGCCTTTGGTGCCCTCATAAAACCGTGTCCCCTCCCTCTGTGTTCAGGAATCTGCTGGCTCTCAGACTGGCAAGACCCCTTCCCCTATCCCCACTTCTTGTTATTCTCCATCTCTAACTTCACCCCACTCCCTCCAGTGACTCACCCTGTCCCACACCCGTTCATGAAACCCCTCTTCCCCACTTGGTCCCTTCTACTCCTGATACAAGGACACTCGGGTCTCTCTCATTCCTAAAAGCCC
This sequence comes from Alligator sinensis, assembly GCF_000455745.1. Lineage (NCBI taxonomy): Eukaryota > Metazoa > Chordata > Crocodylia > Alligatoridae > Alligator > Alligator sinensis. Next base: position 2,606,458 of record NW_005841946.1, read on the forward strand.
CCTTTGACCCCCAGTTTCAAGTTCCATCACGCCTCCCTTCGCAGACCGTCTCCTCTAAAGCCACGGTCTTCTGCCACTCACCCAGGATGGGTCAGTCCTCAACCCCAGATGTGCATTCTGGACACCACTACCACGTCCGCTTCAACACCCGCTCGGGACTCTGACACAAAGCTTTTGGAGGCCAAGAGTTTCTGTCCCTTTCAGAAAAGAGACCGCCTGGAACAATTCTCTGACCCCCACAGACAGAGAAACACCAAAGTGGAGAAAATTTGTTTTTGTGTAATGTATTTTCCATATTCCAAGCCAAATTGGCCAAATCGATTCCAAATCCGTGAGTTGTCCAGAACTGTACGTGGCCCTACTACCGGCAAACATCCTCCACCCCACCTGGGACTTCAGATGTTCCCAAATCCTTTGGCAGGCATCCTACTTGCAGGCCCAAGCCCATAGGGTTGGGGCTCGGATGCTCCCGAGTTTCACTTGCCCTCAGCCATAAGGCCCCAGGAGCAAGCTAGGGAGGAGTCTCCCTTTTCCATAAAGTGGGCATAAAGCCAAGTTTAACTATGCATTACCTACACGGGTACTCTGCCATGCCAGCGGAGGAGTCTTTCCTAGGCATGACTAGGAAGCCACTGTGGTGATCACGGTATTTCCCCTAGGTAGGCATACATTATGCTTGATCTGAGCCCACAAGAGGCCGAGCAGAGGGAAGAGCCTTCAAGGAGCTTGGAGAAAGGCACAGCACCCACGAGCTTACCTTACCTGTTGCTGCCATTTAGCAGCTTTCCCACTTTTGCTAATTTAGCCTGACAAAAGGCAACTCCTCCAATATGCGACTCCTTTCTTGCCCCCTTTCTTAGCTTATCATGCTTGAATGGAACCTAATTAGGAAATAATTGCTGCCCACATTAAAATAATATCCAATAGCTGAAAGCTTCCTTTGCCTTACCTGATTTAAAGCCCACCCAAGCTGAAGAGCAAAGATGTAAAGCACCAACTGTTGCTTTAAGAATGAGATCCTAACTGCCTAATGGCTCGTGCAATTGGCTTCCCTCTTTACTTTGCAAATGGTTTGACAAATGGGTACTTAAGAGACCACAGCTTGTTTTCAAAAGTCATTTAGAATTAGAGGGGCTGAATAAATGCTCATTTGTCAGAATGCCTCAGAAACATGGCAGCCTGCTAATTCATCATTTCCAACCAAAGCTGAGCAGCACACTGATAAAATACTGCGCCGTATCTAGCCGCATATCTCCAGCCAACTCCCCAGGTGCCCTGATAACCATTCCCTGCAGCAAGGGTTAGAGCTTGGCAGACTCCGAATTATTCCCCAAATGAACAGTTTGTAAATATGCATGCAGTTCTACAGTGTTAAGTAGTCTTTATTATTATTTATAATTGCACACTGCCTCCCCTTTATTTGTTATCAAAATGCACTCCGCTAAGTGTGTGGGATGCTTTTTCCAAGCTCGGCACACAATTGCACACAGCTATGTTTATACAGAGTCAATTTAACGCTGTACCCACAACGGGCCTGTTAAGGGTACACGGCCATTTAGGTACAGAAACGAGAGTGCACAAGCTAAACACTAGGTGTGCATAACCACACACATGCACAGACACAAGCACATTTGTAAGTGTGAGATGTGCACCTAATTAAAAATCTGTCCACACCCTCCCCCCCAGAATAGAGCTAATATCTTCTATATAATCCAGCTGAGTGGTTTCCCAGCCCAGCGAGGGAGAAACAGATTGTTTCTTTATTTTTTTGGTAATTACTGGTACCTCAAGCCTGGTCTCACTCAAGTAGTTTACAAGAGGGAGAAGGATGTGGTCCAAATGTAATTACAGTGCACACAGTGCAAATATTGTGGCCCGGAGGGGAAATTACAGTCAAAGATTTCTTCCCCCCTTAACGAAGCCAAAAAAAAAAAAAAAAAAAAAATCAAACCAGGAAATTGTTTCCTGGGTGAAAGGGGAATCGGAAAGTTCTGAGCCGTTATCCCAGGAGACGGATGGGCGGGTTTTGCTGGTCATGCCATCAAGGATTGCCACTTGTCTTGACCCTGCTGGAAGACATGCAGCATCCTGTAGCACAGCCCACACTGAATTCCAGCCAGACCCAAATGAGGCTTCCTGGGCTGGGAAAAGAAACCAGAAAACCAGCCTCTGAAAGTCCCTGCTCCACAATAAGTGTTTGCTTCAGAAGGGAAGCATAGGTCTGAATGCAGACATTTATACAGGGCAGGTGGACATTAGAAAATCTGAAGTCAGCCCTGATCACAGCGTGATTTCAGGGGGATGTCAGGCACGACTCACGATCTGCAGGCCCCGGCAGCGATATCACTGCCTACTACTGTGAACTGTTCAAAGGGCTCACGTTACTTGTCATCTGTACCGACTACAGCAGCATGATCTTCGCACGCAGGCTCATCATCTGGAACATAAGTATTTGTCAAGGCCGTGGTTGATAGGGGAAGGGCCTGGCTGTGGCATTAGGGAAAAAGGGAAGGGAGGGAAGGTTTCTGAAAGTATTCATTCAAGTTCAGCACTTCATTTCACTCTCCATGCAGCTGCCTTCTGCTGAGGCCAGAATAGTCAAGTTTTCTGAGCATGAATACTTGAAAATACATGAATACTTGAAAACTATAACTCTTTGCACAACAGTTGTATTCAAATGCCAACGAATGTAGGCTCATTACAGAAACCACTTGATGACCTTCTTGTGACTTTTCATACAGCCAGCATAGGAATAGTGCAAAGATGTATGATTCCTATAAGGAAGATGCCTGTGCGCGACTTCTTTTAGCGTGAGGATGTTGTCACATGCCAACAAACACACGGTCTTTGACAGATAGGGATCCATGTTCAATGGCATGGAAACCAAGATGACTGGAGACCCTAGATCTGCTGCAGTCATCATCCGCCTTCATAGCTGCTGAAAAGGTGGGTTACACTTTCCCCCCTGATCCACCATTGAGGTCTTCTTGGATCGCTCTTAGTCAGGAACCTCCCACTCGACCCGGCTGCTACCTACCAGGAGCATGAAGCGCCCAATGGCCTTGCTCTCAGGATCACTGGAACATGCCAGCTTCTTCACCCCTACAAGGTGGTGATCCCTGAAGAGGAAACGGATCCCCAAACCATTCTTAATGTATTCTTGGAAGTCTACGAGAGTATTGGCCTAACTCTAAACATCAGGAAAACTTAAGTCCTTCACCAACCTGCTCCAAATGGAGAACCCCCCCCCATTCAAATCGACGGAGAATTGCTGGAGAACGTGGATCACTTCGCCTATCTTGGAAGCCATCGTTCATCAAGGGCAGACATTGACATGGAAATACAACACTGCTTGAAATGTGTGAGCGCAGCCTTTGGACGTCTGAGTAAGAGAGTCTTCTTAAATCATGACTTCCTTGCTGAAATGGAGCTTTTCGGTTTATCGAGCTATTGTCAACCCAACTCTGCTGTATGGCTTGGAAACTTGGACCACATACAGAAGACATCTCAAGAGCTTGGAAAAGTACCAGCAACGGTGCCTTCACAAGATCCTTCAGATTAGCTGGGAGGACAGATGCACAAACATCAGCGTCTTGGCCGAAGCAAATTCCAACAGCACTGAGGCCATGATCATGCAAAACCGACTTTGCTGGACAGGTCGTGTTGTTTGGATGCCTGACGCCTGCATTCCAAAAAGCTGAAAAGAGGTCAGCAAAGTAGCAAAGGGCAAAGAAAGCGCTGAAGGCAAACATAAGGAGGTGTAACATCGACATCAACACTTGGGAGACCCTTGCTCAGGACCGACCAAATGGGAGGAAGGCTCTTTGGGAGGGACCTCAAAACTTTGAAACAGCTCACTGACAGACAGAAGAGGAAAAGAGGAACAGGCGAAAGAACATCAGAGCCTCCAACGCAGCAACACAGTGCCCATCCCTCCTGGAAACACTTGTCCTCTCTGCAACAAGACATGTGGATCTAGAATTGGGCTATGGAGCCACCTGTGGACTCACTGTTACGATCCTTGGAAGACCATCTTACTCGTGCATGAGTGATCACCCATCATCAGTGTAAAACCCATCTCATCTTGGAGACTGAACGTATATGCTGCACTTAATTCTCCGCACTTGAGTTAATGTCAGTAGCATCTCATCCAACAACTATTTCAGCTCTAAATAGGATTAAACAAGTTTATAAGGGTTTGGGTTCAGTCAATGGTGGCATTCAGATGTTCAAAGCAGTCTGTTTCGCTCTGTTGAATGCTATTTTGCAATGACATCTATCAGTAAATACAAACCATGCCATCACAATGCAGTTGAAACCTGTAGGCTGCTGGGATCATCCCCTATGAGACTACAACAGGTTCTTTGGTACCTATGAAACACCCCCAGCAAAACTATGGGAGAGATCACATGTTTCTCCATAAAAATAAGAAAGTGGTTTGTTTAGGCAGAGGGTTGAAAACCAAGATATTTTCAAAGCACAATGCAGGTAAGAAAGAATGCACATGTAAACTAGGGGAAGTAAGTGAAATGAATGGCTTGCTAGGCAATGCAATGTTTGGGTCTGCTTTGAATGCTCCAGATGATGTGAAGATGACTCTCACACCGAAGGAAGCTCTATAAAATCAGCAGAACAAGTCGAGTGGAAGATGAGTGTACACCGATGGTATCTAGCTAGTCACAGGATTAGCAGCTATTGCGGTTTCTCCAGTAGTGCTGATGGAAAGATGCTAATGCTTATGCTAAAGCATACAATGGAATTAGTTGGTTTGAGAGCCGAGCTTGCTTCTTCAAAGGTAACCTGGCAGCCAGCTATAGCAGAATATCAAACTTAGCAGTTGCTCAGTTCAGAACTGCTGTGCAAGAAAGGCACTCAAACGAGGACAGTGAGAAATCCTTGCTACCGCAGGTCTTAAGATCTAGCAGCACTTGTAGCAATCAAAAACACCCCCCAACTCCCGAGCTGTTGTATTAAAAAACCCTCTACACAGCTGAGCCTTCAAGCAGCTCCTACACTGGAAGGTGCCGCAGGCAAGAGCAGCCTGGAAGTCTGTTATCAGCGTCACAATGCTTGTTATTATTTGCTCTGCGGTAGCGCCTGGAGGCACCAGGCATCGATCAGGGTCCCATAATGCAAGGTACTGCACAAACACAGACTGACAATGAGGTTTCGCGTGGAACGTGTCATTACCGCGTGACATGTGAGCTTTTCCTAATTAACCTCTGGGTTCCTGAGAGATCCCAGAAGAAGGATTTTTCTTTTCTCCTGCAGATAAAAGGAGCTGAGGCTGCACTTCATCACGTTCAGATAACTCACCACTCCAGGGCAGAAATGAAGGCAGGGTTGGACTGCCCACGTGATGCTGCATCCCCCTCCCCTCTCCCCAAAGCCAGAAGAGGTGTCCTCCCACACACACCTGGTGTGAAAAGCTGCAGGACCTGAACAGCTGCTGCCAGGTTTTCAGAGGTGGGACGTTGCATTCTCCTAACCTCCTAAAGGGTTGTGCAGGGCAAGCAAGCAGATGCCACCTGTCACAGGTGCCAGTAACATCCTGCGTGTCACAGAATCGGGCCCACGGACCCACACACAAGGGCTGATTCTGTGATACACACACACACACACACACACACACACACAATCCAAGTCGGGCTCCAAAAAGTCATTCCCCCAGCGCTCGGCGTGCCCAGGGTGGGTCGGATCCTGTACATCAGCAGAGCTCCACCGATGCAGGTGCAGATGGCACTAGGCTAGTTTTTCCCCAACCGAAGGAAAAGCCCGCTGTGTTACCAAGGCAATAGATATTCCTTACCCTATGCTGCAGCACCAGCTGGTGGTTACCAAGAGCTGTTCAAACAAAATCCATCAGCGAAGGAGAAAGGAATTCATTACCCTTTTGGCTTCAAAGGAAAACACGTCTTTGTAATTAATCCAAGCACATGCCCTCTCTTCCTATTGACATCCATTTAAATAATCACAGAAGAAAAAAAAAATGACAAGTTCCTTTTAAAAGAAGAAAAAAGAAATCACTGGTACTTAACAAGCATGTACACTTTATATATCCCTAATACTCCAGGGGCAACAAAGAGAGCAGCTTTAATTATATGCAAACTCCACTAGATCAAGAGGAGAAAATAGTTAAAAATAGGAACACTTCCCCCCCCCCCCCCAAAAAAAAAAAAAACCCCTTTAATTCAATTTATTGAGCAGCATCTTTATTGCAACAAAAAAGGATTTGTAATAAAACGCAGCAAAACCTAAGGTTTCCACTTTACATGATTAAAAGCCATTTAATTAGAATGGGGGGAGACCCATAAACCTACTGGAGTGAGACATGCAATTCCATTAACACAAGTCAACGCTTAAACAGCAGGCACTTCGTGTTTTAAAATCAAACACCTGGACAACTACTGTGCAGAACATCAAAGGAAAACCATGTGAGGATCTCTCCTTTTGGAAAGAGAACCCAAAAGCACCATGGAGGGCACAGTGCATGTGTATTTACAGGGGCCAGGTACTCAAGTTAGCAGGCAATTCGAGGCAGCGTTCGAACCTGGCTGATTTGCTGGGTTATTGCCTCCACGATGGTCGGTGTAACGCCAACAGCAAAACAGACTGCCGTACATGAGAAACACACGGCAGAAAGAAATGCAAGCAATCCTTCTTTTCGGTTACAGGTCTCAGGACCCTGTTTACTCTCAGGGACGTTCTTCACTCGGAAATTTCTTGCTGCACACACCACAGATGTGGCTCCAAAGGGTTAAAGCTTTAATGCATTATCAGATCCAGAAGGTTTTTCCATAACCTATTCCCAAATGCCCCTATTAGCAGGGAATATGTTTTCCATTTTAGTCTAATGATGTTAATGGATTGTCAAAGCCTTCCACGCTGATTCGTACAAGTCATTTCATTAACAAACATTTGGAAGTTAATCAAGTTTATAAAAATTAAGCAGCCCTAGGTAGATACCAATTTTATATTAGAACCTTAATAAAATTAAACATTTGGAAGTGTGAGAAAATGCAACTTACTACCCCACAGGCCAATATATTTCTTGAAAGAAAGTTTTCTGTGAGTAGTGGAAAACACCTTAGAAACATGAAGCTGCAGAATCGGTTCCCACCGGCGCAGACTGAACAAGTTCTAACCGATGCAAGCAGAAAGGAAAAGCTATATACAGGAATCCACATTCAACAACTTCAATACCTCCTTCAAAACCCCACACTTAGCATACATCTTATAAAAATAAAAATGAAATGTGTATATTTATTCGGTGGTAGGGTGCAAAGACACCTACTACTGCAATGAGGACACTAACATTCAACATACACTTAAGGCCAATTTATCAGCATTCAGCACTGGCTGTAGTGCTGACCAGCATTCAAGTAGCTCCCTCTCAAATTCAAGGAGTCTACTCACCTTTGTAGACTTACTCACTGCTTAAGTGCGCCCAGGCTCAGGTCACCAGCCACTTAGCAGAGCCAGCAGCCGGCTGCTGGGAATTCACCAGAGCTCTTGGGAATTGCCTGCCAGGAAGGTATCCAGGTGTCTGTTCTGGGATGAGATGGTGAGATTTCCTCTCTCCTACCAAGGAACAGTCTGTTCTCCTGCTTTCTGCCTTCCACCTTGAAATGCAACATCAGTGACAACTCAACCATTAAAAAAAAAAAGTGAAAAAGTAATCCAATTTAAAGTAAATCCCAATATAAAACTGTGGGCAACTCATTTGGAGTGAAGGTGCCATCAGCCTCGTAAAAAGATGTCACAGCATTTGAAGTAGTCAACTCTCCTGGTCCAAAACACTGCAGCAACACGACGACGAACTCTGGGCTATGCTGATAGGGAGACAGACTTAGTTTGCAAGGTGAAAAACTACTGCTCTTTGCAGAACCAACCACAATACAACGTTCTGGTTTAATGAGCAGCATCTCTGATTTTAAAAGTTAGGGATATGCTCCGAGATGGCATTTCACCAAGCACTGCTCATGCACTATGGACTTGATCCTACCGTATTGAAAACAATGGCAATTTGATTTCAATCTAACAGACCTTTCATAACTTCTATGTATGGCAAGTATCCTTTGCACAGGACTATGAAATACTGATGATAAATCCTCCCAGCATTTTCACAAGGTAAGAAAACATGGAGTTTTAAAGTGCCTAGCTGCTGTAGAGAACAGTAACTTTGTAGGAAAAAAGCAATACATAATTTATGTTGCAAAATAGAGTACTTACAGTACTTTGTACTTTAATAGCTTTTGATATAGATATTTAAAATAAAGAGGATGCATTATTAAAAAGTTACACATTAGCACATTTATCACGGCCCATGCTAAATCAAAATCTAGATTAGACTGCCAGCATCACGTTTAAATCCTCAGCTGCTTTAAGTAATGTTTCATGGAGGTTGCTTTTTTAAACAAAAGAATTGATTGTTGTTTTGTTTTGTTTTTTTACTTAAAAACCATATACATTTATATTCAAGGATAGTCATATATAGAAAAAAAAGGAACCCCAAAGGTAAATTAATTTAACATTGAAAAAATATACACAACCTTGGAAAACATGATACCATTAGTATGTAGTTTTATACATATATGTATATATGGACAGATATAGATATATGTATATACAATACAGCATAAATATGTAAAGAACTAAGTGAAATTCCATAGTAACAAGTTATATTCCTTTATAATCACTGGCACACTGGTTTTTCAAGTTTGTCAATGCACCTGCTTGTCAATACTAACTATAACAGATACCAAAGGGCTGCTGAAAGGTCCCGGTTTTCGTAATGAATTACTTCCATTATAATAATTCACTGTTTAGGGAATTAAAAGCAAAAGGCGCACCGGGTTCTTTCCCTTCTCTCCACCCTCTAAAAATAAAAACCTTAAACCTATTTTCAATATGCTCGTGATGCAAATTTCAGAACGTTAACCATCTTTTCTCCAATTCAGCATCATTGCAATTTGGTGGGGGGAAACCAGCAATGCATGTTTAGAGACTGAGAGTTTGCTTTGACCATCTTTAGCATAAGCCAGCAGACCCGATTCTATGTTCTCTCTTGCATGTATTTTATACCCAGATGTTTCAACTGACTTCAGTGGAGATCTTCCCAATTTACAGCAGCATAACTGAGGCAAAATTGCTTTCAATGCCAGAGTACTAAGGTTGAGGTGACTGCTTATAGGCCTGGAAAAGTTATTAAAGTACATTCCTACAATATTTGGGGTATTTCGATTTTGAACACAAAGCATAGGGAGTGCAATTTTCAACACACGGAAAAGAAAAAAAAATATATCACACCCTGCTTTTCCCTCTTTAGCACCAAAAGAGAAAGGAAAGAAAGTTCTTAGGTTTTGTGAAGGAAAACTTGGAAGAAAAAAAAAAAGATCTGAATCTTTCTCACAGACACTCCAGGCAAAATTTTCTGATTTAAAAATAACAATTTTACTACAGGTTTCTATTTTAAACAACAGCTTGAAAATTAGAAGGTTTTTTTCCAAACACTTTTAAAGTTGTTGGGTTTTTTTTGACAGCCAAGTCCACAGCACAGTTAAAACCATGCTAGCAAAAAATCGCGCTTTTATGTCACTTCAGACTGCAGAGAGCTAGTTGCTAGCAGGGTTACCTTATAAAAGCAATACAGACAGGGGGGTTTCTGAGGACACAGCATTTCCATGCATGCTACACCAGTGCTACAAGATGACCTAAGGATGGAGGACTTCATACATGGGAGCAGAAAACCTGGGACTGAGGAACAGTGTTAGAATAATGATACCAAGAAATGCAATAAAACAGTTCACATTGCTTCAGCGTACTGTTAGCAGACCCTTTGTCACCAAGTTCCCAGCCAAACTTTGCACTGGGATGCAATGAAGGTGATATTAATATCCACATGCTGAGATAGGAAGGGAGTACTAGAAAACAGCTCAAAATGTACATGGGGAGAAAGTCCAGGGGAATGGGTTGGTGTTTTTAAGCTGATATTCTTAAAATCTGAAAAAAATGACAGATTTGGTTGTTTGAATTAAAATGAGTTTGCTTCTCAGCATAAAAGACATATGCCCATGTGAATGTAAAACAGGTCTGTCACCTTCCCAGATGAAAAGGGGTCCAGCTAGTTGACCATATTGCTAACAGAAAAAGAAGAAAGACTGCACTAGATGGAGATGCTCACTGATAATAAAAAAACCCAAACAAACCATGGCTTGCTTTCAATTAAATCCAAAATGTCATTTCTTCAGGAAGCAGCTAAAAATGTTTTGTTTTGTTTTGTTTTAAAGATTATTCCCAATGCCTGGTTGTATGCAAGAGATGATTAGCTCCTAGGCAAAACCAGCTACATCCCTTGCAAGAAACACAAAGCTTTTAAAATAGGTTTTTCAAACCATATCAAGGTTGTAACCATCCAAAGAAAATCTTGCCATGAAGGGAGAAAAATCAATCACTCATTACCATGTTGTAAGAAACTGAGAAACACACTGGAAAAAAACCACAACACATCAACTAGACTCACGCAGCTCGTAACAGGTTTACAAGGTTAAGATCTGGTATTGTGAAAATGTGTTGCTAAGGTTTCAGCTCCTCCCGAAAGAAAACCCATGGTACTGCAGTATACCACAGACATTTGATTTTATTTACAGGTAGGCTTTAAAATCATTAGGTCACTGTACTGTAGTTTCCCTGTATGGCACCAAGTTTGCTTTTTAAAAAAGTGTCTCCGTTTGCGTGCATGTGTGTGTCTCCGTGGGTGCGTCTGCGTGGCAGGCCCCCAAATGCAATGTTCCATTCGATATTCTCCAAAGATCCCAACGGTTCCTCATTTGGTTAAGCAGCCAGTGTATCAGAGTTCGACAGAGGTTGCAATTACATTGCCTTCAGCGCAGCAATGTGAGAGCCTAGATTCTCTTGCAGGTAATACAGCAGATGGAGTTCATAATGTTCTCCAGACTCGGGTACCCTTATACTGTGTCTCTCCTGAGGGTAGATCTAAAGTACAAAAGAGAGAGTTGTGAGCACACGCACCATTGGCATACAGCAGCATTTGTACCAGCCACCTCACACAGAGTAGTAACATCCAAGCAGCTGCGAGAGAACAGAGGGGAGTGTTGAATGCAGAACAGTAGTTCTTCATCCTTTCCATGCCCTGGCCCCTATGATACAGTAAGGAAGAATGATCTGGCACTCCTCTTCCAACAAGCAGTAAAGAAAAGGAGAGTTAGAAGCCAAAAGCTGGAGATCTCCTTTACAAGAAACCGTTAGCAGTAAGAGTGAAAATCCAACTATTTGCCTTGAAAGCTTGTAGTTACAGTAGCAAAATTAAACTAATGAAAAATGTTCCAAACTTCCCAAAAGGGAGACAGGAAGAAGACACTGCAGATTGCAGTTAGGCAATGGCTGTGCACTCTCTATGGCCAGAGACCGAAGCAGACCAGCACGTTATCTGGTGTCGAGTCTTCTCTGGCAACTCCTGTGCCCTCTTTTCAGCTGCCAAATTGAAACCTGACAATCCCAGCACTCCTCTCTTCACATACTTGTATTTATTGTGAGCATACTGCCTAGTGTGCACACACACACAACTACTGACTGTCTCTTTACAGTCCCAAACAAGTGTAAATACCAAAAACAGGCCAAACAGCTACACCAAACGTTGATGCACTTCTCTGTCCATCAGGACACTCAGTCTGAGGAATAGTGGAAAACCTCCCGTGCTGCAGCAGAAACGAAGATAACAAGGCTACTTTTGTATGCACACTCTTGACACTGTTGAGGTCCTTACCTGTAAGTCGTATGGTTTCCCGGCCCTCACTAGAAAGCTCAGCAATATACTAGTGTGTGCAAAGTGAACGTTCTCATCCAAGAATCCATGTAGCAGCAGCAAACGGTTTGGTCTGAGAAAGACAAGATGCACGTATTGAGACAGCTGCCTGGACCCTGCAAGGCATTTTGCAATCCACAGAAATTCCTCCCTTTAGTTTAGAGGCAAGGATTTTTGTGGGTAAGATCTTCTACTGGATGAAGGTTCTGATGTGATGAAGGACACCTTGCCTTCAAAAGCTTGTCTAACTTTATCACAACCACACAGGTGGTACAATAAAAGGTATCACCCATAAAAATCCTTGCCTCTTGCATGATTCCTAGACATGACTACTACAACAACACCCCAATGCTGTCAAAACACAGAAGATACTGAAATCCTCTCCCTTTAGTTTAAGCATTTTAATACCAATGGCCCCATCCCATAGACCCCACTCAGGCAGGGCTCATCATTTGTGTTTTCAGGTCCCATTCTCTCCTTCCTGGGGAGCTTGTCCTGAACATGTGAATCAGGGCTGTGTTTCTATGGTCTCTAATAGACGTTACATTTAAGACATGAGTAATCAGTTAATCGTGTCTTAAGTAGTAACCCAGCTACACGTTCATGCAGTTAGTGGTGTGATAAAACAGGGAATAAGCTATAAAATGATTGCAAAAAATGTGTAATAATTCTGTGGCTGGGTCCCATTGTGCCATAAACTGAATGCGTGGCCAAGACCTAGAAGCACCAGTCCGCTGATGGGCAATCCGACTCAGAAGCACACTGCAGCCTTGAAGGGCCCCCCCCGCCCTCTCACACCTAGGAACACAGACCAGCTGACTGGCGCTCCCAGCCACGGATGCACCGAGCACCTGGCTTACTACTTCCCGGTACAGGGGGAGTCCCGGCTCATGATCCCAGGCTGCCCTTGTACTGCCAATACTGCACGATTAGGATCTAAACCCTGATGCCAAAATCGCACCTCCTGCCATGTGCATATGACATGGCGAGAGGCACAATTGTCAGGATTGTGGATCAGATCCCACTGCACCTTTAATGCAGTGACTATCAGTGGCCTATATTAACTTTCCTCTCTCCACATGTGAACAAATGTACTTTAAGCTGCTTCCAAATGGGAGGGAGAGATGCTGCTTGGGAGTGCATATTAGCTGTTACCATCCGCTTGTAGCACCTGCAGGATCCTGTAGCAATACAAATGAGCTGAATGCTCCCAATGACCAGGAATGAAGCAGGGTTAAAGTTGGAGGAATTTTTGCTGCACTTGAATTGCTACAGAATCATGCAGACCTAATAGTTAGGTCATAACAGTTTGTGTGGACCTCCTCCCATGTCAATACAATGGTTACATCTGCCTGCACTCCCAGAAACGCTGTCTTGACTGGGTGCTAAACCTGCACCACTGGACGTTCATTCTGCAGCAACACACATCGGTATCTCAGATTCTAAATACCTGCACGCAGATACGGGCCTGGGAGCCCAGGAAAAAAAAAAGGCATTTTGATCAAATATTATTTGTCTCATTTAATGTTGCTCAGACTAAAGAGCTAATTATGTAATTGAAGTTATGGCTGCCATTTCTTGAGGTGTAAGAGATAGTCTTTAATTACAGCCAATATAAAACAGATTACTCAGAACGGCCCATAATTATGCAAATGCTCATTCAAGTTTATTAAGTGGTATTTTAAGACTGGCATTTACGGTTTCGGCATTTAATTGCCGAGAACTGGGAAATAAAAATGCAGCTCTAGGTTTGAATCTCCTCGGTAGGGGGGAGGGGTACAGGGAAGCCACACTTACTCAGAAGGAAAATTCTCTGCCTGCATGGCCACCGATCCTAGGTAGTAGCCCTGCTCGTTGTGGTCCGGGTGGCCCATGTAGCGCTCTGTGTAGCCAGTATCATAGAACATCCACAGGGTGACGGGGGCGCCCGCTATAGCAACCTGCAGATGCCAAAAGGACCAGCAGCGTAAGACAGGGAGGCAGGCAGGGATGCAGGTACATGTCTCTGTGCCCATACCCCCCCAAGAAGCCTTTATTGAGTGGTCTGGAAAACAGTAGGGGTGCACCAATAAAAAAAATTTGGCCGATACCAATGGCCGATTATTAACCAGCCATATCAGCTGATACCGATCTGATAGCCGATATACAGCCCAGCAGCTTGGAGACCAGCGTCTGGCTGGTAAGTCTGTGTGTGGGGTGCAGACTGAGGTCCCTGCGGTGAGGGAGGGGGTGGGGCTGGAGTAGGGGCAGACACTAACCAGCCGGGGCGGAGTGGTGTGCAGGACGAAACTGGGGGCAGCGGAGGGAAGCGGCAGGTCCCTGCCACTGTGCGCACCACCAGGTGAGGCACGGGGGGCATGTGCCCCCCAGCTTTGTGTGTGAAGCAAGGGCGGGTTTGCCCACTGCAGGCTTGGGGTCAGGGGCTGCGCCCACCTCCTCCCAGCAAGGAGGCTCAGCTGGGGCTGTGCTTGGGGTGGCTGGCAGCGGCGCTGGGAGGGAGGACTGTGTGGGGGGGGTGGTACAGGGAATTTTGGGGTGGCTGTTCTTGGCACCACTTCTGCCTGCCCCAAGCACAGCCTTGGCCCAGCCCCCTGCTAGGAAAAGGCCAACACAGTCTCTGGCGCCAAGCCCACAGTAGGCAGCCTGCCCTCGCCCTGTGCACAAATCTGGGAGGCATGTGCCCCCCATGCTTCCCCTGAGGGTGCATAGTGATGGAGAGCTGCCACCCTTCCTCACTCCTCTGTGCCCCCCAAACGAGCCATCCGTGGCTCTGTCCTGCACCCTGCCCCATCCTGGCTGGGCAGTGCCTGCCTCTGCCCCAGCACCACTCCCTCCCTCAACGTGGGGGCCTCAATCTGCCGCCCGTCATGCCCCTTCCCTCACCCCAACCCCTTTCTTCCCCCCCACAGACTTACTGGCCAAATACTGCACTCCAAGCTGCCCGGCAGCATTCCTGGCTGGGTGCATGCTGTGGCTATGCACATACACGCGGCATTTATCCATGACGTTACCGGCTACACTAGCCAAAAAAAGCCAATTGTCAATTTTCCTTGTATCAGTGCTGATCCAATATGGACCAATATATCGGTGCACCTCTACAAAATGATGCAACCATCATTTGTAAAAAAAGCACCTGTTCAAATCTGTGTGACCGGCATGGGGAAAGAAGTCCCTCACCTTTCCCCTGGCACAAATGGGGCCAAGATTCATGACAAGAGGTCCCTGTCTAGTGAGATCAGGGAGTTGCAACAGTTTATACCAGTGGGGGGGTCTGACCCCATAATACCCTTTGGTCCTGTCTACAGTCTGACTCCAGTTCTGCTATCACTGTGCTGTGCTAGCAGGTTTGCCTGGTATGACAAGCCTGATATAAGTATTCCAGCAAGATCTGCCTTGTGTGGACAAGGACTTTGAGGCCCTGATCTATACTGATATACTGTCTTGGTAACTGGGGCCCACTTGGTCTTGGAAGGTAAATGGACAAGCAAGGAACTACACTGAAAAAGGCAAGTTGGCTTTACTCGAACTGTTTAAGATCCGTGGCTTTGTTCATTCCAACGCTGGGTAGAAACATGGAACAAACGCTCTCCAGCATTCAGCCCTACCTCCTTCTTTAGGTACTCCCTGATTTGCATCTTGGGATACTCCATGAAAGGCAAAAAAGGACTCAACAATCTAGCAATTTTTAAAGATTCAAAAATAATTAATATAAGATACCTTTAAAGCCCATAAAAAGGCAATAATTAACCCATTCATATACATTCAGACCTGCTTTATACAAAAAGCAAGAGCCACAAAAAACAAAATTAATGCTTTTAGCTCATGATGATAAATAATTAATGATATTTGACACTTCTTTTATGATCTTCCTTCCATGAATCCCAAAGGCTTTGTGGACACATAGGAACTGAATTATGTTAAGTATACTGATAAAAATCATGTTGAACTAATAGAACTATACCAGTACAGCTGAACTGGTACAACTCCCCCTAGCGTGGACACTTATATCACTGTAAAGTCAATCTCCACTATTCCAGAAAGGCAGTAATCTATCCTGATATATGGCACCTACATATACTTATCTATTAACTGAATCCACTGTAGGGGCTGAGCTGGAATAATTATATCCATAAAATTATAACCTGACATGATTATACCAGTGCAGACATCAATCTCTACACCAGACCTAGGTTCTCTGCAAACACAAATATGCCTCTAATGTAGAACAGCTTCATCCCCGCATCACAGGCAAAAAAAAACCTGAAGTGGAGAGAAATGAAATGACTGGCCCAGGGTCACGCAGTGAGTCACTGCTGTGTATTGCAATCCATGCTGAAGTTCAGTTTAAAAATACACTGCAGCAGTAGTCGGCAAGAAACAACGCTGTAATGCAGGAAATATTTTCTCTGTTCTCTTGTATCCAAGCCCAAAAACTGGAAGTCCGATTAGAAATATTGCTCGAGCACACAGACAGCAGAGGTATAATCTGGAAATGGAAATTTCCTTTGCAGTGCCCTCCTTCCTTCTATGCTATAGCCACATAACTGCTTGTATTGGGGCTGGGGGGTTGAGAAAGGCAGAATGTTTTGCACACACACCCCTGTTTACAGTGCACACTTTTGCATCTATTTACCACACAGCAAATGGATGCCTCACTCAAACTCAAGCAAGAAATGATTCTACCTGAGCCACAGGAAAAAGGACATGATATATGAACATACCCTGAAGATATCTGACCTCTGCATTAAAGCCATTAGAGATAGGTATCCTCCATAGGACCAGCCATGAATGCCCACTCGGTCGAGATCGATGAAGTCATGCTGGGATGCCAGATACTGCAGTCCTTCCACCTGATCTTCAATTTCTATTTGACCCTGTTGGAAGAAGGGTATTTGTTGCTGTTGTTCTTGTTAGTTCTTGACAAAAGTAGGATTCTCAGAGTCTCCAGATCAGCATCACGCAGGATTACTACTTATTATCTCGGCAGTGGTAACACCTTGGAGCCCCTATTGTGCCAGGCACAGTACAAACACAGAACAAAAGAATGACCCCTCCTCAAGAAGCATTCACACAAAGTGCATATCAGTCCCCTCCTCCAGTTTTCCCAGTGGTTGCGTTCTTCTTCGGGTCCCAAGGGTGAGCAGAAACTTCTCAACCTACAAGAAATGCCTGTACCATATTAAAGGCAGAACTGGGGCTCCAGGTTTCAAACAGGTACAACTGCCCCAGCCCCTCTGAATGGATGGCCATGAACCCTGCAAAACAACACAAAGCAGACAATTCCTTCCCTGCCTCTGTCCAAAACCAAGTAGGTTTCCTCCTCAGACAGGCCTATAGGAATTGCCCTGCCAGATCAGCGCAGTAATCCCTGCTCCACCTCTGAGCAGTCAGTGCAAGAGGCTTCAGAGGAAGGGCAAGACCTGCTATCTTGAGAAGATCCAAATGAACCTGGCCCCATCAGCCAGTCAGGAGCTGGTTTACAGCTCTTCTACTTCATCCCTTTTTGTTATTCAGGTTACTGTCTTTTCTGCCCCAGTCCCATACTGCTGGGATACATTCATCCCATTTTCACTCCACTTTCAAGTAAGAAGCACAGGAATTGTTACCAGAGTTATGCCACGCTACAGCTCTGAACACATTATGGCAACACACCTAATTCCCACCTATTTCCACTGCCCATAGCTGAAGCGGCAAACACAGAATTGCATTGGTACAAAAACGTGCATTTCCCCACCTACCATTTTGTATTTAAAGGCACCTTCAAACTTAAGCCCTCGGTGGCAGGACCCCCTGTTGTCAATCACAACCACCACGTAGCCTAGAGAAGCCAGGGTGTTCAAGCGGAAATACTTGATTCCTTTAAACCGATTGTTCACTAGCTGCACCTAGAAAAGAACAAGGGAAATGTTAACACAGCCACCTCCAGCAGAGCCTTGGAAATAAGGGGATGGGGCCACAGAAAACTGACTTCTCACCTTTTAATAGGATTATTTTATTTCTGTGTTTGATAAAGCCACCAACGTTTTAAGGAATACTATAAATTGAATGTCTATTATCAGGTTATCGAGATGTCTCTGAACAGAATTGCTCTTCTCAGCATGGGTGCTACTTGAGCAAGCTCTCTGCCCTGCCAAGAGCACTGCACCTCACTCACTGCGTGTGAATAGCTGTACTGAGCATCTCTTGTGTCAAATGAGGACCCTTCCTTCCTTGCCCTTACAACCTCTTCCCCTAGGGCCTTGGCAGGCACTGATAGAGTCCAGTGCTGTGCCACAGCTTTTCAGTGTTGTGCTCGCAGCTCATCAGAGCTAGACACAGACAACACTGGGGGCATGTTTGGCCATGATCCAGGTGACAGACAAGTACACTAGTTTGTACCTGAGATGGGAAATCCTCGGGAGGCTTTGGCAAAGCTGCTGCATCACATTAAATGTATTCCCACCCCCCACCTTGCATTTTAGGCTCATTTCTTTCCCACCAATAAAAAAGCAGCAGCAGAGAGTGTTGGTGTTAGCAAGTGTCAAGGCATCTGAACAAAACCCCTTCAAAATAAGAAAAGGATAAAAGTGCCAAAGCCTCTCTCCTCTTGCCTCCTATCCCCAGCACCCAGCCACCTTCATAGGAACAGCAAGTCCAAAAAATGGAGATCATCAGGAATTTTGAACAGCCTCTATTATGGCTGCAACACTTCGCTCACCTGAGGACCTCCGTAAATGAAGAGCACAGTGGGGTACTTCTTCCCAGGCTGTAGATTGTGAGGCTTGTACATCATGCCGTACAGCGTAAACCCTGTGGAACTCTCGAACGAGAAGATTTCCGGGGGGACATAGTCAGGAAGGGGGCCTGCAGGCGGGAAACAAAAGATGGCCTCTTTAACAAGGATCAGCAGGAGCTCAGCTCTCTGTCCAACCTACTCTTGATACTGTATTGACAGTAAGAGCTGAGACAGAGCAGCTGCTGGCGCAGTTCTAATCCACTCCATCCAAGGTCCCATCTCCCAAGAACTGTGCTGTAAAATCAGATAGAGGAAGCTGCAACCAGAGGTGGTGATGTTGCCAAAAGGAGCAGAGGGAGGGACAGGTGTAATTTTGTCCGTAACCTGCTTGCAGGTGCAGGCACTGCAGTGCAAAAAGTTGGGCACAGGCCCAAACCCTCCCAGAGTTCCAGGGTGTTTGACAAGGCTCCATCAATGGTGCTAAAGCAAAAAAAGCAGAGTGATTTTCCTCAAATAGGCAGGGAGAGGAAGTGGGGCATGGCTTGTGGAGCACCCTGCTGTTAAAAGGGATGAGGAGACAATGATTGATGAGACAGAGGAAATTCCCCATGTTCTAGAAGAAATAATATGCTGAACCTGAACTAGAACACAGGGCTGGCAGGGACCTCCCGAGTCATCAAGTCTGGTCTCCTGCGAGCATGGGCAGCCCCGGCATTGACAGTCCCTTTCACTCACTTATCAGACTCCACCAGAAACAGATTAGGGTGTCTGTCTCCTTCCAGACAGGATGTTTCAGAACCTGGCTCCTCTGAGCTGCTCAGAAACCTTCTTCATTTAAATTCCAGCCTGAATTTATTCACACAGCCTGTTCAAAAGAATTTGTTCTTTAACAGAGGACTGTTTTGAGGCATCAGCAGTACATTTTAAAAAGAACAGACACTCCCAGGCTCCACCTTCTCCCCAAAATAGAGCAAACGGAGCTGCGCTCTGCTCTGTTTCATGGACGTAACTTGAGAGTCAATCCATTAGCCTCACCAGAGTGGCTCTGGCTGCAGGGCAGCCTACAAAAGCAGGGCTTACCTCAGGGCTCCATGTTCTTGTTCATGAAAATGGTTAGTTAGCCCATATGCTAAATGTACATACTGATCTCTGCAACAAGCCCGACAACGTAGCAAACCTTCCCCAGTCACAAGCTGCTCCATAAGCAAATATCAACGTTTCATTTACCTTCTGGTTCGATTTTGTAACAGGGCTTACAAAATGGCAGATGCTGTGTTAGGAGTGGCTGCAAATACATTCAACCAGGCCTAGAAAAGGGCCCAGTAAGCCTCCTACAGATACCAGCATAAAAACAAAGGCAAAACCAGACACATTTACTTGGGCACCTACTCCCACTGGTTGCAGGGTAAGTCAGGGGAGCAGACACCCACTATTGATTCTCCCAGGATGTTTCTTGTTGTGGCTGCTTTGGTTCTCCATTACCAGTTTTCTAGCCATGTTATTACCTGCTGAATCTAGAATCATGGCCCAGAAGTCCTTCGCTCTATGAGCTACATCGTCTTCTGGTCCAGTCAGCCTGTAGAGCGATACGCAATGTGGGCTCTTCTGGTTACTGTACTTACTGATGAACATGTCACAGTCCTGGAGAGGAAGAGGAAAATACTGTCTCCGTCACAAGGCAGGACCACAAGCCTGAGAATAAACTTGGATCTCTCTGAGGAAGCTCAGAGACCGTGCTAGAATTGGGCAATGGAGTTGATCTGACAGCTCAGAAGCTGCAGTCTTATCATAACAACGTTCCTTCCTGCCAGATGCTGAAAAACGCACCTGCAAAATTACTGGCAGCATTAGTCTCTGCCTGGGGGCTGGCACGGAGGGGTGTACTTGCACAGATTCAAGGCCCTGCATGTCCCAGCACACGCACCTGTCGAGGCCTGGGCCCATGGATTTTGCAACAGTATTAAACCAGCAGGAGCCAACAGTGTTATATGTGAGCATGACTCCATTTGCCAAACAGGAAAGCAGCAGCTCTGCCAAGGAGCACCAGACCCAGCCCTTTCAGCACATGCTGAGCAGCGCTACCTGACTAACACAGCAGGCGTGAGAGTAGCCGTGCTCTGTCAGCCGCTTCGCCTCTCCGGGATTCTCGTAGCTAACGACGTACAGGTGGTGCTCTAAAGGGGAGTCCTTGGTGCCTTGGAAGTACACCAGCTTGTTTGCTTCATCCACACGGATCTGCCAGAAAAGAAACCCACCACCTCAGTTTGTACCAGCTGAATCCATTCAGTTCTGTTCCCAGTGCTCCCTTGCCAAGGCTAATTTAGAAAGGTAGAGCTCAAAGGATCTTTTTATATGTGTACACCTGTACTTGCAGACAATTAATTTTACTAGTTACCTTGTTGCCTGGTTCCCCAGGATGCCAAGTCCCCCTGACTTTACCCACTGTCCGCTCTCATCTTTATTAACCTAAATAATCCCAGCACCACTTCTACTGCCCCCTTCGCTGTTCACTCCTTTCCCCAGGTTATGGATAACTACACACACACACACACACACACACCAGTCCCAGAGGGAAGCCTGGGGAACACAGATCGGTAACCTTGTGCCATCTGAAACAGCAACCAGACAGGCATGCAGACTCTTCCACTAAGTAAGAAAAACAATTTCTGAGCATGACAATTTTTTATGCCTAAACTCATAACTCCTTTGTTTTCCTTAATAACCTTCTGTAAGGGACTTCCCAAAGGCCTTCTGAAAGTCCAAAAGAGAAAAAAAAAACCACACCCCTCACTTCCCACAAATCACTGGTAGCTGGTTCTCCTTGTTCTGCCATTTTACTGAAATGCTGAGTGAATTCAGCGTGCTTAGAGAAGGTGAGTATCCTTGTACCAAAGCCATGCTGACCAGACCACTAGCAGATCATGAGCCTTCAGGTCTTTCCTACTAATTTGTAACGGTTTGTTATTATTGCAAACGATCTTGTCAAGCAATTCCCTGTTCTTCCAGTGAAGTTCATGGGGCTGTAACTTCCAGGATCCCTCCTAGCACATTTCTGAAAGGTAAACAAAACTTTGCTCCCTTCCCACACTCCAGCTGGGGTAAGTCTGCTGTGCTCGGAGGCAGAGCAGCAGTTGGACACCACGGCTTTGACCATTTCACTTGCATGGAATTTTCCTTCCACCCAGGTGAAATATAACTCCTCATTTCCCCCTCCTGTCCCATCACCCCTAAACCAGCCACGAGCCTCATAGTTGGTCGGGTCAGAAGGGACCTGAGCAGATCATCAAGTCCGACCCCCTAGATGGCAGGAAAGAGTACTGGGGTCAAACGACCCTGGCAAGGTGTTCGTCTAGTCTCCTCTTAAAGACCCCCAAGGAAGAAGCCAGCACCACTTCTCTTGGAAGTTGGTTCCAGCTCCTACCCGCCCTGACTGTGAAGTAGTTCTTATGGATGTCTAGTCTGAATCTACCCTCTGCCAGCTTGTGACCATTATTTCGAGTCACTCCTGGTAGTGCTCAGGGGAACAGGGACTCCCCCAATGCCTGCTGGTCACCTCTGACTAGGTTGTAACAGGCCACTAGATCCCCCCTCAGCCTTCTCTTGTGAAGGCTGAACAGGTCCAGGTCCCGTAGCCTCTCCTCGTAGGGCCTGCCCTGCTGACCCCTGACCATGCGGGTGGCCCTCTGGACCCTCTCCATGCTGTCCACATCCCTCCTGAAGTGCGGCGCCCAGAACTGGACACAGTACTCCAGCTGCGGCCTGACCAGTGTCACATAGAGGGGGAGGATCACCTCCTTGGACCTGCTCAAGATGCATCTGTGGATGCATGACAAGGTGTGGTTGGCTTTCCTGACCGCGTCCCCACACTGTTGGCCCATGTTCATTTTGGCATCAATAATGACTCCAAGATCCTTTTCTGTCTCTGCAGTGATGAGAAGGGAGTTTCCCAGCCTGTAGGCATGCTGCTGGATCTTCCTCCCCAGGTGCAGCACCTTGCACTTGTCAGTGTTGAAACCGATCCTGTTCTCATCCGCCCACCCCTGTAACCTGTCTAGGTCCAATTGCAGCCTATTCCTCCCTTCCAGCGTGCCCACTTCTCCCCACATCTTAGTGTCATCAGAAAATTTGAAAAGGGTGCTTTTTACCCCCTCGTCCAAGTCACTGATGAAGATGTTGAACAGCGCGGGCCCGAGGACTGAGCCCTGGGGGACCCCGCTGCCCACAGCCCTCCAGGTCGAAAATGCTCCATCCACCACCACTCTCTGGGTGCGGCCCTCCAGCCAGTTAGCGACCCATCTGACTGTGCAGGTGTCAACACCACAGTCCCCTAGTTTTTTAATGAGAGTGCAGTGAGAGACAGTGTTGAAGGCCTTCCTGAAGTCCAGAAAGGCTATGTCCACTGCTACCCCTGTGTCTAAGAAATGCACAGAACAAAGTAAGGAACAAAGCAAGGAAGACACCTGCTAAAGGTACCTGCCTACACTGCTCAAGTACTTCCACTGAGACCAGAAACTCAGGGATGGGATATTAAGTTAAATAATGGCAAGCAGCTCCTTTGCCAGTGTGGAAAGCAAAGCAACCCTGGGCACTCGCACATACGTGACATATGTAACAAAAAAATCTTCTGCGTGTTGTGAAGTGACAGGAGACTTCTGGCAATGCCTTAGGAACACCACAGACCTTGTGCAAAGAGCCAGCCAGACCTAGACCTACTACTCAGGTCCTTGTGGTGGGCTGGAGAGGCACAAGACAGAAGCGGGACACGGGTCTTGGGCTGGGTCACTGCACAGGGAGGAATTAAATCCAGGAGGGTAGGTGGGGCACGGCCAGTCTTCCTGAGTTGCCTCAAGCCTGACCAGAGGGCAGACTCCAAAGAGGGAGAGCTGGTCAGTCCCTAGATTCATAGATTGTAGAGTCAGAAGGGACCCCACAGGATCATCGTGTCCGACCCCCTGCCCCTGGCAGGAAAGAGGACCGAGGTCAGACGACCCCAGCCAAGTGCCTATCTAGCCTCCTCTTGAAGACCTCCAAGTTAGGTGACGATTGGCAGCCCGTTCCAGATTCTGGCCACCCTTACTGTGAAAAATTTCTTCCTAATGTCTAACCTGAATCTACTCTCCACTAGTTTGTACCCATTATTCCTAGTTACTCCTGGGGGTGCCCTGGTAAACGCCTCATCTCCAAGTCTCTGCTGTCCTCCCTTGATAAACTTATAGGCTGTTACAAGGTCTCCCCTCAGATGTCTCTTGTGAAGGCTGAAGAGATCCAGATCCCTCAACCTCCCTTCGTAGGGTCTTGCACAGAGGCCACTAATCATACGAGTGGCCTCCTCTGGACCCTCTCCAGATTCTCCATGTCCCTCTTGAAGTGCAGCACCCAGAACTGGACACAGTACTCCAACTGCGGCCTGACCAGTGCCGCATAGAGGGGGAGCATCACCTCCCTTGATCTGCTGGTCATGCATCTGCTAATGCACAACAAGGTGTGATTGGCTTTGTTGATGGCTTCGTTACACTGCTAGCTCATGTTCAGCTTGGAGTCAACTGTGACTCCAAGATCCCTCTCTGCCGCTGAGCTGCTGAGGAGGTCATCCTCCAACCTGTAGGTGTGCTGGGGGTTCCTCCTCCCCAGGTGGAGTACCTTGCATTTGTCTTTGTTGAACTGCATCCTATTTCATTCTGCTCATTGATCCAACCTGTCCAGATGGGCCTGTATCTGCTCCCTGCCCTCCGGTGTGTTAACTTTGCCCCATAACTTAGGTGTCATTTGCAAACTTGGACGGGGTGCTCTCCACACCCTCATCTACATTGCTGATGAAGGTATTAAATAACACTGGTCCAAGGACTGAACCCTACGGGACACCACTGCCCACCTCCTTCCAGGTTGAAAATGACCCGTCCACCACCACTCTCTGGGTGCGGTCCCTAAACCAGTCTGCCACCCACCTGACTGTGTAAGCATCCGCTCCACAGCCCACTAGCTTCCCTATGAGAATAGGATGTGAATAGGATAAGAATATATGTGAAACTGTGTCAAAGGCCTTCTTAAAGTCCAGGTAGATGACATCAGCCTCAGCTCCAGTGTCAAGGCAGTGTGTGACCTGGTCATAAAAGGCTGTAAGGTTTGTCAGGCAGGATCTACCTGTGACGAAGCCGTGCTGGTTTCCTTTCAGCATCATTTCCCTTGCTGGGCCTTCACAAATGCGATCTTTAATTTTTTTTCCAGTGTTTTCCCAAGGATAGAGGTAAGACTGACTGGTCTAAAGTTACCTGGCTCATCCCTTCTCCCCTTCTTAAAAATGGGCACCACGTTGGCCCTTTTCCAGTCCTCAGAGTGCTCAAACAGCCATGCCAGCAGCTCAGCTATGACACTGGCCAATTCCTTCAGCGCCCGTGGATGGAGGTCATCCGGGCCGGCTGACTTGTACCCATCCAGCCCCTCCAAGTGCTCCTTAACTAAGTCAGCACTAACCACTGGCGGTCTAGTTCCTCCCGGACATCTACCTATGTTCAAATTGGGGAAATTATCTTGGCCAGTACTCAGGAATACTGAAGTGAAGAACTCATTGAAGAGCTCTGCCTTTTTCCCTGCGTCGGCCACCAACTGTCCTGATTTGTCCTGCAGGGGCTCTATGCTACTCTGCGCCTTCCGTTTGCTCGCTATGTATCTGTAGAAGGACTTTTTATTGTCCTTGATTGTTGTAGCCAGGCTAAGCACCAGTCCTGCCTTGGCCTGACTGATTCCTTGCAATAGCACGCCAGGGAGGGATATTCCTCCTTGGTGGCTGCCCCCTGCTTCCACTGCCTATACATCTCTTTCTTTGCCCTCAGTCTTTTCTGGAGTTGCCTGTTCAGCAAAGCGGGCTTTTTAGTCCCCTTGCCCCCTTTCCTGCGTAATGGAATAGTCTCCTTTTGTGCCCCAAGGATCACTCCCTTGAGTGATTTTTCCATATGCTCGATGATCTTGAGTTCAGCCACCTCACTAACTATCCTTCTAAGTCTACTAAAATTGGCCCTTCTGAAGTCTAACACTTTAGCCTCACTGGTTATTCTTCCCACCTTTCACTGGATTGTGAATTCGACCAAACGATGGTCACTATCTCCCAGGTTACTGTGCACTCGCAGGTTACCCACGAGAACATCCCCCGTTGCCAAGACCAGGTCTAGCAAGGCGCTACCCCTGGTGGGACTGGACACCTCCGGGGTTAGGTGGAGGTCCTGCATGCAGTTTAAGAACCTACGTGAGCGGTTTGTTTTGGCCGTCTGCTCCTCCCAGCAGATGTCTGGGTAATTTAGGTCCCCCATGACCACTGCCTAGTGCCAGCTCAATTTCTCATGCGTGCATGTTGCACTGTGCACACAACAGAACATGAGCTGTAGCTGGATTTCCATGTTAATAATACCCTAGTGCAAGACATCTGATTACAGGGGTGACATCGAGAAGACTGTTACCTTCCTCTATTCCATACATAGCAGCATGGCTATGTGGACATGACCAGGTGTGTGACTTCAGTCTCCTTCCTCACTCCCTTCCAAGCAGCTGTTCCCTGCTCTCATCATCTCTCAGCAACCTTTGCCTCTAGGGTGCCTGTAATATCAGCCCTTCAATAGCAGTTGGACATATGGTCTGGATGGCTCAAGCACAGTTAGCTTAGGAGTGAGCAGCTGGCTCCCTCTTGCCCAGACTCGAACGTGACGGCTGGACTTTCAGCTCAGGGCCGTCCCTGCAGAGTTTCCGGATCAGACCCAGAGCCACTGCCCCATTCACCAGGGGATTCTCTGCCACCCGGCTTCTTGCCAAGCTTTAAGGCCGCAATGATCACATGGCCCAACCTCTATAACACCAGTCAAACAGAAGCTTCCACACAACTGTCCCACTATTCCTGTTTCCTTGTCAAAACATGCTCTTGCTCTCCCTTCATCCCTTTTGGTTAGAGGAAGACACAGGACCTCACACCACAGTCTGTCCACGTAACCGGGCAGCCCATTAGGGAGCCTAGGATCTAACTCACTTTGCCTGTTATCCGATCTAGAGTTCAATCCACAGAAGGCTGATGACAGCAGTACCTTATGCTTAACGGAAAATAAACACAAAGGAACGTACGTTGGAACCATGTCGACCGAGGACTTCCCATTCTCCACTGGTAACTGCCAGTTCCTCCTTGATGGGACACTTGAAGTCACCTATAGGGAAGACACACACTTACAGATTGCAGACTTCCCACCCTATCAAAGCCCTACAAGTGCAATTTCACTGGTAGCCCTTTACTTGAATGAA